>NW_022436983.1:9100831-9231985 GCF_009761245.1 Sapajus apella | reverse complement strand
AAAAAAAAAAAAAAAAAAAGAATACAGAGAGCCTAATAAACTTCTTGCTCAGAAGCCTAGAAGGGTACACAAAATGCCTTCTAAACTGGAAAACAAGGCTGGACATGGTGGCTCACGCTTGTAATCCCAGCACTTTGGGAGACCAAGGCAGGTGGATCACCTGAAGCCAGGAGTTCAAGACCAGCCTGGCCAACATGGTGAACTCTCTCTACTAAAAATACAAAAATTAGCCGGGCATGGTGGCGTGAGCCTGTAATTCCAGCTACTCAGGAAGCTGAGGCAGGAGAATTGCTTGAACCCGGGAGGTGGAGGTTGCAGTGAGCAGAGATTGCACCACTGTACTCCAGCCTGGGTGACACAGTGAGACTCCATCTCTAAAAAAAAAAAGCAGGCCAGACGCAGAGGCTCACACCTGTAATCCCAACACTTTGGGAGGCCTAGGTGGGTAGATCATCTGAAGCTAGGAGTTTGAGACCAGCTTGGCCAACATGGTGCAACACTGTCTACACTAAAGAAATAAAAATAAATAAATAAATGCCCTCCTCCCCCAAAACAAAACAAAAAAACAGCGGGGCTCTTAATGTTACTTATTCTAACTCACTTCCTGTAAGACTCAATTTTGTAGTATCTACTCTTCAAGTTGCTGTACCCTCTGTGACAGCAATTCCTGAAATCTGCAGTTGAGCTGTGCTGATCTTAAGCATGTGTTGAGTACACGCAAATTCAATGTCGTTGATAATGTGTCCATGATCAAATCATCATCTTGCAATGCAAGGGCTGCCCCATAATTATCACACATTAAAATAGTTTATTTCTTTTTCCATTCTGTAATCTTAAAATAATATCAGCTTCAGTGCCTGTTCACAATACAAAAAAAGTCAAAAAACAAAAAAAACACCCAAAACATAAAAAAGAAACAATTTGCCAATAAGTTATTTGTACCTAAAAGTATCAAAAGTGCAAAATATTCACCTTCTTTTCAGATCTCTCCCAAGTATAATCATCCTCCTTGACAGACTGAACAGATTCAGCAGCTGCCACACTGCGTTTGTTTTTAAGGGACAATGTCAGACATGTGGATGGGAACTACAGTTCATCTGTAAAGATGTTTGGCATCAGCTTTTAAATAATTCTATTTAAGACCAGGCATGGTGGCTCACGCCTGTAGTCCCAGCACTTTGGGAGGCTGAAGCAGGTGGATCATGAGGTCAGGAGTTTGAGACCAGCTTGACCAACATGGTAAAACCCTATCTCTGCTAAAAATACAAAAATTAGCTGGGCGTGGTGGCATGGGCCTGTAATCCCAGCTACTCAGAAGGCTGAGGCAGGAGAATCGCTTGAACCCGGGAGGCAGAGGTTGCAGTGAGCTGAGATCACGCCACTGCACCACAGCCTGGGCAACAGAGTGAGACTGAATCTCAAAAAAAAAAAAAAAAAAAAAAGGATTCTACTTAATCAAAAAAGGTCTGAGTATGTGCTTCCAATCTCTATTCCCAAACAAAGGAAATCACTAAAAAAAAGTCAGATTATACTTCTTTTGTAACAGAAAAACATTTATGTAATGATGGCAGCTGCAAATTGATTGGGGCATTAATAAATAAAAGGGAACAAGTATCAATAGGCTGCAAACGAGGAAAAAACCAATCTACCTGAAAACTACAACCAAATTCTCACGGCTAATAAGTGATGGATGGCAGTGAGACCACAGCCCCTAATGGAAGTTAGGGCAGCTTCCCCCACTGAAATGTTCTTTAGTTGGAGCTGATAACCTCAGTGTTAGACAAAAATTGTGCAACAAACACCTGAGCAATAATTTGTTTTCTTTTTTGAAATTGGCATGTATTCTGCAAAGACCTGTCTTAGGCCTGTTTCACCCCATCTGCTAAACGTGATGCATAGCCTGTATCAACCAGAAGAACCCATCTCCAAAAACATCAGTGCTGATATTCAAAGACCAGAGTGTTAGAACCAAAACCAGGTCTTGTATGATTACATACCTCAGACATCAGACAGAGCAATGGTGGCACAGGCTGAGTATGACAATGGTTCATACGTTTGACACAAAAGTAAACAAATTCATGGAAGCTTTCAGGAGGAAAGCCTTGCATGGTCAAGGGTAAAGTTCAATTGACAATAAAAGCTCCCTAATGGCCTCATAGGGCACCAGCTCCAAATGGATCTGTAGAAGAATTTTTGGGATGAAACATCTGCCAGAAACATTGCCAATCCCATTACTACTTTCCTTTCCTAGTGCAAATGGAAGGTACAGCTGTCTGAAGGTGCTTTTTATTTTCATAAAAATTCTAAAAAATGAATAAATCTGGCATGGTGGCTCATGTTGATAATCCCAGTCATTTGGGAGGCCAAAGCGGAAGGACTGCTTGAGGTCAGGAGTTTGAGACCAGCCAGGGCAACATAGCAAGAACTCCATTTAAAAAAATAAATAAATAAACTTGGAGAGTTTTTGGTTTTCAGAAATTAAAGTCAGAAATTTCATTAGTACCAGAGATTAAAAATTAAAGCCTACCACCAAACCAAAACACTACTTATATAAGCAACCTGGCCATAAAAGACCCAGAAAGTAATTCTGAGGACTGATGTATCAAGGAGCCAAATGAATTCCTTGACCATTTCTATTTGGCCCAGGTGCCATGAGATACAGCATTCAGGCCAGATGTGGAGGCTCACACCAGTAATCCTAGCACTTTGGGAGACCGAGGTGGGCAGATCATGAGGTCAAGGGATCGAGACCATCCTGGCCAACATGGTGAAACCTCATCTCTACTAAAAATACAAAAATTAGCTGGGCGTGATGGTGGGCACCTGTAATCCCAGCTACTCAGGAGGCTGAGGCAGGATAATGACTTGAACCTGGGAGGTGGAGGTGCAGCGAGCAGAGATTGCACCACTGCACTCCAGCCTGGCAACAGAGCAAGACTCCATCTCAAAAAAAAAAAAAAAAAAGAGAGATACAGCATTCAGAGGAAGTGTTCATTTTTAGAGGATCATATGGGAGAATGAAGCCTGGCAGTGATTTCTTTTCTAATAAAGCTATAGACTCCATGAAAACTATAGGAATTCCTGGCCTTAAATAATTTATTACTTGCCAATGTAGCTCAAGATTTAAATTATTCAGGATCCAAGTGGCTTAAAGAAATACTAACTTAGTAAATGTCCCATCACTGATTTTCACCCTTCACAAAGCTGCCAGAGACAACTTGCTTTGACATTTGAATGGACCACTCTTGGAAATTGTCCGAACTCAAACTCAGAACCATTGGTGGTTCTGCCCTGAAAAATAAAGAGTATGCTCTCTAACTGGCTGGTATGAGCCAGCCTGGGGACCACTTTACACCGGAGCTCAGCACGCTCAGGTGCTGACTGCCAGTGTGACCCCGTTACTCCTGAAACAGCTGTAAGTTAAGAGCGAAAACAATGAAGATGAGACATCAAAATATAGGCCAGAAGTGGAAAGTAAGCGTTCTGCAAAATGGAAGTCTAGAATAAGTCTTGGCTCACTTGCTACAAAAGATGACTTGAAGATAGAGCACTTTTGGGGTAACAGTGTTCAAAATGCAATTGTTGAGAAATCTGAAGTTCCTTGATACAAAGACATGTCTGGTATTTTACTAAAGAGACACTATTAGAGTGAAGAGGTTCCTTGAGCCTGACTCATAGCAGGTGGGAATAATTTCTCTTCAGTTTAACATCTACTGGCTTTATAGCAGCTTATCTCTACATTCAGAGAACAAGATTACAAGTTATGGCTCCTAATATCCATACCCTAAAATCGATAGAGGCAGAAAGGCATCTGAAAACATACATGTCAACGGCTCAAAGTCATCACAGTACTTCTTGCTGTGCAGACCCTCCCCTGGCCACCAGCAGCGCTGGGGCGGCAGATGCGATGCTCACAGCATGTCTCAAAGCTGCATCGCTTCAGCCACTGCCCAGCCTCCCTTTCCTTTTCTTGAGAACTCACATGCAGAATGCCCGCTCACTCCTTTCCTTTTCAAACCATGGCCAACAAACTGTTGTTGAGGGGATACCCCCCAAAATATACTTTTAGCCAATTACTCCCAGAACAACCAGTAAATGTGAGATTGCTTGGAAAGGGGTCTCTTTCCAGATGCGGGGCTAGAAGCTGCTGTGGTTTGTTCAGGGTTAAGAGCATGCGCCATGGCAGCAGCATAGCCGGGCCGGGGCTGGGGAAGGGGCCAATGGCCCGGCCTGCATGACAGGCTCAGGAGGGTCCGCCAGATGCCGTTTGCAGGGTGGAGCCCTGTGTTTCTCCAAGACACAGGACACAGGGTGGGGTGAGCATGGGACCGGGATGAGAAAGAAGAGGGGATGAGCAGTCTATTTTCAATGGTGTGGCATTCAGTGAGGAAAAATAAAACCCAGAGGAAAAGATTTTGATCTAGGGAATTCAAACTTGTGGTGTTTTTCATTCCTAGGTTAGAATAGGACAAAGGAAAGATTCTTCTAGCCATGGTTCTAGAAGAGCAATCTAAAATCTATACTCTGTTCATTATGGTAGTTTGAGTCCTAAAAATACCTGTTCACAGGGGCATGTTAAAAAGTCTGAAGAGTTCAAATCCCTTTTGAAAATCTTCTCAGTCTAGTTCAGGCCACGATGGGATATAAAACCTCTGTAAGGAGCCCTCCAGCAGGCGTTCCATCCACAAGGAGAGCTTGCTCAACTTTCCTTTGATGGGCCTGGATCCAAGGCCACAGGCAGGTTTCCCTCGAGATTCACCCAGGTGGAGGGAAGAGTCAAGATCGCTGCATGACCCCATGGCTTCCTCCTCTTCAACTGTTTTTTGGGGCTTGAAGAGGCAGAAGTATTTCTTGTGGCCATTCAGGGCTAGTACATAACCAGTGTAGTCACGTTCCATGAAATGCTTATCATATTGGTTTGGGATCGGGGCTGCATCTTGAGCAAATTCTAATAAGTATTCTAGCCATTCTCTGTGTTTATCTAGACTCAGGAAGGAGAAGTGTAGGCAGCTGCTCCTGTAGGAAGAGGAGAATGAGGACTCAGGGTATTTCCTGACACATTTAATTGCTGAGAAAATAAATACCCCAGTGAAACTTAAAATCATAGGAAAATGCTTTGTGTCGGGTGGGGCCTGAACACAGAGAAACAAAGGCTTTCTGCGGGAGCCAGCGCCTCTCCAGCAGCTGCGACAACTTCAATCACCCATTCCCCCATCCCTTGCTCGGTGGAACTTACATTGGTCTTCTGGAAAACACACTAGGGCTAGAGAACAGTCAGTTTGCTGAAAGGGCTCAGAGAATAACACTGAGTTCAAGCTTTTCTGTCCAGAACCAACAGAACGCGAAGTGAAGTGGGAAAAGAGGTCCCTGTCTCAGTGGCTCTGATGTCTGGATTGGAAAGGTCACATCCAGCATCTTGCCACACAAATAAAGCCCGATAAGACCAAAGAGAAAAGTGTGCAATTTCAGTGCACCTGCCCCTCTCACACACATATATACATACATGCATACACACACACATGCTTACCCAGTAAATGTGTAGACCTCCAAAGCAAATTTCTGCAGTAGGCTGGTCTTGGTAGAATTTGACAGGATGAGGACCACATTCATGTGGCCTGGCCTCAGGCGTACCAAGTTACTGGTGTATGTTACATCTGTGAGTTCAGTTACCTCCACAAAGCCTTTTTTAGGAACCTTGCTGTGGAGAAATATTGAGGAGTTAAGATGCTGTCAGGATAGGGGAAAGCCATTATTTTGAAAAGGAACAAGTGAAAGAAAATGCTACATTCTAGCCAGACTAGGTATGTTATTCACTTTGAGCCTAACACATTGGTAGGATGGGGATGGCCTGACTTGGTAATCCCTGACCTATAAACAGCCTTTCTGTGCTGCTTTGCTTTTTCTTTTTGAGACATGGTTTTACTCTGTTGTCCAGGCTTGAGTGCAGCAGCATGATCATGGCTCACTACAGCCTCGACCTCCTGGGCTCAAGTGATCCTCCTACCTCAGCCTCCCAAGTAGCTGGGACCACAGGTGCCTGCCACCACATCCAGCTAATTTTATAAATTTTGTGCAGAGACAGGGTCTTGCCATGTTGCCTAAGCTAGTCTCGAATCCTGGGCTCAAGCAATCCTCCCACCTTGGCCTCGTAGTGTTGGGATTACAGGTGTGAGCCACTGTGCCCAGCTTGATGCTGCTTTTCAGGTGCAGAAGTTGCTCTAGGACTGAATGAAGAAAACTATCACTCAGTCTGTGTTCTTCGTCTCAGAGACCCTGGCCTCTCGCTGCTGGATGTGCATGTGCGCTCAAGGCTGGTCATGTTCATTAACAGTTACAGGGACAAACCACGTCCTGTTTCTGGCTCACCTACCACTTGCCTGACATGCTTCTTTCCTTCTGCCTTCATTATGAAATCTAAGGCATCTAAACACCTAGAGGCTCTTAGTAAACACAAGTCACAGTGACTTTTCCTAGTATCCACACTTTACATGAAAGGAGTGCAGGAGAGTTCTTCTCTATACTGTATGTTCCAATGCTGTGTTATTAGACAACATGATCTGGGGGGTAGGTGCCAGGGAGGTAAGTTTGGTGTTTTGTTAGAGAAACCTGTTTTCTTTGGTGAAGCTTGGCTCAGTCTTCCCAGTCTTCTCTTGGGCTTCCTCTTTATCTGGAGGGCTTGACTCTCGCTCATCATTCGAATCACTAAAGTAAGAAAAAAGCAGTTTTACAAAAAACGTGTCAAGACCGAGCATGGAGGTGCAGTGAGAAACCACAGGACATTTACCTGAAAGCCTGAACGATGACTGTGCCAAAGAGGATGAAGAGGGCAGAGAAGATCAGGGACAGCAGAGGCATCATTTCCCGCCTAAAACCAAATTGGCGAACTGTTAGCTCAAGTTAAACTTTCTTCTCTCTAGCTCAAAAACAGAGAAAAATCCCAAACCAGAAATTATTCACACCAATAAATTCTTACTAATTTCAGGCAAACAGAGCTTTTCCTGGTGGGGGGTGGCGGTGGAGGAAAAGGTAGAGATTGTTTGCTCAGTGCTCTAATTCACAGATAGCTTAGTCTAAAAGTTTGATTTTATAGCTCAGTATAATAGTCTATGCTTGGTCAGGCGCAGTGGCTCACGTCTGTAATCCCAGCACTTTAGGAGGCCTAAGCAGGCAGATAACCTGAGGGTGGGAGTTCGAGATCAGCCTGACCAACATGGAGAAACCCTGTTTCTACTTAAAAAAAATTACAAAATTAGCTGGGTGTGGTGGCGCAAGCCTGTAATACCAGCTACTCAGGAGGCTGAGGCAGGAGAATCATTTGAACCCGGGAGACAGAGGTTGCAATGAGCTGAGATCACACCAATGCACTCCAGCCTCGGCAACAAGAGCAAAACTCCATCTCAGGAAAAAAAAAAAAAAAAAAGGCTATGTTTAATAAATTCTGCATAAGGAAACAATAAAAGGAGTAATAAAGGATTTAAGGTACAAATATGGAAGAATTCTCTGATAATGTGGAATTATTTCAACTTTACTGATTTTCTTTCTGGCCAGAGTAATTCAGATGTAGCCCAGAAGGGTGGAGTAGGGAGACAAAATTGATCTTGCAAGATTTCATCTAGGACTGGTGTTCTGAAATTTTATGCACCCACCAACATTCATCAAAGGCCTGAGACTTTTCAGGTGCTGTGTTGGGTGCCAGGAATCACAAACATGAATGAGATGTGGTTCTGCCTTCAGGGGCTCATGAGCTTATCAGTGGGTGGCAGTGGGTCTCCCTCTGCGGGTTATTTCACTCATGCCTTTTACATCTATACACTGGACTCCATGTGTGTCAGGCCCTGTGCCAGGCACCACAGGTTCCCTGATGAAGAGACAGTCCCAGGCTCTGCTGCCCAGAATGGTAGCCATAGTTGATCCTTTCCCGGCCAGTGAGAAAGCATCAGTCAGCCAATATAAAAAAAGGGAAGTGGCTGGGCATGGTGGCTCATGCCTATAATCCCAGCACTTTGGGAGGCTGAGGCAGGCAGATCACCTGAGGTTGGGAGTTCGAGACCAGCCTGACCAATGTGGAGAAACTCCATGTCTACTAAAAATACAAAATTAGCCAGGCACGGTGGTGCAAGCCTGTAATCCCAGCTACCTGGGAAGCTAAGGCAGGAGAATCGCTTGAACCCGGGAGGTGGAGGTTGCAGTGAGCCGAGAGAGCGCCATTGCACTCTAGTCTGGGCAACAAGAGCAAAACTCCGTCTCAAAAAAAAAAAAAACAAAACTGTAAACATTCTTCTACTTGCCCCATCAAGTGTACATTGAAATTTAATAATGATGAACTCTTTTCAAAAGAAAAACAGTGACACAGTATTAACAGAGAAAAAGAAATTCAACCTAGCAATATCCCTACCAGTTGTTGTGAACTACGCTATCCCAGCAGTCTGAGATGTAGTCAGAAGCAGAGTAGAGCCACCGAAGGAAAAAAACCTACATAGACAGAAAATGGATGATGGTCAGGACTGAACCCCAAAGGCAGAGTCCCTCTACCCTGCAACACAGTGCTGATGCTGGACCTCTGCTCAGAGCAGAAATCTGTCACCAGCATTGTGCGCTCATGAACCCTCCTGGTGTCCCACCATTCCCAGCCTCGATGCTCACAGGAGCAAGTTCATCGGTCAGGTCGGGAAGCACTGCTTCAGAGGACAGAAGGGCTGGATCTTTACGCAGCTGGTCGAGATAACCCAAGAGGATGAATTTATCACTCTCACTCCCAGTCCAAGGGTCTGCTAGGGTTTTATACACCACCCTTCCCGCTGTGTTGCGCCTTTCTAAGATAGACACCTGGAAGAAAAGGAGAGAAAAACCATCAGAAGTTTCAAAAGCATGATTAAGTTACAGTTGTTTGTTTTTTGAGATGGAGTTTCACTCTTGTCTTCCAGGCTGGAGTGCAGTGGCATGATCTCGGCTCACTGGAACCTCCGCCTCCCAGGTTCAAGCAAGTCTCCTTCCCCAGCCTCCCTAGTTGCTGGGATTACAGGTGTGCACCATCATGCCCAGCTAATTTTTGTATTTTTAGTAGAGATGGGGTTACATCATGTTGGCCAGGCTGCTCTCAAACTCCTGAATTCAGGTAATTCACTCGCCTTGGCCTCCCAAAGTGCTGGAATTGTAGGCGTGAGCCATCACGCCTATAATCATGTTTTTTTTATGGAGGATGAAAAAAAGGACCCAGTGAAGTCAGCAATAAAATTAAACACAAATATTGATGATTCTAAAATATTTGCAACAGACCTAAATCTTTCTTACAAAAGAAGTAACTCTTTTTTGTTTTGAGACAGTCTCACCCTGTCACCCAGGCTACAGTGCAGTGGTATCATCTTGACTCACTGAAACTTCTGCCTCCTGGGTTCAAGCAATTATCGTGCCTCAGCCTCCTGAGTAGCTGGGACTACAGGCATGCACCATCACACTGGCTAATTTTTGTATTTTTAGTAGAGATGGGTTTTCACCATATTGATTAGGCTGGTCTTGAACTCCTAGCCTTAAGTGATTCACTCACCTCGGCCGCCCAAAGTGCTGGGGTTGTGTGAGCTACCATGCTCGGCCCAAGAAACAACTTTTATGGTGACTTTACTAAGCTTCTGTTAAAAGTTAAAGCTCCTTTTTTCTCAATAGATTTTGTTCCATAATCTTTGACTTATTAAGGGAAACCTTTTGTTTTTAGAGAGATTTTCCAATGATTGCCAAAATGATGGAAAAGTCAAAAGATAATTTCTTATTTCTGTAGGGAGTGATGACAATGGTGGGGAAAGGCAGGAGAGATCAACCAGGAGAAAGTGAAAGAGGCAGACAGAGGCAGAATTTTCTAGAGCACACTACTGGTGGCCTAAAGATTTGTAAAATCTAGGATCTAGGATGCTGCAAGACCAGACTTGCCATAGTGAAAAACTGGTGAAAAGGACTGGTGACCTTTAACATTTACTGGTAGAAAAGATGCTTTTTGTGGAGGTCTGAGGCTGACATACAGAATGTATACGGACCAGGTCAGAAATTGTTTTAAGAGTAGGCTTTCGGCTGCGGGCGGTGACTCATGTAATCCCAGCACTTTGGGAGGCTGAGGCGGGTGGACTGCTTGAGCTCAGGAGTTTGAGACCAACCTGGGCAACATGGCGAAATCTTATCTCTACAAAAAATACAAAAAATTAGTCAGATGTGGTGGTGTATGCCTGTAGTCCCAGCTATTTGGGAGGCTGAGGTGATGAGGATCACTTGGGCCTGGGAGGTTGAGACAACAGTGAGCTGAGATCATGTCACTATACCCCCAGCTTGGGAGACAGAGTGAGACCCTGTCTCAGAAGAAAAAAAAGAAAAGAAAAAGAAGGCAGGGCGCAGTGGCTGACGCCTGTAATCCCAGCACTTTGGGAAGCCAAGGCGGGCGGATCACGAGGTCAAGAGATGGAGACCATCCTGGCCAACATGGTGAACCTCATCTCTACTAAAAGTACAAAAAATTAGCCAGGCGTGGTGGTGCGTGCCTGTAGTCCCAGCTACTTGGGAGGCTGCGGCAGGAGAATGGCTTGAAACCGGAAAATGGAAGTTGCAGTGAGCCGAGATTGCACCACTGCACGCCAGCCTGGCGACAGAGCGAGGTTCTGTCTCAAAAAAAAAAAAAAAAAAAAAAAAAAAAGAAAAAAAAGAGTAGGTTTGAAAATAGCCTTCAGAGTTCCAGATTTCCTAGAATCTGTATTCAACACTCCCAAGGTAGAAGGAACCAGAGCCAAGTGCCACGTGCATGTGAAGAGCCTGGGATGAGGAGAGACTCTGGCTCACCGCTGATTTCCCTTGAAACACCTCACTGTCTGGTAGTAAGGTGTTGGCAAACTCCTGCTGCCGATTGCTGTAGACATGCACAAATCTCACTGTGTCTTGTGTGTTTGCCAGGGCAAAGGACAGGAAAGCCTCAAAGGGTTTGCTCAACTTGGTAGTCTCGGCAGTCAGTAAAACCACACAGTACCTGCACAACAACAAAAAGAGAAAGCTTTATAACCAACCCCTGATGGCAGGGCCAGCACTTATAATGGCAAGTGAAGGTGAAGAGGAGCTCATCATACAGAAGTGAATACACTGTGCCCAATGAAAGCTGACATCTCTACTAAGGGAAGATTTCCAAGCCATTAACAAAGTGTTTCTTTTCCCAATCTGTGATGTTTTTCCCAAACCAAACTTCCTTACCACATTTAGGAATTTTAAAATTTTATATATAACATATGAAATTATATACAATTTTGTTTCTATTGCCCAGGCTGGTCTTGAACTCCTGCCCTCAAGCAATCCTCATACCCCAGGTTCCCAAAGTGTTGGGATTACAGGTATGAGCCACTGTGCCTGGAAGGAATTTCTTTTAAGGGATTGGTCACTGAATCTCTGATGTAGTAGGACCTTCTATTTTTTGAGGTGGAGTCTTGCTCTGTTGCCCAGGCTGGAGTGCAGTGGTGCGATCTCAGCTCATTCTAACTCTGCCTCCTGAGTTAAAATGACTCTGCTTCAGCCTCCCAAGTAGCTGGGATTACAGGCATGTACCACCTCACCCAGATGGTTTTTGTATTTTTAGTAGAGACGGATTTTCACTATGTTGGCCAGGCTGGTCTTGAACTCCTGGCCTCAAGTGATCCACCCCACCTTGGCCCCACAAGTGCTGGGATTCTAGGGGTGTGAGCCACTGCTCCTAAGTCAGCAGGGCCTTTTAGAAACTGTTTGTCCTAGTTCTTTCACTACAGGGAGGGCTGGTCAAATCTCTCTCAGGCCAGAGTCCACTGAGCATCATTCTGAAGGGCTTCTTTTGCAAAGTTCCAATGGAAAGTTTAGCTATTCATTCTCCCAGAAATATTTACTGAGCACTTAGTATATGCCAGGTAAGACAGACAATATTCTTGCCCTCATGGAGCTTATATTCCAGTGGGGAAGACAGAAAACAAATAAAAACAGATATATCATGACAGATATTAACAAATGCTATTTTTCTAAAAAAAGATGAAGAACAGAGAGAGGCCAGAGAGGGTGAAAGTCACTATCTATCAGACAGGTTGGTCAGGGAAATGCCAACTGAGAAGGTGACATTGTCATGAGAGGAAATGGGGTCAGAGCATCCCAGGCAGAGAGAACTCCCAAGTGCAAAGACCCCAGGATAGAGAGTGACTGGATCTGATTTGCACTTTATTTTTTTTTTTTTTGAGACGGAGTCTCACTCTGTTGCCCAGGCTGGAGCGCAATGGCACAATCTCAGCTCACTGAAACCTCCACCTCCCGTGTTCAAGGCAGGATTCTCCTGTCTCAGCCTCCTGAGTAGCTGGGATTACCGGTATGTGCCACTGTGCCTGGCTAATTTTTGTATTTTTAGTAGAGATGGGGAGACGGGGTTTCACCATCTTGGCCAGGCTGGTCTCGAACTCCTCACTTCATAATCCACCCACCTTGGCCTCCCAAAGTGCTGGGATTACAGGTGTGAGCCACTGTGCCTGGCCCTGATTTGCACTTTCAAAGATCACTGGCTCATGTCTGGACACCTGCCTGGAGGGTACAAGAGTGGAACGGAGCAGAGAGACTAGTTGGAAGGCTGCAGGGGGTCTCACTGGGAGATGATGGTGGCTTGTTCCAGGGTAATGATTAAAAAAAAAATTTAAGGCTGGGCATGGTGGCTCATGCCTGTAATCCCAGCACTTTGGGAGGCCAAGGCAGGTGGATCACCTGAGGTCGGGAGTTCAAGACCAGCCTAACCAACATGGAGAAACCCAGTCTCTATTAAAAATTAGATGCGCATGGTGGCGCAAGCCTGTAATCCCAGCTACTCAAGAGGCTGAGGCAGCAGAATCGCTTGAACCCAGGAGGCAGAGGTTGCAGTTAGCCGAGATTGCGCCATTGCACTCTAGCCTGGGCAACAACAGGGAAACTCCGTCTCAAAAAAAAATTTTTTTTTTTTAAAGTGAGAAGTATGTGGATTTGGGATATTTTTTGAAGGCTGCGTAAACAATCCTTACAGTCAAGGATATTCTTTTTTTATATTTAAGTCCTTTTTTTCTTCGCTCTTAAGACTATAAAGGAATCTGCAGAGCCAAGAAACACAGGGAAATTATTTATGTTTCATATTTTCAAATAACATGATTGATACATTTTCCTTCTATATCCAGATACCTTTTACAGATTAAAACAGCCCTAAATTTAAAGCCACTGACTCATTCACCTGAGAAGATATGATGAATATATTCCTTGAATTTCTAGACTTTTAAGATACTTGGTATAGTAACTCTTCATGCTTTATTGAATGCATGTAACTTAGCCTTCCTGATTCCCACTAATCCATTTTCTCAGTACTCTATACTTCTGTACTGTTTAATCATTATCCTTGCTCCTTCCCAAGACCTTTGAAGACTCACCCTGAGTGGAATGCTCTGGTGGGGATAATAGCTCTTCCATATGCCATGCTTCTGTAAAGTGACCCAGTCACTCCTGGACTCCTGGCTAAACTGTGCTTATCCTTCAGGTCTGAGCTGAGGTGGTATGTCTTTTTTTTTTTTTTTTTGAGATGGAGTTTCGCTCTTGTTACCCAGGCTGGAGTGCAATGGCGCGATCTCGGCTCACCGCAACCTCCGTCTCCTGGGTTCAGGCAATTCTCCTGCCTCAGCCTCCTGAGTAGCTGGGATTACAGGCACACGCCACAATGCCCAGCTAATTTTTTGTATTTTTAGTAGAGACGGGGTTTCACCATGTTGACCAGGATGGTCTCGATCTCTTGACCTTGTGATCCACCCGCCTCGGCCTCCCAAAGTGCTGGGATTACAGGCTTGAGCCACCGCGCCCGGCCTGAGGTGTTATGTCTTACGGAAATCTTCTCTGACCACTAGGACAGGTTGGCACATCCAACAATTTGGTGCTAAGGTGCCCTGGACTAGTACATCCCATTACCATCATAGTTACTAATCAGTATTTGTGAAATGAAGAATAAGTTCTCTCTGTTACAAGGCAGATGTCCAGTTACCATATGGTAAAATGCAACATAATCCTTCTATTGTAATGACAAGCAGAGGCAAAGCCTTGAGTCCTTACTTTCTCTGTCGGTGAGACCGTTTCACAGGGCAGAGTTCATGGAACAACTTCTGGCTGGTGAGCCTGGCTGCCAACAGATACTTGTTTTGGGCGATAAAGTCATCAATGATTTGCTTCTTCATACCTCGGGCCTAGAGAAAAACCAAGAAGCAGCTAGATTTTATGCAGTGTTCTCAATGCAAGTAGATGGGCTTTACTTACCAGCTTAATAAAAATGTGGCTGGCCTTGACTAAAGTAATATAACCAAACAAGACAGAGCTGTTTGAGCAAATAAACATGTCATCTATTTCAGCCATGCAGGGCTGAAAGCAAGGATGTAGCTATTTCAGGTCAAAGGGAAAATCAAGTACACTTCCCACTGAAAAATTTTTATATACTGTTTTATGCTGACAAATCACAAGGTAAGGAGTTCAAGACCAGCCTGGCCAACACCCACCTTGGCATCCCAAAGTGCTGGGATTACAGGTATGAGTCATCACACCTGGTCTTACATTCTTTTTTAAAATTTTTTTTCTGGGATTCCATGTTCCCTGCACAAAATGCCCGGCGAAGCCAAAGAAACCGTCCCTGCTACAGAGCAAGAGTTGCCGCAGCCCCAGGCTGAGACAGGATCTGGAACAGAATCTGACAGCAATGAATCAGTACCAGACCTTGAAGAACAGGACTCTACCCAGGCAACCAAGCAACAAGCCCAGCTGGTGGCAGCAGCTGAGATAGATGAAGAACTCGTCAGTAAAGCAAAACAGAGTCGAGGTGCAAAGAAGGCACGGAAGGCTATGTCCAAACTGGGTCTTCGACAGGTTACAGGAGGTACTAGAGTCACTATCTGGAAATCTAAGAATATCCTCTTTGTCATCACAAAACCAGATGTCTACAAGAGCCCTGCTTCGGATACCTACATAGTGTTTGGGGAAACCAAGATCGAAGATTTATCTCAGCAAGCACAACTAGCAGCTGCTGAGAAATTCAAAGTTCAAGGTGAAGCTGTCTCAAACATTCAAGAAAACACACAGACTCCAACTGTACAAGAGGAGGCTGAAGAGGAATAGGTCGATGAAGCAGGTGTAGACGTTAAAGACATAGAACTGGTCACATCACAAGCAAATGTGTGAGAGCAAAGGCAGTCCGGGCCCTGAAGAACAACAGTATTGATATTGTAAATACTATTATGGAATTAACAATGTAACCATCTGAAAGCAACTTTTTTTGGTGTCTCAAAGGAGTAACTGCAGCTTGGTTTGAAATGTGTACTGTTTCTATCCTAAATAAAGTTATAGCTTCTTGTTGGATGAACTAAAAAAAAAAACTTTTTTTTTTCTGCAGTATGAACTATTGAAAAAAATAGGAGGTACCTAGAAATAAGTTGGAAAAAAAATGATCTTTCCAGAGAAAATTATAAAATGTATGAAAACATATTACAGAAGACCTAAACAAATAAGAGATCTATCATGTTGAAAGGTTGGAAGGCTCAATTTTGTAAGGACATAATCACTTTAAGACATACTTCCCCTAGATCAAGATCATGAAGATATTTTTCTCAGAGCTTCTAAAAGCTGTATAGCTTTGCCTTTTATACTATCTCTATTCTCCCCAAACTGACTTAAGAATCAGTATAAGCCAAGTAAGACACCAGTAGGTTTTTTGGGTTTGTTTTGATGGAAGTTGACAGAATATAAAATGTATCCAAAAAGTACAAAAGACCAATAGCTAAGATGCTTTTGAAGAAAAAACCATTTCCCCAAATCTAAAAAACAAAGTGAGGAGGTTTGTTCTATCAGATATCATTTAAATACTTAAATATAAAAGGCAAAGCTATATAGCTTTCAGAAGCTCTATGAGAAGAATATCTTCATGATTTTGATGTAGGGGAAGTATGTCCTTTTTTTTTTTTTTTTTGAGACAGAGTCTTACTCTGTCACCAGGCGCCAGGCTGGAGTGCAGTGGCGCAGCCTCGGCTCACTGCAACCTCCATCTCCTGGGTTCAAGCAAATCTCCTGCCTCAGCATCCTGAGCAGCTGGGATTACAGGCGTAAGCCACCACGCCCAGCTAATTTTTTTTGTATTTTTAGTAGAGACGGGGTTTCACCATGTTGGCCAGGATGGTCTCGATATCTTGACCTCGTGATCCGCCCGCCTCCGCCTCCCAAAGTGCTGGGATTACAGGCGTGAGCCACCGCGCCTGGCCGGGGAAGTTTGTCTTAAATAGAAACAAGAACCAATCACAAAGGAAAGTATGGATATAAATGACTATATTAAAAGAACTTACGTTTGTCAAAAAGACACAAAATACAAGAACATATTCATGGCATCATTATTCAAATAACCAAAAACTAGAAAAACTGTCAACAATAGAATGGACGAACACACTGCAGTCTATTCCTATCATGCAATTTTCTTTCTTTCTTTTTTTTTTTTTTTTGAGACAGGGTCTTTCTCTGTTGTCCAGGTTGTAGTGCAGTGACAAGAACATGGCTCACTGTAGCCTCGACCTTCCGGGCTCAGGCAATCCTCCTGCCTCAGCCCAAGTAGCTGGGACTTCAGGTGTGTACCATCACACCCTTTTGTATTTTTGGTAGAGACAAGGTTTTGTCATGTTGCCCAGGCTAGTCTCGACTCCCTGGGCTCAAGCGATCTGCCTGCCTCGACCACCCAGAGTGCTGAGATTACAGGCATGAGACACTGCCTGGTCATGCAGTTTTCAACAACGAGAATGAATATTAAGTTCCACATAATGACATGTATGAATCTCAAAAACATAATCTAATTAATAAATGTAATACTTCTTACTGTTTCATCAAGGATATAAAGTGAGGCCAAACACAGTGGCTCATGCCTATAATCCCAGCACTTTGGGATACTGAGGTGGGTGGATCACCTGAGGTCAGGAATTCAAGAACAGCCTGGCCAACATGGTGAAACCCTATCTCTACTAAAAATACAAAAATTAGCCAGGTGTGGTGGCAGGCACCTGTAATCCCCATCAAGTGGGGAGGCTGAGGCAGGAGAATCGCTTAAACCTGGGAGGCAGAGGTTGCAGTGAGCTGAGATTGTGCCACTGTACTCCAGCTTGGGTGACAGAGCAAGTCTCTGTCTCAAAAAAAAAAACAAAACCAAACCAAAGATATAAAGCGAATCTAGTGTTGTCTGTCTGTCTTTGCTGCAAGTGCTTGGGGAGTGAAGCACACAGTGATGTCAGGAGGCCTGGTGCCCTGCCTGGATTCATGCACTAGTGCCAGTAGCTTCACCCACTATTGCTTTGGCACCATCAGTACAAATGTCCACACAGTGAAAAAGACAAATCGTGTCTTGTTATTATGATCCCACAGACTTCCTCTTGAAGGATCTTTGGGAACCTCCAGGGGTCTATGAACCACATTCTAAAAACGGCTGTCCTAGAGAACTCTGTGCTTAGGTAATGATATTCATTGCAACACTGTTCCTCAAAGCCCCCAATGTCCGTCAACAGAAGAATGAATCAATAAATTATAATGGCCATAAATACCACATAGGAATGAAAACAAGTTACCTAGAGCAATAGGAAACCACTGGTGCTACTAGCGGTCATTAAGCCACCTGCTGCTGGGAAAATTGAGTTTGTTAAGTGTACACTTGATATCCACAAACAGCAGGTTGGTAACGCAGCCATTCTACCAGTAATTTTGTAAATGCATTTGATTTACAATTTTCCCCAGGGGATAAATGAATATAATTCTCAAAAGTATAAGCTGTTACTAAAACCCAATTTAGGAAATCCTCATCCATCGACCCTGGATTGAGATTATCTTCTCTTTTCTATTCGGCCACTAACATTTGTTTGCTTCCTGTCTCTCAGCACCTTCTCATCATCAGCCACTCTCTTGTGCTGGTGGCTGTTCTGAGTTTTGTCCTTGGCCTTCTTCTGGCCTTACTTTATATACAGCAGTTGTTCCTTAACTGAAGAGGATACATTCCAAGACCCCCAGTGGGTGCTTGAATCAACATAGTACTGAACTCTATAGATACTATGTTTTTTTCCTATATACACATGCCTATGATAAAGTTTATCAATTAGACACAGCAAGAGATTACCAAGAGTAACTAATATTAGAACAGAACAATTCTAGCAATACACTGTAATAATGTTATGTGAACACAGTCCTCACTCAAAACACCTTATTGTACTGCACTTGCCTGTGTTTTGGACTTGGTTGACTGTGGGTAACTGAAACCTCAAAAGGCGAATAAGGGGATAAGTGGGGGTGAATCAGGGGGACTATAGTATCATGCCGGGAAGATCTTACCCTATTCAGGACTTCAACCACTAACCATTTACTGATGATTCACCAGTTTCTATCCCCAGCCTACATGCCTTTCTTAAGATCTCGACTCCTATACCCAACTGTAAAAAGGGCTTCTCCCCTTCTATTTCCTACAGGCAGCTCTGATTCAATATGTCCACAGGCAAAGTTATCATCTTCCTAAACCTGCTCTTCTTTCTTTATGATCCACTTTCCCATCTGGTTTCCATGGTTTCAGGTACTCTTCTGCTATGTTCATAGAACACTGAGCTACCGTTAGAGTGGATGGTTAGGTCTCTTTCCTCCCCTGACTGAGATGCTTGAGTGCAAAGACTAACTCTGGATGTCAGAGCTCGCTCTGTGTTTGCTACAGAGCAGGCTAGCAAGGAAATGTTTACTGAATGAATGAAATAAAGAATTTTATAGAACTTCTTTCTAGCCTCCCTTAGGAGGACAGTCAAAATGTCCTCGTAGATAAAATATGTTTATTATAGGGATTTTGGAAAACACAAAAATTAAAATGATATATAATTTTACCATCAAGAGATGATCACTACTAATGCTTTCCAATATATTTTTTCTTTTTTCACTTCTTTTGAGAACATTGGTACCAATATTTCCAGTTCTTCCGTGCATACACAGGCATTCATGTTATACAATTGAGATCAGTGTTTAAATTGTATAAACAATTTTGCG
The DNA here is from genome assembly GCF_009761245.1 of Sapajus apella. NCBI lineage: Eukaryota > Metazoa > Chordata > Mammalia > Primates > Cebidae > Sapajus > Sapajus apella. The sequence continues at coordinate 9,212,926 of NW_022436983.1, read as the reverse complement.
TCCTGCTTGCTTTTTAACATTATGCAATGAAAATTATCCCTATCATGAAGGATTCATTTTTTTTTTGAGGTGAATTCTTGCCCTTGTCCCCCAGGCTGGAGTGCAATGGAGCGATCCTGGCTCACTGCAACCTCTATCTCCTGGGTTCAAGCCATTTTCCTGCCTCAGCCCCTGAGGAGCTGGGATTACAGGTGCCTGCCACCATGCATGGCTAATTTTTGCATTTTTAGTAGAGACAGGGTTTCACCATGTTGGCCAGGCTGGTCTCGAACTCCTGACCTCAGGTGATCCACCCGTCTTGGCCTCCCAAAGTGCTGGGATTACAGGCGTGAGCCTCTGTGGTTGGCCCATGAAGTTTTCTTGAAATTGTCATTTTAAATGGCTCTATAATATTCCCTTCATCAGATGTACTAATAATTATCCTAGTTATCCTACTGTTGGATATTTACATTCCCCCCCTGGAATTTTCATATATTATGAAAATTACTTAACATCTTTAGATGGAAGTCTTTGAGTTCCTATTCCTTTAGCATAGATTCCTGAGGTTGGGCAGGGTGGCTCAGCACTTTGGGAGGCCGAGGCAGGTGGATCACCTGAGGTCAGGAGTTCGAGACCAGCCTGACCAACACAGAGAAACCCTGTCTCTACTAAAAAGTACAAAATTTAGCTAGGTGTGGTGGTGCATGCCTGTAATTCCAGCTACTGGGGAGGCTGAGGCAGGAGAATCATCTGAACCCGGGAGGCAGAGTCTGCGGTGAGCTGAGACTGCACCATTGTACTCCAGCTTGGGCAACCAGAGTGAAACTCTTAAAAAAAAAAAAAAAAAGGAAAGAAAAAAGTATAGATTCCTGAAAAGACAGTCTCACCTCCCTTAGGCCTTTGTTTAAGCTCTGGGTGAGGGCCTTCTAGGCCATTCTACTGCATAACTGCAACCCTTCTCTCCTAATACTCCACCTCCCTCTTTCCTGCTTGATCTTTCTCCTTATCACTTATCACTATATAATAAATGATAACAGACTATGTTATACTGTTGGTCTGTCTATCCCAGTAGGACACAGGACAGGGAATTCTGTTGTTCTTACTCAATACTATAACCCTACGCCCAGAAGAGTGTTTGGCACACAATTTCATGAATTTAAGTGATTAATACAATATTACCAAATTCCTTTTCTAAAAACCTACTTCCTCCAGGAAGAGACTATTTATTTCTCTACACCCTCAAGAGTACTATTTTAACTTAGAAAATCTTTGACAATTTGATGGGTGAAAAAGGTTAAGGTTCTCTGATTACTCATGAGATTTAATTTTTTTTTTTTTTTGAGGCGGAGTCTTGCTCTGTTGATCCGGCTCACTGCAACCTCTGCTTCCTGGGTTCAAGTGATTCTCCTGCCTCAGCCTCTTGAGTAGCACCACACCTAGCTAATTTTTTTTGTATTTTTAGTGGAGACGGGGTTTCACCGAGTTGGCCAGGATGTTGGATATTTACATTGGGTGATCTGTCCGCCTCGGCCTCCCAAAGTGCTGGGATTATAGGCGTGAGCCACCGAGCCCAGCTTGAGATTTAATTTTAAAAAACGTTTATTAGGGCCAGGCGCAGTGGCTCACGCCTGTAATCCCAGCACTTTGGGAGGCTGAGGCGGGTGGATCACGAGGTCAGGAGATCGAGACCATCCTGGTCAAAATGGTGAAACCCCGTCTCTACTAAAAATACAAAAAATTAGCTGGGCATGGTGGCGCATGCCTGTAATCCCAGCTACTCAGGAGGCTGAGGCAGGAGAATTGCCTGAACCCGGGAGGCGGAGGTTGCGGTGAGCCGAGATTGCTCCACTGCACTCCAGCCTGGGTAACAAGAGCGAAACTCCGACTCAAAAAAAAAAAAAAAAAAAGTTTATTAGTCATTTGAATCTCTTCTCAGAATTTTGTGTTGATTTTCTTGATTAAAAGCTCTTTAGAAATTAAAAATATCAATATTTTAATATTTGTTGTATTTCCCCAGTTTTTAAACTTTACATTTTAAAGTATTTACATAAAAATATACAACTTAGAGTCAAATTACTAAGATTTTCCAACATTTTTTTCCCAGTGCTTTTTAACCCTTTCCCACCTTAAGATCAGATAAGTATTCGTCTGTACATTCTCTGTTAGTTTGTGGTTTCTTCTTACTCCTTTTTATTATTGTTTTGCATTTAACTTTTAAAATCATTTTGGAAAAAGATTGTTGGTTTTCCAACAGAAGCCCTTTAAAGGTGTCAAAATTTTAAATTTTTACAATTAAAAATGTTTAAAGCAAATAGTACCAAGTTAGAGAAAAAAAATTAATTTAAAAATTTTGTGCATCTGAAGAAGAGATTGAAAACTAACTGATCCTTTCTTTCACCCACTTTGTTCAATTTTGCTGTTTATTTACACAAAATTTTGGGATAAAATGCAAAGAAAATCTTAAAACAAGGTGACCCTCACATACCTGGATAACATCGGCAGGCTTGTTTATATGCTCTTTAAAGATCAAGAGAGTGGGGGCGTAGACGTTGATGTTGTACTGCCTCGTCATCTCTTCCGTCCCTCTGAAACCCACGTGTACATATCCAAATGATAAATAATCTTTGTATGCAAAAGCGGTCAACTGTTAGGGCATAATAGAGAGAAAGAAAATAAAACTACAGCAAAGATGTAAATTACAAATCAAGTAGGGCTTTTTCACATCACTGAGCAGAGAGATGCATGCCAACTTATACAGCTCTACTAGGTCTTCCATATCCTTGCATACTTCCAGGAATTCTATGGTGTTCCATGTGCAAAAACTGTACCAACAGGTAAATACAAACAACCCTTTCTTCTTGAAATCTGTACTGGTCAGGAGGCACGGGTTTGGGGATTACCTGTACCGTAATTAGGTAAGATTGGCAGTGACCATGCCACTGATTACGATACCTTCCTCTCCCATCTCATGTCACAGTGACATGAGAGGTAGTGGGGAGTATAGGTAGGCTGGGAGTGTAATGGGGGCATCATTCAGAGGGCAGGTCTGAAGTCAACGGGAATTGCATTCACCATGCTATAGTGAGAACTTGGGTAGATTACATGACCACTCTAACCCTCATGATCTTGGTCTATGAAACAGGGATAGTGGCCAGGCGTGGTGGCTCATGCCTTTAATCCCAGCACTTTGGGAGGCCAAGGCAGGCAGATCACTTGAGGTCAGGAGTTCGAGATCAGCCTGGTCAACATGGTGAAAGCCCATCTCCACTAAAATACAAAAATTAGCTGGGTGGGGTGGCGTGTGCCTGTAGTCCCAGCTACTCACAAGGTAGAGGTGAAAGAATCACTTGAACAGGGGAGGTGAAGGTTTCAGTGAGCCTAGATCACGACACTGCCCTCCAGCATGGGCGACAAAGTGAGACTCGTTCTCAAAAAAAAAAAAAAAAAAAAAGAAGCAGGGATAGTATCTCTATCACTGGGTTCTTCTGAGGATTAAATGATGTGTGCATAGAAAGCACTAGCACAGTAACTGGCATCAGTAGGTACTCAATGTATGATGGTTAAGTAAAATTTCTGGTCTTCAAACATTTCTCATGGAATAAACTGTTTCTTACAATAAAGACAAATAGGCTATAAGTTCCAATTCAGAGACTATACTTTTTGCTAAAAAAAAAAAAGAAAAAAGAAAGGAAAGGAAAAGAAGAGAAAAGAAAAAAAGAAACGAAACGAAACCATTACCCCAGCATAGAGAGTACCTTGTATAACAGTGGCACAACGGGCATTTGGTCAAACAGAAGGACATGAGGCTTATTCTCTTGTTGCCAGCCAGAGAGGAATCTGACATAATTTTTATTTGTAACCTTAAATTGAAAACAGAATGTTAGTGTCAATATTTAACAATTGTATCATACTCCAGTGAGGAGAAAATAAATCAAGTAAGTATAAAAGATGACAAAAAATAAAAATGCAGACAACTAATCTTTTTGTCTTCACTTGGCTAAAACTATTAAAAGAATGGAGATATTGATTTCATATTTTAATTCTTACAGACTAAAATCATAATCCTGTCTGAAACAATTACTGACCATATTATAAAAATTGAACTTCCAGAGTTGGTTCTTGCTTAAATAGAGTATGCTTCTTAATCTACTATTCAGCAGAAGATAATGCGACACTGGCCCTTTTAATACCTACCTACCTACCTACCTACCTACCTACGTACCTACCTATCAATCAATCATCTATCTGTCTATCATGCCTCAGTCTCCCAGCTTGACCCTCTTCCCTTTTTTTCTGAGACAGGGTCTTGCTCTGTTGCCCAGGCTAGAGTACAATGGCATGATCACGGCTAATTGCACCTTCAACCTCTCAAACCTTCCAAGGTCAAGTGATCCTCCCACCTCGCCTCCTGAATAGCCGGGACTACAGGCACATGGCACCGTGCCTGGCTAATTTTTGTATTTTTTGTAGAGATCAGGTCTCAGTATGTTGCCCAGGCTGGTCTTGAACTTCTGGACTCAAGTGATCTTCACACCTCAGCCTCCCAAAATGCTAGGATTACAGCATGAGCCACCACTTGTAGGCCAGCTTGCTCTTTTGAAATGGTTTAAATAAAAATAAGGTGATCCACCCCCTCTATACATTATATAATTTCACTTATTGTTATCTGAATTGCTACTTTCCCCTGCTGACATCTTAAAATATTCCTACTGAGAGAACAAATTAAAAACATGAATAAATTTTCTAGCTAGAAATTTTTCATAGTCGTTAAAAAAAGTTTCTTTCCATACTGCACCTAGAATGATTTACAGAAAACCCACATTTGATTATTTCACTCCTCTGCTCAAAACCCTACAAGGGCTCATCACCTGCAGGCCAAGGCTCAAGCTCCTTCAAGGGGCATGGAGGTGCTCTGAAGCCCTCACAGGGAGATTCCTGATAACCTTTCTAACCCCCGCCTCTGCTGCTCACCAATGAAAACTTCTTACAAAGCAGGCTATTTCATGTCTCCAGATTTCTGCCTGCCTGCAACTCACTTCCTCCTTCTCTCTCCTCACCTGGCAAACCCAGTCTAAGGGTTACTTCTGCCAGGAAGCCTTTCCCAACTCATTAGGATGGACTCCAACATACTGGAAATAATCACCCATGAGCTTGGGAGCTGCTTGAAATGGCTACTTAATCGATGCTGGGCACAGAATAGATATTTTATATAAATGTTTGAGGATCCATCAGACGATTGTCATCATTTTAGGAGCCTACAATACTCTCTGACAGTTAACTCCAACAAATATTTCTTCTATAGATAATGACCCCAGCAGGACAGTCTAGGGATAGTACATGTACAAATATGATGAAAATTTTTTATGTTCACTCTCCCTGGTATTGTTAAAAGAATGAATTATTTAAAGCAAAATGAGAGTCCTTTCCTAATTACTTTGATCCCTGACTTAAGATATTGAAAAAAATATATTAGGTGCCTAAATATGGAAATTTTAAACTAATGTAACCTTGGCTTCTTCAACCTTTTCTTTGTGAAATTCATTCATATTATTGTCACTGTAAGTTTCTAAAGTTTCAAAAATAATATTTGATTTCATGGAATCTAGCATTTCCCATAGATATGACCATTGAACATATAATCAAATATAATTAAATTTGAGTAAAGACAAATATCTTCACATGAACAAATTTATGAGCTGGAAAGAAATCCCTAACTCTTGGTTGGGTGTGGTGGCTCATGCCTGTGATCCCAGCACTTTGGGAGGCCAAGGTGGGTGGATCACCTGAGGTCAGGAGTTCAAGACTATCCTGGCCAACATGGCGAAATCCTGTCTCTACTAAAAATACAAAAATTAGCCAGGCGTGGTGGCCGGTGCCACTAATTCCAGCTACTGGGAGGCTGAGGCAGGAGAATCGCTTGAACCCAGGAGATGGAGGTTGCAGTTAGCCAAGATCATGCCACTGCACTCCAGCCTGGGCAACAACAGCAAGACTCCACCTCAAAAAAGAAAAGAAAAGAAATCCCTGATACTTTCTACCATGTGATCTAATTTTTTTTTGTTTAGAAAATAGGCACTGTCATTTTAGGCTCAAATTCCCATGGCAGTGTAAGATCTGCAAGATGGTTATTAAGAGGAGTTAATTCTTTCAGTCTCTGTACTTCATCTATTTCAATTTTTAGTGTCCTACAGACTTCACTTAAATGATTTAGTTTGAGTAATTAATTAATATGTCTTGCTGGCCGGGCGCGGTGGCTCAAGCCTGTAATCCCAGCACTTTGGGAGGCCAAGGCGGGTGGATCACGAGGTCAAGAGATCAAGACCATCCTGGTCAACATGGTGAAACTCCGTCTCTACTAAAACTACAAAAAATTAGCTGGGCATGGTGGCGCGTGCCTGTAGTCCCAGCTACTCAGGAGGCTGAGGCAGGAGAATTGCCTGAACCCAGGAGGCGGAGGTTGCGGTGAGCCGAGATCGGGCCATTGCACTCCAGCCTGGGTAAAAAGAGCGAAAACCCGGCCCTAAAAACCAAAAAAAAAAAAAAAAAAATATGTCTTGCCTTCCTCATAATGAAATTCAGGTTTGAGAGGACTACAGATAATGTTCTGGGCAATTAGCAGTCCTATGCGCCTCTTAAACCACTTCTTAGCCATGTTTTCCTTGACAGATACTTACTTTTTCCACCAAGTTCCCTGGAAGAAGACTTTCTACAAATTGTCGCAGATTCTCACGGACAACTGCATTGTGGAAGAAGGAGATTTTCCCATTAATGATTCCTAGGATAGAGGGCGTGCTGTGTGCCCCCAGGTGATGGGCCAGGCGTCTCTCATACCCAGCATGGACCACGCCAATTCCTACACCTGAAAAGAATGGGAGATACAAGTGAAGGCTTTTTATGTCTCCATTGCAGCTGGAAAAAGTGCTAAGTAATTTTTTGGTGTGAAATTGAAATCCCGACCTCATAGAGGATGTCTTTCCTAATAGACTATCTGGCAATCTTTCACTGCTGGAATTCTAGATTGGCTCAGTTTTTCTGCAGAGCAATCTGGCAATATGTAAGAAAAGTTACAAATGCGTGTGTGTGTATGTGTGTATGTGTAGGTACACATATACATAAACTGGGATCATCTGATACTTATTTCACTTAATACTTGAATAGCTTTTCTTGTTCTTTCATTCAACCAATATATTTGGAGGGCTAGTTACTGCTACCACTGGAGACACATTCAATATTAAGGGCCGATAAATGCACATTTTCTTTTGGATGTCTACTAGATTTTTTGGCTTAACATTTCCAAAAACTAACCCCTGATCCCCTCCCACAGACCTGTCCCACCCACACCTTTGCCATTTCAGTTGATGACGGCTCCATCCTTCCAGTTACTCAGGCCAAAAACCATCTTCGGCTTCTCTTATCAGTTGCACCCCACATCCAATCTGTCAGCAAGTCTTGTTGGTTTTCTCTTCAGAATGTGTCCAGAATTCAACTGTTTTTCATCACTTTCATTATATGCCCTGCTCTGAGTCATCATTATCTCTCCTGCCTGTGTTGCTGTAATAAGATCCTAAATGCTCTCCCCCTATTTCTCCATGTCTCCTGACAGTCTGTTCTTAACATAGCAGCCAGGCTGTTCCTTCTAAAACATAAAAATGGATCACACCACTCCTCTGCCCAAACCCTGCAAAGACCCATTTCAGTTGGAATAAAAGGCACAATCCTCACAGAGGCCAACAAGACCCTTCATGTTTGGCCCTGGTTCCCCATGCCCTCTTTCTTTTCCCACTCCTCCATCAGCCTGCCGCAGTCCCCAGTATCCTTGCTGTGATCTGAGGACATGGATGCTCCTGCCTCAGGGCCTTGGCACTGGCTGTTCCTTCAGCCTGAAGTGTGTATCTACTCAACTTCTGCGTAGCTGACTTCACCAACTGCAAGTCCTTCTGAATGGGGCCTACCTTAGCACCATATTTAAAATATGGCCCACTTGGGCCACACACACAACCTGTTCACTTTCACTTTTTTTCCACAGTGTTTACCATCTTCTAATGTCCCACCCACTTTCCTTCTGTCAATTGTTTATTGTCTGTCTCCCCTTCTAGAATGTAAGCCTCATGAAGGCAGGGATCCCTGTGTATCCCCAACACCAGACCAGAGCCTGGCACATATTAGAAACTCACTGGGCCATTAATCTATTTAACCCATTCTTTATTGTTGCACATTGAAGTTATGAGAGAGGAAAAACCAAACTGTTTTTCCTACTCACACTCAACACATTACTTTCCCTGACACTCAATGTTTAAGAGATGGAGTCTCACTATGTTGCCCAGGCTGGTCTCAAACTCCTGGGCTCAAGCAATCTTCCTGCCTCAGCCACCCAAGTAGCTGGGATTCCAGGCACGTGCCACTATGCCCAGCTCAACGCCTCACTTCTGACACCTGATGCTTTGGGGTTGGGAGTTCCCCATAAATCCTCCAGCAGACATTAACTGGGTATCAACTCAATTCTTACACTATCTACACAGAGATAGCATCAGGTCCCGCAGGTTAAGGGTTCAGTCCCACAAAGGCTGCTCCCACTTTAGACGCCAGAAGTCCCAAGTTATGTCCTGTACTTTTGACCAACTGGCTATAAATCAAAGGGTCCCATGAGTCCCTCCTTGGGTTCAATTAATTTGCTAGAGCTGCTCACAAAACTCATGTGTAAATCCTTATGTTTACACATTAGGTATAAGGGCTATTACAAAGGAGATGATCAGCCAGAAGAAAGAGAGGCACACGGCAAGGTATATGGAAGTGGGGGAGCACTCCTGCCCTCTCAGGGCTTGTCACCCTCTGGGCATCTCCATGTATTCAGCCACCTGGGAACTCTCAAACTCAGTAGTTCAAGGATTAAATATACACATATATAAGTTCATTTTTTTGCCCAGCAAATGTGAGGCTAGGACACCCAAGGCAAGGCTTCTTACTCAAATGCCTCTCCCATGGGGGAGGATGCCTGGCCCCTCTACTGTAGGCTCAGCTGAGGGGAGGTAGAGTAGGCTGGGCCCACCCCCCAGGAAACCGAGCCAGAGTTCAGGGATTTTTGTGAAGACTTCATCATGTAGGCATGATCAATTATTAACTCAGTCTCCAGCTCCTCTCCTCTTTTTGGAGGATGAGGGTGAAAACTTTCAAACTTCTAATCATGGTTTGGCCTTTCTGGTGACCAGTTCCCATCCTGCAGGAAATTCCAAGGATCAGGAGCTCCACGTCAGGAATCAGAGTCAAGAGGAAATGTGAGAGCCAAAGATTCTCTTAGCCCACCCCTACTCATAGGCAATCTCAAGGGTTTTAGGAGATCTGTGCCAGGAACTGGGAATGAACACCAAAATATACATAGATTTCTTATCACAAAGCACAGTATCAAAAGTTGCTTTTGGCCTAATTCTTAACATTATAAGGAATGTTGACAGGCATCCTTGTACATCTTTGTACACACAGCTTTGTGCTCTTGTGTGCTTATTTTCTAATTAGTAAATTCCTAAAATGAAATGCTGAGTAAATGGAGGGATCCCAAACTTAATGCTTTAAAATTGCTGAGCAGACTAAACGAAGCTATCTGCAGGCTACTGGACCGTGACTGCTGCAGTCTCTCAATGGCAGGAGAGGAGGAACCTTAGGCATTATACAGCCCATTTCCCTCATTTTACAGATACAGAGAGAGGATTTAGAGAGGTAAAGTGACTTATCCCAGGTTGCACAGCTGACAAAATTGCAGAACAAGAATCCAAACTGGATTCTTGGCTCTTCTCTAGAGCCAAGTACAGTATACTATTGTGTCACATCACAGCTGTTAAAAATAACTGTGGAACAATCTCAATAAATGGAAGTGCACAGAGAATTATTTGAGCAGAAGAAAGAAAAAGAACACAGCAGGCACATACACTGGGAGATTTGGTCATTTGTAAAGACAGAAGAGACATCACCTAGGGAGGCCAAGTGGCTATATGACAAAGGCCCCAAGGGAGGGATTACCACTTCATGAGTGCTTTGTATGTTAGGTATCACACCTACAGCTTTATATACATCATACTTTTCATACTCACAACCACTCTGCACGGTAAGTATTGCTATCTTTATGGATGAGGAAACTGAAGGTCAGATTCCTGGGTCCATATCCAACACTGATGCTTATGGGTAGTGTAATACTGAATTAGTTCCTTAACCTTCAATGCCTTAGCTTCCTCATCTGTCAAATAGGGATAATAACAGTCTCCCCTTCATTGAGTTGCTTTGGGGACAAAGATAATGCACAGAAAGCATTTACCACAATGCAAGGGAATGGAAATGTTCAACAAAAAGTATTATTATTATATATCTTTTGTTGTCGACTATAGTAATTGGCACATGAAAGTTGACTGAGAAAAAAGTTTCAAATGAAAATATCTGGCCGGGCGCGGTGGCTCAAGCCCGTAATCCCAGCACTTTGGGAGGCCGAGGCGGGTGGATCACGAGGTCAAGAGATCGAGACCATCCTGGTCAACATGGTGAAACCCCGTCTCTACTAAAAATACAAAAAATTAGCTGGGCATGGTGGTACGTGCCTGTAATCCCAGCTACTCAGGAGGCTGAGGCAGGAGAATTGCCTGAACCCAGGAGGCGGAGGTTGCGGTGAGCCGAGATCGCGCCATTGCACTCCAGCCTGGGTAACATGAGTGAAACTCCGCCTCAAAAAAAAAAAAAAAAAAAAAAGAAAATATCTGATTCAAGGGCAAGATGTCAGAAAACACAAAATGAATGTCTTGTCATCTTTTGTCTACTCCTTCAGCACTACATTATTCCATACTTGCAAAGGTGAGGTCGGTGTTCTTTGTGTATATATTTTCTCATTAACTAAGTGGTGAGCTCAAGGTCAGGGATGGTGCTAATTCTGGGCCCTCCTCCGCAGTACACTTCTCTATAAATACTGGATGCTTTTATACACAGTTTTTACCAGATTGTGTGACTGAAGATTCCTCAGCTGACTTCCAACCCTCTTCAAGGCTCAGCTCACAATAAGTCAAAAAATTGGTGCTTAGGCATCACAGAGTTGAGGAAAGCAGACTAATACATTTCAGAAAGACTTTCAAAAAGGTTAAAACAGGTATTTTAAAAATTTTCTTTGGGGCTGGATGCAGTGGCTCATGCCTGTAATTCCAGCACTTTGGAAAGCCGAGGCAGGCGGATCACTTGAAGTCAGGAGTTCAAAACCAGCCTGGCCAACATAGCGAAACCCTGTCTCTACTAAAGGTACAAAAATTAGCTGGGTGTGATGGTGGGCGCCTGTAATCCCAGCTACTTGGGAGGTTGAGGTAGAAGAATTGCTTGAACTTGGCAGGTGGAGGTTGCAATGAGCCGAGATTGCACTACTGTACTCTAGCCTGGGCAACAGAGAGAGACTCCATCTTAAAAAAAAAAAAAAAGGTCATCTATGTAATGAATAAAATTATCTTACCTAATTCTTCCAGTTCTTGAACAACTTCTTTCCACACAGGCTCGATATGAATACAGCTAAAGCACCAATCCGAGGTGATCTTAATGAGGTAGGGTTTCTTGAAGCTATCTGGAACCACTTCATTCACATAATGTGAAAAGTGCAATAAATACTTTTCATCAATTGAGTCCCGCCGTTCAGAATTAAAAGGGAAGTGAAAAAAGGATTCATCAAAATAAAAATTTTCGTGGAAATGGCGGAAGCGATACTCTCGCTGCTGTTGCTGCTTCTGGTAGCCCTGGTTCTCTCCAGCGTCTCCATATTGATCATAATTTGATCTCTTTTCTTCATTTGAAAGAATCTATAATGGAAGGAAAAAAGAAATCTAAACAACAGGCAAAAAGGTTCACCCAAAAGACTTTTCTGTAAGCAGCTTGAAAGACACAGGAAGAAAATAAATGCAAAAATTATGACACGATTATGAGAGGACTAGGTTTGAAGGATCCCTTGAGGCCAGGAGTTCAAGACCAGCCTGAGTCACACAGCAAGACGTTGCTACAAAAAGAAAAAAAAATCAGCGAGGCATGGTGATGGGTGCCTATAGTTGTAGCTACTTGGGAGGGCGAGGTGGGTGGGAGATTGCTTGAGCCTAGGAGTTCAAGGCTGCAAGTGAGCTGTGATTACATCACTGTACTCCAGCCTGGGTGACAGAAACAGACTGTCTCTTAAGAAAAAAGAATAGAGACTATTACATAATTAGATATTCTTTTTCTTTTTGAGACAGGATCTTGCTTTGTCACCCAGGTTGGAGTGAAGTGGCGTGATCACAGCACTCTGCAGCCTCCACCTCCCAGGCTCAACCTTCCACCTCAGCTTCCTGAGTAGCTGGGACCACCAGCACGAGCCACCACACACCAGGCTAACTTTTGTATTTTTGTGGAGATGAAGTTTCATCATGTTGCCTAGGCTGGTCTTGAATTCCCAAGCTTAAGTGATCCACGTGCCTCAGCCTCTCCAGATGCTGGTATTACAGGGTGCAACTGCATCCAGCCGATTAGATATTCTAAATGCAGTCATTCAAAAGAATGAGAAACTCTTCTTTCACTAGAGAAACATTAAAGAACATTCAAGACTGAAATTGTTCAGTTTAGATAGTTATGCTCATCTTGGCATTAAAGATTTCACAACAGAAACACTTCAGCAAAATAAATAAAACACAGTGTTGATCACCAGGGCTCAATCACAAGAAAACTGACCTGATGAGTTGGACTAATTCAAACCAAGATAAGAAAAGCTATGAACACCAAAAAAGTAGCTATAGTCTAGTGCTTTGTATGTTAGTTGACTTTGTTTTACATAGAAATAACTTTGAGGTCTAAAATCCAGGAATCTGTTTTAGGATGATGATGTGTCATTTCTATGAGCTAAGCACTGTCTGTTGAAGGGCATTCCCAACACAAATCAGGAAGCCACTGACTTCTTTATGCATATTCCGGACCAACTTACTTAAGCCAACATGTCGGAAAATTATTGAAAATCTTGTGTTTAAATGTATTTGTTACCTTGCGCCACTTCATTTTTTATTTTTATTTTTAAGAGATGGGGTCTCGCTATGTTGCCCAGGCTGGAGTGCAGTGGCGATTCACAGGTGAGATCCCACTACTGATGAGCCCAGGAGTTCTGACCTGCTCTGTTTCCGACCTGGCCAGTTCACTCCTCCTTAGGCAACCTGGTGGTCCCCAGCTCCCAGGAGGTCACCATAATGATGCTGAACTTAGTATGGACACCCGATCGGCATAGCGCACTACAGCCCAGAACTCCTGAACTCGAGTGATCCTTCAGCCTCAGCCTCCCTAGTAGCTGGGGCTGTAGGCATGTGCCACCGTGCCTGGCACCTTGTGCCACTTTAATAAATACAGGCAAATTGGTATGTAATTCTTTAATGTAAATTTCTAAGAAGGCAATAGAGACATATACAGACATATTCAGGGTAATTCTACAATTCTAGTTAAAGCCTTTAGGACAGGTTTTCCAAGAGCTGAAGTGTTCAGGCACTTGTTTCAATATATAGGATGTGGCCAAATACGTTCTTTTTATTACAATCTAGAAACTGGGTCGAGGGCATGGGGAACATGACCTTTCTGAGAGCTTTATGAAGCTCATCACTTCCTAAGGCATATTTTATAAGAGTTAATGGATGCATCACAAAGTTGGACATGAAGGCCGGGTGCGGTGGCTCATACCTGTAACTGCAGCACTTTGAGAGGCTGAGGCAGGCGGATCACCTGAGGTCAGGAGTTGGAGACCAGTCTGGCCAACATGGTAAAACCCCCTCTCTACTAAAAATACAAAAATTCGCTGAGTGTGGTGGCAGGTGCCTGTAACCCCAGCTACTTGGGAGGCTGAGGCAGGAGAACTGCTTGAACCTGGGAGGCGGAGCTTGCAGTGGGCTGAGACGGTGTCACTGCACTCTAGCCTGGGTGACAGAGTGAGACTCCATCTCAAAAACAAAAATCAAAAAACAAAAAAAGAACCTCAACAAAGCTGGACACAATACCTCATAAGCCTTACTGATTTGAATGAACTTGTCTTCTGCTCCAGGATCTTTGTTTTTGTCAGGATGCCTGAAACACAAATGGGCAGGCAGTGAGAACAGATTTAACTTTTTATGCATAGTCACTTAACATCCTTGTCCACACAGTGCCTTACAGAGGCAAATGGAGGGGTGTTTTGTTAGGAAAGTTTCTTTTTTTTTTTTTCAAATTAAGATGGGGTTTGACCACGTTGGTCAGGCTGGTCTTGAACTCCTGACCTCAGGTGATCCGTACGCCTTGGCCTCCAAAGTGCTTGGATTACAGGTGTGAGCCACCGCGCCTGGCCAGGAAAGTTTCTTAAAGTAAATGGTAGAGGCAATCAGTTGCTTTACATGACTATAATCAATGAAACTTTGAAATAGGAGATTTTTTCCCAAAACATTCCAGTGGGGCATGTTTTCAAAGCACCAGATAGTACTGCAGCATTTCACAGAGGAAAGGTGGGATATGGTGCATGCATACATGTACACTGCTGCCAAAAACTGCTAAAGCTGGCTCAAGGTTAAATCACTTATTCAGGCCGGGCGTGGTGGCTCACGCCTGTAATCCAAGCACTTTGGAGGCCAAGGCGGGCGGATCACTTGAGGTCGGGAGTTCAAGATCAGCCTGACCAACATGGTGAAACCCCGTCTTAAAAAAAAAAAAAAAATCACTTATTCATAAGAACCCATGTCTTTTCCCAGGATGGCAACATTTCATCCCAATGCTAGAATGATATTGGGATGCTAGAATGCAATTGTTTCTTCTGATAATACATATAGACATAAGAAACAGCTTTTTAGGATAGACTGAATTTGTTTAGTAACAATCGGGTTTGAAACTTCATTCATGCCTGACTTTCAAATTAGAATATTTTTCATTATTATTGTGGTTATTTCATTCTGTCTATGATTGCCTTTTACCTGAATAAGAATTTCAAGGCCACATAATTTTCTTTTCTTTTTTTTTGAGACTGGGTCTCACTCTGTCACTCAGACTGGAGTGCAGTGGTACCATCTTGGCTCACTGCAACCTCCACCTCCCAGGTTCAACTGATTCTCCTGCCTCAGCCTTCTGAGTAGCTGCAATTACAGGCCTGTGCCACTACCACCCGGCTACTTTTTATATTTTTAGTAGAGATGGGGATTCATCATGTTGGCCGGGCTGGTCTTGAACACCTGACCTCAAATGATCCACCTGCCTCGACCTCCCAAAGAGCTGGGATTATAGGTGTGAGTCACTGCGTTCGGCCTCAAGGCCACATATTTAACATTTTTTGCCATGTTGTCCAGGCTGATCTCAAATTCCTGGACTCGTGCCATCATCCTGCCTTGGCCTCCCAAAGTGCTGGGATTACAGGTGTGAGCTACCACACCCGGCCAGCTTTGGAGATTTTGAAGTTCTGCAAAGTAAGGGCTAGGTTTACTTCCTTGAAGGCCCCTAAGATCTAAATCAGTGTTTTATACAGATTGATTTTTCAGTGTTCACTTTAAGAGACTTTGTATGATAGTATTCTTTACATAATCACTTCTGGTAACTTCTAGTAAATTTCCTCTGACAGAAGTTCTGGAAAGAAAAACAATTCATTGGGAAGCAAACGACTACTAAGGATACACCAAGTACATTGGAATAAAAAAAATCTACAACTTGATGAATTTATTCTAGCAGGAATATGTTTGAATGAATTATACCACATATTCTGATTTCTTTACGAATAAGGAAACTCCCGATTACTGACTGTTGAGTTTGAAAATCATTCCTTCCTTAACCATTTCATCCTTGCTATAAGTATTAGCAGGGCGAAAAAATCTCAGCTAGGCATAATGAAAACAGCATGACTTAAGGAAACGAGATGGAGGCTCCAAAGCATTTCTGGATGACAAACAACAACAACAAAAAACAAAACAAAAGTGTTTTCAATATTCAAACAGGCTGACAGCTGAGTAGATCAAAATTATGCAATCATACGAATGCAGATTTGACATATAGAACTCTGTAGAAGAAGGGTAGGAAGGGGCTTTTTAGGAGAATGAACCAAAGAGAGAGTCCTGAGGGCAGCTGGGTTAGAAAACACAGATCCTGAAACAGGAGGCCAAGGCTGAAGAACAGGGAGGAAACCACAACACTTTCAGCTCAAACGCGGAATACTTTCCTAATCATGGAAGACACCACAAGGTTGAAAACATTAAAAAAAAAAAAAAATCAGCCCTAGGAAAGTATTATCCAGTGCTATTTTCAGTAAATATGAAATTATTTCATGAACTTCAATATAATACCCAATCTTTAAAAGTCAAAGTAGAGGAAATATTGCACATGGTATCTACTGGCTCTCTAGTTACCTTTTTAAAGGAATAAAAACAAAGAGAAAGTAATACAGCAGGCTGGGCGCAGTGGCTCACGCCAGTAATCCCAGGATTTTGGGAGGCTGAGGCGGGCGGATCATGAGGTCCGGAGTACAAGACCAGCTGGCCAACATGGTGAAACCCCGTCTCTACTAAAAATGCAAAAAATTAGCCGGGTATGGTGGTGGGTGCCTGTAATCCCAGCTACTGGGGAGGCTGAGACAGGAAAATTGCTTGAAACCGGGAGTTGGAGGTTGCAGTGAGTTGAAACCTCGCCACTGCACTCCAGTCTGAGTGACAGAGCAGGACTCCATCTCAAAAAAAAAAAAAAAAAAAAAAGAGAGAGAAGGTAATACAGCAAAGAATTAGACAAATTAATTTACTGTTCAGTTTACTACATAACCATATCATACCAATCTGCTATTCTTTGGTGGGGGGGGAGGAGTTATTTCTTCTGCTAATGTGGATAACAAACAAAAATTACCTATGATAAACATTACTGGGAGAGAAACATAGTTTTCCTAAGGGAAAAAGTAATGTCAAATGGTTTTACCAAAACACTTAGTAAAATGTATTAGAGGAAGGCTCCAGATCCAGTTCAACAAGTAACCATTTCCCCCTGCTATAGCTCATTCTGAGAAGTTAAACTGGGAAAGGCTGCTATTTTCAGTGTATATCAAGCCATTAGTAAACAAAAGTTTATTCCAAGTGATACATTGTCATAGCAATACAGCAGAAAATAATGGTATAGCAAAATTAAAAACGTAAAGTAAAATTTTAGACTTTTACTGGATGACACGCTCAATATATTTGTATGGTGAATTATTCCTAGAGAGAGTCAAATTAAAAAAGAGAATATGACTCGTTTAATTAATATCATAAACCTTTTTCAGCTCTGGAAGACAGAAAAGTCAAAGTTATACATTTTAATAGGTCCCACATAAGCAAGCTATCATTTGTGTTCTTAAAATATTGTCAAAGGCTATACCCTGTCCAAAAGAATGTTGTTACCTTAAGAATTAACTGCAGATTTATATATTTTGCTTTAAGCATAAAGAGGCAAGAGTCTGAAGTGACGCAGAACATAACCTTGGTATAAACAGTCCCTGGAAAGAGGTCATGTATAATTAGAGGTTGTTTTTTTAGCATCCAATTCTGGATTTCTCATGGAATATGGTCTAAAATATTTATTAAAAAATTATATTTTAAATGATCTTTACCTTTATTTCAAGCAGTTTAATGCTAAAATATACCTGTTCACTGAAGCAGAACAGGGGCAGGCACAGTCACGCACGCAGCCCATCACACATCACCTGAATGTGGCAGTTTTGCTCCTGTATAACTTCCTACCCTCATTCAGCACCTCCTCGGCCAACCATTGGCCCACTCACCCTTACTCATGCCTAGATGTGTAAATGATTAAAAAACAATAAAGCAATAAACTACTGATGCAGAGGGTCAAACTACAGAACCCAGAGGTACCACAGATTTACCAACTCTAGGCCTCCATCTTTTCATCTACAAAACAGAGACACTGGCCAGGTGCGATGGCTCATGCTTGTAATCCCAGCACTTTGGGAGGCTGAGGTGGACAGATCATTTGAGGTCAGGAGTTCAAGACCAATATGGCAAAATCCTGCCTCCACTAAAAATACAAAAATTAGCTGGGTGTGGTAGTGTATGCCTGTAGTCCCAACTACCCAGGAGGCTGAATTAGGAGAAACACTTGAAGCCGGGAGGCGGAGGTTACAGTGAGCCAAGATCGCGCCACTGTACTCCAGCCAGCCTGCGCAACAGAGGGAGACTTCGTCTCAAAAAAACAAAAAACCAAAAAGAGAGAGACACTGATATCCTCCTTCATAGGCCAATTATAAGGTTTAAATGAGACAAAAAGCACAGAACCAGGAGGTTAGCATGTGGTAGGTGTGGTGGTACCTGTCCCAAACTTTCTTCCATTGCTCATGGTTGGTACACCCAGCTTAGAGTCACCTGTGTCCTTTCCATCCATTCCTCCTTCTGCTGCTCCCGCCTCCAGTTATATAATCCAACACTTCTGCTTCTTTGGCACAGCCAAGGCATTGGTGGAAGAAATTGATGACATTTGTCCAAAGTTTTAGATTTTTACTACCCTGCTAATTGTTATCCTGATAACTACCGGTAAAATTACAATTTTCTGTAAGATTTTTTTTTCAGACGGGTTTCATGCTGTTGCCTGGGCTGGAGTACAGTGATGCGATCATGGCTCACTGCAGCCTCGAACCTCTGGGCTTTTTTCCCCCCATAGAGATGGGGTCTCACTTTGTTGCCCAGGCTGGCCTCGAACTCCTGGGCTCAAACGATCCTTCACCTTAGCCTCCCAAAATGCTGGAATTACAGGCATGAGCCATCATGCCAGGCCAATTTTTTAAAGTAATATATAGTCAGCTCTCTATAGCTGTTGGTTCCACATTCCTGGATGCAACCAACCAAAATAGAACATTTTCTATTCTGAAATATTCAAACATATTTTAAAAAAATCGCATCCGTACAGAACACGTACATTTTTCTCATCATTATTCCTTAAACAATAACAGAATAACAACTAATTGCATAGCATTTACATTGTATTAGGTATTATAAGTAATCCGGAGACGATCTAAAGCATATGAGAAGATGTGCATAGATTATATGCAAATACTATGCTATTTGACATAGGGACTTGAGGATCCCTGGACTTGGGTATCCCTGGAGGGTCCTGGAACCAAGACCTCATGGATATCAAAGGACCACTGTACTTGGTTTCTGAATTTTTTTTTTTTTTTTTTTGAAGGCAAAAGGCTCTTACTCTAAACTTTTTTCCAAAGTGTAGAAATTAATAATTTAGAGACTAGGACTGTATAGTGTTCTTGTTTAGCAATTACACTCATAAAGTTACTTTATAAATAACATATCATGGGAACGGTAGGATATCCAGTATTGACTACATATATATATAGATACATTTTTTTTTTAAATTAAAGCTTCTTCTTACTTTAACATTAAATATGTTAACAGGATCTAAGGCAATTCTTTAAGCCAAAGTATTCCTAAAAGGGAGTTTCAGAGTAAACACAGGCTTTGGATCTTATTGCTAACAATTCGTATGTGAACACTAGCTCTCCTGCATAAAATATTTTAGACAGATATATATATTGAGCATAGAAACAGAGACAAATAAAAGCTAGTCATAATTTAGACTTCATTCCCCTGCTAAGACTGCTTAATTTACATTACATTTCTATTTCTTTGATTCACCTACCATTCCCGGGCGAGCTTCTTATAAGCCTTTTTAATATCAGCCTGACTGGCTGTTCGGCTGACCCCTAGGACTCTGTATGGGTCAAAATCCAACGCAGACAGAATTTGCAGGATCAGAACCAGAACTATCAAGAACTGCCAGGAAATGCTCAACTTTCTCACTTCCATTTCTCTTCCTTTCCAGAGCTGAAATGATTGAAGAGGCAATGAATTTCAGTGGCAGAAACCTGGACAGTCTTGCTTTTTAGGTAAAGGTATAAGATATATAGATGAAAAACAAAAAAACAAAAGGTATTTTGCAGGAAAAATGTCAAGCTGTTTAACTCTATCTTAAAATAAAAAAAAAAATCTCGCTACTACTTTTGAATATCACAAATAAGAATCGTTACAGATGAAAAGATGAGCAATAAGAATAGCAACTCTCCAGAATACTTGGACTCGAAAAGCTTTAGAAACGACTGAAAATGAATGGGATGCAGAAATAATAATACATGAATGTGGGAAAACCTAAAGAGGATAACCAGGGTGACTACCTCTCAAATACATGATTTCATTTATTCTGATAAGAAGAGTTTAAACAAAATAAATGGTGTAAGAATACTTCACTGAGTACATGTTAAACTCATGAAACTATAAGATTTACCATGTACCAAACTACAGAATGAGATAGTTGTGCCTTTCTTGGGCATTAAATAAGTACAAACACGCAGGTGAAATACTCTCAAAAAACTGTGTAGTTAAGGCACAGTATGCCTCAATTCTATCCTTTCTTACCATACCCATTCAAACAAGAAAACGAGAAGCTGCTCTTTAATTATTAGCAATATGGTCTTTTTTTTTTTTTTTTTTGAGATGGAGTTTCACTCTTGTTGCCCAGGCTGCAGTGCAATGGCATCTGCAACCTCCGCCCCTGGGTTCAAGCAATTCTGCCTCAGCCTCCCAAGTAGCTGGGATTAC
Organism: Sapajus apella; assembly: GCF_009761245.1. NCBI lineage: Eukaryota > Metazoa > Chordata > Mammalia > Primates > Cebidae > Sapajus > Sapajus apella. The sequence goes on along the minus strand of NW_022436983.1, from coordinate 9,192,350 downwards.
AGGCATGCACCACCATCCCCCACTAATTCTTGTGTTTTTTTAGTAGAGGAAAGGTTTTGTCATGTTGGCTGGGCTAATTTTTTGTATTTTTAGTAGAGACTGAGTTTCACCATGTTGGCCAGGCTGGTTTTGAACTCCTGACCTCAGGTGGTCCACATACCTCAGCCTCCCAAAGTGCTGGGGTTACAGGCGTGAGCCACCGTGCCCAGCCAATACGGTCATTCTTAATGAGAAAAAGTGGCCAGAAAAAAATTAGTTTTCCATGTAATGAAGAATTAGTGGTACAGACAAAATAACATGGGTGGTCTTTAAAAGTTTTAAGCTCCATCTCTGGTGAGTACAGTGACTGAATTCATTGTGAATTTTGGAAATCATCCTGGCTGGTTCATGAGCAGGGTAGTGCTGGAATTGTAGACATTAATACCCCACAATTATGATCGTTGTTATACCACACAATTTTTTTTTCAAGGAACACATTTATCTTGATTTCTCATAAGTTAATACAGTTTTAAGGTTTGAGTATCTAATGTGACACCTTAGTGAAGAGGGGCAAGGCTGTTAACGGTGGATTACGGTTAAGTCCAAATTTAATGACGCCTGGGAGTCCTCACAAAATTTCTAATCTGATGATCAACGTTTAAAATTGCATACGTGCCGAATAACATCCTAAAACAAACCAGTTTCTTCTTTGTTAAGGCAACCTATTATGTCCTACAAAACACGTGAGGGCAATGTAGCTACTGGTTAAGCATATGGGATGAAGACTCGGATCTGTTCTCCACTACTTTATGACCTTGGGCAAATTATTTAAACTTATTAAGCATCGGCGTCCTTATTCATAAAATGGGAACGAATACTATTACCTTGAAGGATCATCACGGGGTAAGGAGGGACTAAATGCATGTAAAGGGTTTATTGAGCCCAAAGTAAACAGTTATAAATGGTCCTTACTGCTATTATTTCTACCATGCAGTACGATCGCTGCCTTATTTAACAGTGTCAGTTCCTTCCAGTTAGAAGACCCAAGTGGCGGCGGTCTGTGAAGTTTTTTCGCTGACAGGCGAGATAGACGGCGCCGACCTCGGGGCAACAAACACCTGCCCAACAGGTAGGCTGCCAGCCCTCTGGGCAGCATCTCTAGGACCAGGCAGAGGCTCCCAGAGACAAGCTCCAGGTTTAAGCCCCGCCTCGCGCTCCTGCCGGAGGTCGCAACCCTGCAGGTGACAGCCCCCTCCCCGCAGCCCTCCGAGAGCCCAGGGCCCGGCCCTGTGGGCTCCCGGCTCCCCCCGGGCCCAGCAGTGACTGGAAACGAGAAGGAACTGACGGGAAATCCCTGAGTCGGCCTGGCCCCACCGCGTTCGCGGCTCCGCGCGTCACGCCTGGAAGGAGTTACCGGGAAAGGGCACCGGCCCAACCGGCTGCAGCGTCCGTGCTCCAGTTAGTTCGCCGGGCCGGGAGCTTCCCGTCCAAACCGGCTCTCGCCCGGGCCTGGGGAGGGTAAAGAGGCGGGGACGAGCCCGAAGGGGAGTCACGTGACGCTTAAAGGTCCGTCGCACCTAAGGCGAGGACTGAACAGGTCGAGGGCTTCTACTTGGCGAATCTATTTTGACCCTTGCCACTCGCCGTCTGCGCGTGGACCTGGTGCGGTTGCTACAGGAACGAGGCGCGCTCTTTGGTTGCAGCCAAAGGGTTGATCGTGAACCAAAGAGGCCAAAACGTGCCTCCTAGCGAGGCGAAGTCGCTGTGCATCATGGGATGCCAGAAGGACCTCCCCGATCCAGGAAGGCGTTTCCGCTCCTGCCGGGAGATGGCCCTCGTCTAGCAACAGTTGCTAGGATGGGGACGCAATCTTTGGTCCCTGCTCTGTTTAACCCTATTCATAGAATCCTAGAGCGTCTGATTGGAAGGGACCTTAGGGATTCTTCAACTCTCCAACTCTTCCATATATTGATAGGGAGACTGGGGTCCAGAGAGGGGCAGGGATTTGCCCGAGGCCTAGAATCCAGGATTCCTTTTATTTTTGTTTATCTTTTTTTGAGAGAATCCAGGACTCCTAATCCCGTTTACTGAAAAGTGAGCTCCACCCAAGGATGTTCAGTCTCTGCCTTAAGCACGGGGAAAGGAGGTGGGGGTGGGGGTGGGGGGAGGGAAAAGGCACAGGTGAGTGAGAGAAACTTTGAGCCAATGAGTTAGATCCCTTGGGGATATAAAGCACTTTCATATCTCCCTGCCCTGTTTTTATTTTTTTCTCTTTGCGTTTACCACTAACATACTATATCTTTCTTTTATTTCTACAGTCTCTTATTTATTTATACCTGATCCTCCCACTGGAATGTAAACTCTAAGAGCAGAGATTTTGTTTTGTTCACCTCCATGTTCTCAGTGTTTGACTCCAGGCTCAATAAATATTCGTAGAATAAGTGAATAGATGGGGCTGAGGTTTTCCTGTTCAAGCGATTATATTCTAAGACTCTTGGATTCTTCGAGTATGGCCTATAAAGTCAGATTCAGGTTTCAGTCCTGTCTATCTCGGCCACTACTACTCACGTGACCTTAAACATTCGTTTCCCTGAACCCTAGGGTCTACGTCTGCAAAATTGGCGGAAGGCGGGGGGCGGGAATACTTTCTTGGCAAGATTGTAGTTAGGGAGAAATGAGATAAGCTTGAAAAGTCGTTAGCACGATGCCTGGGACTTAGCAAATACCCACTAAACAGAAACGATTATTTTTGAAATGTGAGAATGAACCGTTCAAAACGATGGGAGGTTAGAGGACTAGATTTCTGCCAGCCTTTTTTTTTTTTTTTCCTGCGTGAGAGGTGTTAGGGTGGGAGGGGGGGAAGAGGGAAAGGAAGACTGTGTAAATTGGGCTTGGTCGGATCAGACATTTGAGTCTGGAACAGCCATCTGTTCCAAAGGGGCGGGGGGAGCTTATGGTTTTATCTGGGGTGGAGGAGGAGGCTAAGGGGAAGCCGTGCCCAGGAGGAGGTTGAATGGGGCGGGACAGACCATGGCCCCACGAATGGTTTCCTTTTTGCTAGAAGTCTGACAACTCCCTCCGAATCTCTGTAAAATTGGGGCAGTAGTGAATTCCGGCGAGGGGCCCGCCGTGGACCGGGAACTGGTGCCACAATTGCAAAGGGGCACCTGCGCCCGGAGTGGGGCGGAGACGCGGGCGGGGCTGGGCCCTGGGGGCGGGGCGAGGCGCGGAGGTACCGCCTTGGGGCGGGGCGGTGACGGGAGGATGGCTCTTGGGGACGTGATTGACTTTGGGGACGGGGCGAGGATGCGAGCTGAAGCCTGAGGCGGGGCGGTGACGCAAGGACGACTCTGAGGGTGGGGCGAAGGGAGGGGTTGGTTCTTGGAGGCGGGGCGGTTGCGCGAGGCTAGACCTTGGGGGCGGGGAGGTGGCGCAAGATTAACCTTGGGGGAGGGTTGGGGGCGCGGGTTGAATACTGGGGCAGGGCGGTAGCGCGGAAAGGATTCTGGAGTCAGGGCGAGGCGCTGCGGTGCGTCCCGAGGGCGGGGCGATGACGCAAGAGCGAATCCTGGGGGCGGGGCAAGGCCTTGGAGATGCGTCCTGAAGGCGGGGCGGTGATGCGGGGCGGGCTCTGGGGCAGGGTGGGGAAGTGACGTATTGCCTTGGGGGCGGGGCGAGGAGCGGAGGGGCGTCCCGGGGGCGGGGAGATGACGCAAGAGCGACTCCTGGAGGCGGGGCGAGGCCTTGGAGATGCGTCCTGAGTCGGTGCTGCTAAGAGTTAGCCGGGGCAGTGACGCGGGGGCGGGACCTGGAGCAAGGGCGGGTCCTAGGGACCTGGGCGAGCCGCCGAGGCCCGGAAGCGGAGGGAGGAGGCTGCTTGCCATGGACGAAGCGGACCGGCTGATTCTGCGGCGGCACCGGCGGCTGCTGGTGGAGAAGCTGCAGGTGGACCAGCTCTGGGACGCCCTCCTGAGCCGCGAGCTGTTCAAGCCCCACATGATCGAGGACATCCAGGTGCGCCCCCTCCCCCGGCCTCCTGTTCCCGCGCTGCACCGCCCGGTCCCCACACCCCTCGAAGAGCCATTGTGTGGGAGCCCAGCTTTCCCTGTGAGTGGGTTCGAGCCCCCCAGCAGGGACAAAGTATCCCAAACACCTCTTTCTTAGTCGGGTGTTCGCTAAAGCGATTCCACGCCATGCTCAGAGTACACTGTTAGTGCTCGTGTCTCTTGTGTAAAGGAAAAATGTGAGACACATTTTGAAAACTTTGAGTAAGAAGCAGTTCTTGAATTGGAGAACATAAACTGAAAGAGGTTTAGTGTTGCAGTGGCAAAGCGTCAGAGGCAAGTATTTATTGGGAAAACGTGGAAGCAAAATAGAGGAATTATTGGGTTGGTTTGCAGTTACAAAATTGCCTTTTTTTAAAGAGATCTATTAGTTGACTGTTTATGCTTGCTTATGATTGGCTGGAGTTAAGTTTTATTTCTCTCTAACATAAGCATTTATCAGATATGACCCAGGTTGAATTTTGCTTATCTTTGCAGTTTAAACAAGATTTAGGTCACTTAGGATGCCTGATTGGTATTGTCTGCTCAGGAATTCTTCAGGGTTAGTCTCCATTTTAATTTACTTTTTAACACTTGCAAGGAAGGAGGTGTGTGCGTTTTTGCTTTTCTAGCGTAGAGGTTTCGGCCACCCATTTTGGCATCAGACTGCCTGGCAGCGTGTTCTTGGGCCAGTCACTTACTCTCTTTGAGCCACAGTTTCCTGGGCTGTGAAATGGGGATCCAATAATACTATAATGAGGACTAAATGAGATAATGGATGTGAAACAGTGTAAAGCCAGGCACAGACCCTCAGGCTCAGTGTGCCCTGCCCTCTTAGGTCATCCCCTTCTGTGTTCAGTTTATGTTTTGTTTAGAGGTTTTGGAAATGAGGGGACCTGATGCAGGCAATGGAGAATAATAAAGTCAAACATTTAAGGTTTTCTTTAAAAGCACTTTCCCATCTTTGTCTCATGTGACCCTCATCACAGGCCTGTGATGATATCACAGGCAGAAGATATTTCCTACCATGAGGTGCAGTGGGTGTGAGTGGCTAGCTGGATATCCCTGGACAGTGCCTTGGCCCCAGTGAAAGAGTCTTTAAATAATTGAGTATCATATGGGTAATTATTCATTAATAATAAAAGAAGTCTTGTGACTTCTGTGTGACCCCTACTGGGGAACAGAAGCGGTTTGAGGCCACAGTCGTTGCCTTCAGGGATGTTCACAGGGATCACAAGCTCGAATGCCCCTGGAGGCTTGATGGATGGGCATCATAGTGGATAGCCTTTGCACTGCCAGCTGAGTATGGCCATATCAGCAAATGGCCCAGGATTGCCAGATCTTTTGTTTCTTTGGAGGCAGGGTCTCATTCTTGCCGAGCCTGGAGTACAGTGGTGAGATCATGGCTCACTGCCCCCTTGACCTCCTGGGCTTAAGTGGTCTTCCTGCCTCAGCCTTTAGAGTAGCTGGGACTTTAGGCACATGCCACCATGCCTGGATAATTTAATTTTATTTTTTTGTACAGATGGGAGTCTTACTGTGTTGCCCAGATGGGTCTCAAACTCCTGGCCTCAAGTGGTTCTTCTGCCTCAGTGTTGGGATTACAGGCTTGAGCCACTGCACCCAGCCCAACTTTCACATTTTAAGAAAGAAGCTGGAAATCTTGATTCCTCTGTCAAATTCCCTTGCTTAAAATGTTAGCAACAAATTCAGAAATTTTTTAAGAACTTTGTGGGAACCACAGGTTGCCATTTTGCCACCCTGGTATGGCTGAAAAACCCACAGGTTTTGGAGCCAGTTGGATCTGGACTCTCATCCTGGCTTTGTTACATATTAGTGAGTTGTAAAACGCCACAATCAATGAACCAAACAAACAGAAAAACCCTTTCTGTTAGTCAATTTCCCTGAAATTTTTTACCCTAAAATGTTGGGAAATTGTAATTTAACTCTGTAAGATTATTGAGGAAGAAAAAGGTGAAACAATGTATTTAACACAGTGTTGACCTCTTGGAGTGCTCAGCACATGTGGAGAGAAATCCAACCACCACCATCTGTTTGCACATAGTCAACTGTTCTGCTAGTGAGACTCAACTACAGGTCTGTGCTGTTCATAACAGTAGCCATTAGCCACATGTAGTTAATTAAAGGTAAATGTGATGTAATTAAATAAAGTTAAAAATTCAGTTCCTCAGTCGTACTACCCAAGGGCTCAGTGGTCATGTGATATATGGTTACCATATGGGACAATGCCCACTAAGAACATTTCCATCATCACAGAAAGTTCTCGTGGACAGTGCTGCTGTAGCGTATTTGAAGACACGGTGCCATCTTACGTCTGTGGATCCTGAGAACTTACCCAGTGCTAGGTCTCTGAGGACAGGTGGCAGAGAAACAGAATCTTCGATCTGCCTTAGTCACTGACCCCACCATCCTGACGCCTGTCAACTTTTTTTTTTTTTTTTTGAGACAGGGTCTTGCTCCGTCACCCAGGCTGAAGTGCAGTGGTGTTACCACAGCTCACTGCAGCCTTGACCTCCTGGGCTTGACCCATCCTCCCGCCTCAGCCTCCTGAGTAGCTGGGACCACAGGCGTGCGACACCATATCTGGCTATTATTTTTGTTTTTTGTAGACACAGGGTCCAGCTGCATTGCCCAGGCTGGTCTCGAACTCCTGGGCTCAAATGATCCTCCTACTTCAGCCTCCCAAAGTGCTGAAGTTGCAAGCGTGAGCCACTGTGCCTGGCCTGTCTGTGAACCTTGACCCTTGCTCTGCCTTCATAGTCCCCCAGTCAGTGCCCACGTCCTGTGGCCCCTCCCTCTTTGTGTCTTTGCTTTGTCCTTTCACTTCGCTCTATTGCAGCTGCACTGTCTTTGCTGCTTCCTGATCTGGCTGTGGCTCACTCTTTTCCATTTTTCACCCTGACCTCAGGAAGATTTTTTGAAAAGGTATATCTGTCACTCCATTCTTAAAACTCTTTCATGGCTAGCCATGGTAGCTCACACCTGTAATCCCAGCACTTTGAGAGGCTGAGGTTGGCGAATCACTTGAGGTCAGGATTTTGAGACTAGCCTGGCCAACATAGTGAAACCCCATCTCTATCAAAAAATACAAAAATTAGCTGGGCATGGTGGTGCATGCCTGTGGTCCCAGCTACTGGGGAGGCTGATGTGGGAGAATCACTTGTACCTGAAAGGTGGAGGTTGCAGTGAGCTGAGTTGGTGCCACTGCATTCCAGCCTGGGTGACAGATCAAAACTCTTTCTCAAAAAAAAAAAAAAAAGATGGCTGGGCACGGTGGCTTATGCCTGTAATCCTAGCAGTTTGGGAGGCCAAGGCGGATGGATCACTTGACATCAGGAGTTCGAGACCAACCTTGGCTACATGGTGAATCCCTGTCTGTACTAAAAATATTTTAAAAATTAGCCAGGTGTGGTAGTGCATGCCTGTAATACCAACTACTTGGGAGGCTGAGGCAGGAGAACTGCTTGAACCTGGGAGGTGGAGATTGCAGTCAGCCAAGATTGTGCCACTACACCCCAGCCTGGGTGACACAGTGAGACTCTGTCTCAAAAAAACAAAACCAAACCAAAAAACCAATGAAAAAACTCTTTGGTGGCACCTGACAGGTCTCAGGATGAATTTCTTGGCCTGGCCACACAAAGGCCTTGTCCCTTGCCACTGTCTACCTCCCCCATCATAAAACTCAGAATTCACTATTCGCTTCCTGATGTTCCTGTACCCCCAGCCCCAGGTGCCTTTCCTCTGGGCACTTGTCTCTTGCTGTGTCATCACTGATTTGTCTGATTGCATTCCCCATTAGAAATTTGCTCCTTAAGGACTGAGACCGTCCATGGCAGCATTGTCAGCACTTTGCATAGTGCTGGGCTTATTTTGCCCTTCAAAATGATGAATAGATCCGCAAAGGTTGGTAAGTGGCACACACTCAGCGTACCTGCAGGCTCCATTTCTGCCCAGGTGCCTGATTGTTTAGACGTACAGTAGCTGGGAAATGGGACGACAAGGTGAAAGCCATATAAAAGTACATGGATAATTAGTATCCTGCCTTTCTTTCCAAACAGCGGGCAGGCTGTGGATCTCGGCGGGACCAGGCCAGGCAGCTGATCACAGATCTAGAGTCTCGAGGGAGTCAAGCCTTTCCTTTGTTCATCTCCTGCTTAGAGGAGACAGGCCAGTGCATGTTGGCTTCCATCCTGCAAACTAATAGGCAAACAGAAAAGTTCTTGATTCCCAAGCCAAAGGATCCCAGACCAGTGGACGTTGGTTCTGGAGGATCCGGTGATGGCCGTAAGTATCAAGAGAGGGATTGATGGGTGGGCATGACAAGCCATCATTGGGGACTGACTCTGAGTACAGCTGGGTGGGCTGAGATTCAGAATTTAATTTCAGTATTGTCTTTTTGAACGCACATAGGGATGGTGGGATTCTGGGAGGGTCTTTAGGAGGTTGAATCTTGGCAGCCGCTCCTTTGAAAAGCATGTGTTGGGCCGGGCGCGGTGGCTCAAGCCTGTAATCCCAGCACTTTGGGAGGCCGAGGCGGGTGGATCCACGAGGTCAAGAGATCGAGACCATCCTGGTCAACATGGTGAAACCCCGTCTCTATTAAAAATACAAAAAAAATTAGCTGGGCATGGTGGTGCGTGCCTGTAATCCCAGCTACTCAGGAGGCTGAGGCAGGAGAATTGCCTGAACCCAGGAGGCGGAGGTTGCGGTGAGCCGAGATCGCGCCATTGCACTCCAGCCTGGGTAACATGAGTGAAACTCCGTCTCAAAAAAAAAAAAAAAAAAAGAAAAGCATGTGTTGAGGTCTGTTTTGGATGTCCCGGGTTTTTTGTTTTTGTTTTTTTCCCTGCTTTGAGATAGTAGGTCCCAGTTTTGATCAGTGTTTCCAGGTCCATCTGTTGTTTCGGATTTGCCTTTGGGTCTGGGTAGCTTGGACTACCCCATGTCTGGGGGCAGGAGAAAGGCCTTGGTTGTGTCTGCCCCATGCAAACAGACATCTGCAAAGCATTTACCCTTGCCTGCTTCCCTTAGAGCAACCCTGCAAGGCAGGTATCATTAGACCCATCCTTGTTGATGGAGAAACTGACTGAAGCTCAAGGAAATTAATACTTTGCCAAAGGTCATGTGGCTACATCCAATAAAATGCATAAATCCCAAGAATACAGCTGGGTGATTTTTACCTATGTGTACCCACAGGTAACTAATATCCAGATCATCAAGATGAAAACATTCCGGGGTCCTGTAAGACTCTTCTCTTTCTATCTATTCCCACTTCCCCTTTCCCAAGGTAATCACCGTTCTGATCTCTATTGACAGAGATCCCTTTTGCTTGTTCTTGAACTTCAATATAAATTTTTTTTTGAGATGGAGTCTTGCTCAGCTATCCAGGCTGTAGTGCAATGGCACATTCTCGGCTCACAGCAACCCCTGCCTCTCAGGTTCAGGAGATTATCCAGCCTCAGCCTACCAAGTACCTGGGATTACAGGCATGTGCCACCATATCCAGCTAATTTTTTTGTATTTTTAGTAGAGATGGGGTTTCACCATGTTGGCCAGGCTGTATCACAATTTGTATATCCATCAAGTTGTTGTTGGCTTGATTGCTTCCAGGTTGGGGCTTTATGAATAAGGTCTCAGGGAACATTTTGGCCAAGTCTTGTGTGCCCATGTGCCCTTGTTGCTCTTGGATGTATACTTGAGGGTGGACTTGCTGGTGAGAGGGTAGGTGTGTATTTAACTTGGTTAGAAACCTTTAAACAGGGCCGGGCGTGGTGGCTCATTCCTGTAATCCCAGCACTTTGGGAGGCCGAGGCGGGTGGATCATGAGGTCAGGAGTTCAAGGCCAGCCTGACCAATATGGTAAAACTCCATCTGTACTAAAAATACAAAAATTAGCCGAGTGTGGTGGTGCGCGCCTTTAGTTCCAGCTACTCAGGAGGCTGAGGCAGGAGAATCGCTGGAACCCAGGAGGTGGATGTTGCAGTGAGCTGAGATTGCGCCACTGCATTCCAGCTTGGGCGACAGAGTGAGACTCTGTCTCCAAAAAAAAAAAAAAAAAGAAACCTCTAAACAGATTTCCAAGGCAGCTCTGCCATTTGGCTCTCCCCCAAGCAGAGCCTGAGGGTCCAAGTTCCTGCTGCTCTGTTCTTGGGAGGCTGTCCTCATAGAGCTCCATGCCCCTCCTCTGCTGCACCCCAGCATTCATGTTTCCCTCTTTCTCTGTCTCTCCAGGTGCTCCTGAGATTTTGAGGCGAAATACAGATTTGGTGAGTCTCCATGAGATTTGGGGCCAGGAGCTTGGGCTCTGGGCCGTTCCCTCTCCAGCCCTCAAGTCCTTCCCTGTAGCTGTGTCAGGAGCGCAGGGAACCCAGTCCTAGGCCAGCCTCCCTGACTCTGGCCCAGCACCTGCTGGGGCAGATTGTTCAACCCTGCTCTTCCTCATCTGCAAAGCTTGGGGCAGAAGTGGTGCAGACCTGATGAGGGGCAGGCATTAGGATCCGTACCAAGTCACCACTCTCATTCACAAGTATTTATTGTGTGTCTCCTGTGCTCTGTGGCAGGGCCATCTGGGAAGGAGCCATCAGTCTGTTAGGGGAGAGAGAAGTTAGGCAAGTGAAGATATAAATAGAAATAGTGATTAGGTACCATCAACAAAAGAACAGGCTGCCTTGAGAGAGAATTCCAAGGGGACCAAGCCTGGGAAGGGAGCAGCCTTTGGTGCCTCCTGGTGGCCTGGGCACAGTTCTGCTGACAGAGTTCTCAAGTGCCCCCTGGCCTGGGTGACTGTGAAGGTCCTTTGGGATGAATGCTTGTGGGCTGTTGGATTTCCAGGTTAGCAGCTCCCTTCCCTGAATACTGAGATGGGGACTCACCTTCTAGTGCCTGCCCATCTGTCCTGCAGTTGGTTCTCTTCTGCCCTGAAATGCCAGGTGGAGACCCTGCTACTCCTTGTGCAGGAGGGCAGACCCCGTTTTCTTCCCGCCTCTCCAGACTGTCCCCTAGGGAGTGCAGGGAGAGCTTGGGTTTATGTGAGTCCCTGTGCTGGCAGGCTTATGTCATGAGCACGGAGCCCTGTGGCCACTGCCTCATTATCAACAATGTGAACTTCAGCCCTGAGTCCAGGCTCAGCACCCGCACCGGCTCCGACATCGACTGTGGGAAGTTGCAGCTCCGCTTCTCCTCGCTGCATTTCATGGTGGAGGTGAAGCGCGACCTGACTGCCAAGGTACACTCACTATCTGTGGAGGGAGACGGGGTGGGGGGGCCGTGGGTGGGGAAGTGTCTTTCGAGGAACCCCAAAAGCCAGCTGACTCCCCAGATGAGGCCTTACATCTGGAGGACTGTGGGAGGCAGGATGGCCCAGTGGCTACGGGTTCAGCTTCAGACGCAGAAGTCCGAGTTTGAGGATTGGCCGTCTCGGTCACCTGCTGTGTGACCTGTGCCTCAGTTTCCTTGTTTGGAAAGCAAGAATAGCTTTGGGTTGTTTTAGGGGTTAAGTGAACAATGCCCAAGCACAGCACCATCTCCCCGAGAACAGTGGCCATTACGACTGCTGGGACTGTCAGCACTTCAGCACCAGCCCTGGGAAGCCGAGAAAGGGCACTGCCCAGGCCTTTGGGCTGTGCCCTTTGTTTTTTGTTTGTTTGTTTTTGAGACAGAGTCTCACCCTGTCGCCCAGGCTGGAGTGCAGTGTGGAGATCTTGGTTCGCTGCAACCTCCACCTCCCAGGCTCAAGCAATTCTCCTGTCTCAGCCTCCTGAGTAGCTGGGATTACAGGTGCATGCCATCACGCCCAGCTATTTTTTTTTTTTTTTTGTATTTTTAGAAGAGATGGGGTTTCACCACGTTGGCTAGGCTGGTCTTGAACTCCTGACCTCAAATGATCTCCCTACCTCGGCCTCCCAAAGTGCTGGGATTACAGCTATGAGCCACTGTGCCTGGCTGGGCTGGGCCCTTTTAAAGTCAGGAAGGGCCGAGGCTGCAGCCAGACCTGTTGGTGCTTCTGGCTCACCTGCAGCCCTCTCTTGTAGGAAATGGGGCTGGCTTTGCTGGAGCTGGCACGGCGGGACCATGGTGCTCTGGACTGCTGTGTGGTGGTCATCCTCTCTCACGGCTGTCAGGTAGGAAGCCTCCCTCTGCTCCTTGGGCAGGCATTGGGTAAAAGCTATGCCAAGAGGCCGTGCAGGGGCCCTCTCCCTTCCTGTATCCAAAACACCCTTGGCTTTGTGGAAAAGGGCTGTGGGGCCCTGCCCACCTCCTGCTGTTTTCTTGGGATCCATGTGGTCCTCTGAAGAGTTGGCTGCACCTTCCTGGGCGGGGTGTTGTTCCTGGGAGAAGCCCTCTGGGAGAGGGAGGGCAGAGACCAGGTCTGCTCACAAAGCTCCTGCCCCTGGAGCTTGTTCAGAGGCGGGCACAGCACACATGACGTCTCAGCTCCTGTCCCTGTCCTGCAAGGCGTTGCTCCAGGCCCCTCGCTGCTGGTGGGACTCAGGACACCAGGCCCACTGGGGGCTTCGTCACTCACTCATGTGTTTGTCATGTGGCTAAGCCCTTACCCCATCCTGGGTCTCGATTTCCTCATCTATTAAGTTGAGGAGTTGGACAGATCACAGTTACAAGCTGGGGCCTGGAGTCTCCCTGTGGTCTGCACAGTGTTTTGAAAACTGGCAAATTTCACATAAAAATCAGGATTCCTAGTTTTTCTTGACAAACCACAAAGGTCTTGCCTGACCGGGCTGGCATCCTCAGCCAGTGAAACTCCAGCATGTGGCTGGGCAGGGCCTTCCCTTTGGTCCTTTCTTTCATACTGTGGTCCCTAGAGCTCGTGAGGAATGTGGACTCCCAGGCCCTACCCTGGACCTCTTCATTCCCAGTCTACCCAGTAACAAAGTTCCCAGGTGATTTCTGTGCACTTGAGGTTTGAGCTGAATTGATTTAAAGCAGCCACGGTCAGCGTTGAGCTGCCTCAGTCAGAGGGGCCCGGAAGACCAGATGGCTGATTAGGAGGTCGGGGTGGGGCCGGGGAATCACATTTCTTACAAGTTCCCAAGTGATATTGATGCTGCTGCTCCAGGGGCCAAACTTTGAGAGCCAGTGGTCTAGAGGCCGCAGGCAGCACTCTCCTGGCATACTGTGGCCTCTAGAAGCATATGAGTTTGAGATGAGACCCCTGGAATAGATGCTGACCAGTCTTTCCAGAACCAACCTTCTCTGTCTCAGTTAGCCTCGTGCCCCTGGCTTTGACCTTCCGAATGCTTGGCCCCCACAAAACCTCTGAACAGGCTGTGGGATTCGTACTCCAGCTTCTTGGTGTTGTAACCAAGGCTCTTGGTCTTCTAGGCCAGCCACCTGCAGTTTCCAGGGGCTGTCTACGGCACAGATGGATACCCTGTGTCACTTGAGAAGATTGTGAACATCTTCAATGGGACCAGCTGCCCCAGCCTGGGAGGGAAGCCCAAGCTCTTTTTCATCCAGGCCTGTGGTGGGGGTAAGCAGCTCCTCGGCCTCCCTGTGGGTGGGTGTGGTGGGGAGGGGACCCCCACCTGCTTCTTTCTCTAGCCTGCCCCTCACAGAGCCCACGAGGTGTCTCCAGGCAGTCAGAGGGTACCACACATGGTCTGTTTCTGGCAGCGCCTCTGCCTGGCTGGAGTGGGCCTGCACTCTTGTCTGCTCTGTGGAGGCTGGAGTCTTCTGCTTCATGGCCCAGGAGCGTCATGGGCTCCTGTAACTTCAGCAGCTTCAGTTCTAGAGACTTGGCAAAAGAAGCAAAGCCCAAGAGAGAGGAAAGACCTTTTTTATTTTTCTTGTCCCCATTGCCCTGATCTCCATCAACTAGACCCCATTTCCACTGTCCCGGAGAAAGGGTGGCCACAGCGGAACTGCAAGGAGAAACCAAAGAATTTAACTATTGGAATTCCCAAAGGCGTAATTGTGGGGTTTTGAGGAACGTTTAAGGATACCTGGGCTACGTGCAGTGTCTCACTCCTGTGATCCCAGTGCTTTGGGAGGCTGAGGCAGGAGGATTGCTTGAGCCAGGAGTTTGAGAGCAGCCTAGGCAACACGGTAAGACCCTGTCTCTATTTTTTGTTTGTTTTTTAAAGGATTACTTGGATTATTTGTAGTTTTGCTATATGCTCTGATTTTAAACTCAACTCCTACTGCAGTGTTACCTGATTTTCTTTTTCTTTTCTTTTCTTTTTTTTTTTTTTTGAGACGGTGTCTCGCTCAACTAGGCTGGAGTGCAGTGGTGTGATCTTGGCTTATCGCAACCTCTGCCTCCGGGGTTCAAGCGCTTCTCCTGCCTTAGCCTCCCGAGTAGCTGGGACTACAGGCGTGTGCTACCATGCCCAGCTAGCTTTTTGTATTTTTAGTAGAGATGGGATTTCACCATGTTAGCCTGGCTGGTCTCCATCTCTTGACCTTGTGATTCTCCCACCTTGGCCTCCCAAAGTGCTGGGATTACAGGTGTGAGCCACCGAGCTCGGCCCCTAATTTTCTTATAAAAGAGGGAAGAGAGAGAAATATGGGGTTCCTGGTTTGTGGGTCATGACAGGAATATCGGGGAGCACTAGAAATTCTGTCCCAGGGAATCCCCTCCGCCCTAGGCTTTCCATGGACTGGGACATTGAGAAGGTATATCAGTTCCTTGCCTCTAGCCTGATCTGCCAGATAAGTGGGCACTGTTATCCCATAGTGCTGTCTAGCTTGCCCAGCTGTGATGTGGGCACCTGTGGTATGTTTCTCCTGTGCACATCCAACTGCCCCATACCTATTCCATGTTGGCAGAGTTGGGTGGAGGCTGCCTAGAAGGACAGCCTCTGGCCACATCATTCGTCCAGTGTTTATTGAGCACCAGCTATATATACCAGGCCATGTGTTAGGTGCTGGGGATAGGGGAAAAACAGAGTTTCAGTTTCCTGGAATTTATAATTTGATATGAACTGTATTAAGTCACTGTCATGACCCATTCCCATGACCTGACCACACGTGATTGAGAACACTTGATTAAACCCTGGATCGGCTACTGACCTATCTGTCACACAACCCTGGGTCAGTTAATCTCTAGACATCTCAGCAAATGGGGATAATAACAGAACCCACTCCCAAGCTCAGGTGATTCTCCCACCTCAGCCTCCTGAGTATCTGGGGCTACAGGTGCATACCAGCATGCCTGGCTAATTTTTCTATTTTTTTTTTGTAGAGACAGGGTTTTGCCATATTGCCCAGGCTGGTCTTGAACTCCTGAGCTCAAGTGATTTGCCCACCTTGGCCTCCCAAAGTGCTGGGATTACAGGTGTGAGCCATTGTGCTTGGCTGACTTTGATACTATTTAATGCACTAATTGGTGTGTGTGTACAGTGACTGGTTCATTTTAATGACTGAAAACCCAGACTGCCCCCACTCCCATTCCAGAGGAACCAATGTCACATAAGAAGCTCCCACCATGTTGTTGCCAACACAGTTCCTTCAGAATAGCAGTAATAGGAAGCAGGGAAGGCTGCTACTCTCGGGGTTATAGAAATCCTTCTCTACCTCACCTCCTGTCTTATCCACAGTGTGCGGTCCAGCAATGCTCTTCCTCTGGAGCCTGCGGTCCCTCTTTCTCCTATGAATCAAATAAAAGACAAAAAGGGCAAGGGCATTAGGAATGCAGGCTGAGCAGGCATACCTGCTTTCTGGACAGTTAGCCAATCTTGTGCTCCTCCCATACCTCATCCAGTCTCAGCAGCAGGGAGAGCCTTTGTCACGTGCATATCTGTGGTGTCACTCTTAGGACTCGTAGCAGGGCTTCTAAGGCCTTTGGTGACCTGGCCCCTGCCACTTCACCTCCCCCAGCCTGGCATGCTCTGAGTCCCTAGCACGGCTCAGCCTTTGCAGGATGTCCAGGCTCTTGCTTGCTCTTCTGCCTGCTTTCCTGGCTGTTTTTTAAAAATTCATTTTACTTATTTTATTTTAGAGATGGGGGTCTCACTATATTGCCCAGGCTAGTCTTGAACTGTTGGGCTCAAGTGATACTCCCACCTCTGCCTCCCAAAATACTGGGATTACAGACATGGACCACCGTGCCTGGCCCCTGGCTGACTCTTAATCAGCCATCCTTCTGGTTACAATTTACTGTCATTGCCTCCAGAAGGTCTTCCCTAAATACCCACTTTCTTGGCGAAACTCAGAGTTAGCTGGCCTTTGTGCTTCTGCAGCCCCTGTCCCTCCCCTGCCATAGCACTGTCTCATTGTATTGAGACGGGCTTATTCCCTGGTCAGCTCCGAGGGCAGGGCCAGGCCTGCTACCCCACAGCCAGGCCCCCAGCCTGGTACAGAGCTCACAGTCTGGTTGCATCTCATGTGGATTCTAATCGTTTGAATTTAAAGGAGAACCATATAAAAGCATCTATGGTGCTTCATGCCTGCAATCCCAACAGTTGGGGAAGCTGATGTGGGAGGATCTCTTGAAACCAGGAGTTTGAGACCAGTCTCTATAAAAAATTTTAAAACATTAGCCAGGCGTGCTGGTATGTGCCTATAGTCCTGGTTACTTGGAAGGTTTAGGCAGGAAGATCACTTGAGCTCTGGAGGTTGAGGCCATCCAGGATGGATGACAGAGTGAGACCCTGTCTCTCAAAGAAATAATTAAAAAAAAAAAAAAAAAAAACAGCTGGGCACGGTGGCTCACGCCTGTAATCCCAGCACTTTGAGAGGCCAAGGCAGGCAGATACTGAGGTCAGGAGTTCAAGACCAGCCTGACCAACATGGTGAAACCCTGTCTCTACTAAAAAAATAAAATAAAATAATTAGCCGGGTGTGGTGGTGCATGCCTGTAATCTCAGCCACTCAGGAGGCTGAGGCAGGAGAATCACTTGAACCTGGGAGGCAGAGGTTGCAGTGAGCTGAGATCACACCGCTGTATTCCAGCCTGGGTGACAGAGTGAGACTCTGTCTCAAAAAAAAAAACAACCCAAAAAACCATTACATTTGTGAAATAAAGTGACCGTGATTAATATTTAAAAAGAAACCAACATAAAAAAAATTATATGAGCCAGATTTGGCATAATGTAGATTTCCACCATTAAAACAAAACTCACAGAAAACAGCAAGATTTCAAAACCGACATGTAGCGATTAAGATGCCCCTTGGGAGTCGGGTCCCTGCTTTGCCTCCGCAGGCTGCGTGACCTGGTGCTTAATGCTGTTACCACATGGTGGCACCATGTCAGCTGAGAGCAGAAATAGAAATGTCCCCAATCTCTGCCAGTGCCTGGCGGGGTGTCTGTTTACATGAGTCAGAACACCTGCTTTGGATTTTGAGGACTCTTGCATTGTTATTTTGTAACTCACTGTTGTAATAATTTAAAAATAATTTTTAAATATTAATTTAAAAACCCTCCAACACGTCATCACGCCTTCATTAAGAGGTGACAGCACCAGGGCTGAAAAATGTGCCTTAAAGTCGTTAACTTTGGTGTGCAGTGTCAGCATGATAGACAGCCAAGTGGCCGCCTCTCTGAGGCTGAGCTGTCAATTTTGGGATTTGAGAGATCAGGCTGAGAAAGCAAAAACAGTGACCATATGTTGCAGTGGTTGTGGATTATCTGTGCGGAGGGAACATCTTCTCTTCCTACTGTATATTTATTCCTATGGGGAATGAGTCCCACCTTCTGGGGAGTTTTGCATTAATGAGGCGAATAACCGAGCCATGCATAAAATGCAGAACCCCTCAGGCAAGGCCTTCACATCAGATTTGTGGAACTGGATGACATGGGAATGGAGCTGCAGTAGTGCCCCCACCTGACCCACTCTTTCCCTTTCCCCCATCCCCCTGCTCTGATCCTGTTGCCTCTTCTCAGCCTCTCTGCTTACCCTGTCTCCTCTCGCCATTCTTATGGCATACCCTGCTTAGGCATCCCCTCTGCCCCTGCAGGCTGCCAGGCAGACCCAGCACAGTCACACTCAGGGCTCAGGCCTCCTGCCTTTGCCACTCTACGTCATTCCCAGACACCTGGGGCAGATTCCGAGTCTCTACCAAGAAGACAACGAGAAGCAATGAACCGAGAAATCGAAAGAAAAGCATGGCTATCACAGATCAAAGGGACACCCCTTTGCAGGCTGGGGGCCTCCATGAGAAGCAGGGTAGTTGAGAGGCACAAACATATGGGGCAGATTTCTGCGCCCCTGCACATTAGCTGGGAGAGTGCCAATTACCAATCATTTCTAAGCATTAGCTGTGTGGGGTAAGAGTTCAGTAGATTTTGGTGTTATTATTATGGGTTTGCCAGAACCACCTCTGTCCCTGCCGGATGGGCCCCCAGCTCCTCTGGGTGAACCCTGACTTCCCTCAGTCACGATCCAGCCATGCAAACATGTCTGCGGTGCAGCCAGCACGTGCTGTCTCTCTCACCAGGACCGTTCTCCCTGATGACATCAGGGCCTGGGTCACAGTCACATTCTCCAGGCATGTTTTCCCAGTGGACCCTCTGGACCAATCCTACTCCAACTTCGGCCTATTTTTTAAAAAAATTCTTTTAGGCCGGGTACAGTGGCTCATGCCTGTAATCCCAGCACTTTGGGAGGCTGAGGCGGGCTGATTGCCTGAGCTGAGTTTGCCACCAGCCTGGGCAACATGGTGAAACCCTGCCTCTACTTAAAAAAAAAAAAAAAAAAAAAAAAAAAAAGCCAGATGTGGCAGGGTGCACCGTAGTCCCAGCTACTCAGGAGGCTGAGGCAAAGGAATTGCTTAATCCCGGGAGGTGGAGGTTGCAGTGAGCCGAGATCATGCCGCTGCACTCCAGCCAGGGCGACAGAGTGAGACTCCATCTCAAAAAAAAAAAAAAAAAATTTTTGCTGGTTAAATATATATGTATATGGTTAAATATATATATGGAGATATATGTATATATTTTAACCATAGCTCTTGCTAGCTGCCTTCCCTCCTGAGTAGCCCTCTGTGCTCCCTCTTACCCCACCCACCATGAGCCGTACTGCAGAAGGCCTCATCCCGGGAGACCTCCCTCAGCGTTGCCTCTTCAGTGGCTCTGTAGCTGAGACTTGTGGGGCACAAGTCCTGCCATGACCTCTCTGTTTTCCAAGCTTGGCACTGCTTTCAGGGAGTCTAGATTTTAAACGGAAAAGACAAAAAATGTGGCAACTTAAAAAAAAATCCTTCAGAATGTTATAAGCTAATATAGCCGTCTCGGTTTTCTGCCTTCCTTTTGGATTCCAGCCCACGAGCACAGTCTGCTTTTCTCATCTATCGTGATCCCCTAAGCAGTTCCCCATATCCTCATGGCCTTCATCATCACTAGCTCAGATGGCTTTATAATGGGCCATTTTTATGATACGCACTAATTTACTAAACCATTCTCCTAATGTTGGCCGTTTAGGTGATACCTAATTTTTGGCCCACACAACCACAGGTGTCTTTATACAGAAAGCTTTTGGCTGCATTTGAATTGTTTTCTTAGGAAATTACTGGATTAGAAGGTGTAAACGTCTGTGGATTTTATTACCCACCACTTGGTGTCTATTTGGTATTTTTCTGATGCCGCCCTTGATTCTAGAAAAGGATTTGCCGTAGCTCAAGAAGTACAGATGATGACACTAGAACAAAATAGAGAGAAAACACGGGGAGAGAAGAAAAGAAGAGTAAGTGTAGATTCCAAAAATACATCCTGTGATGTGCTGCAGTTTCCTGCAGTTTTCTACAGTTTTCTAATGTACAAGTGAATTAAAAATTCAAGGTATACAACGACTGATTGTAGAGATAAAATAACTTTGCAGATGTAAAGAAATATGAAAAAATCCCAGCCATTGGTAATAGTAGACTCGAAAATGAGGTAGGTCAAAGTCCCAGTCAGCCTCTGTCTGGGGGGAAACCCTTAACTCGTCTGCATCTCAGTTACCTGATTACATGTGATCGGATAGTGACATCTACTTGCTAGAGGTGACCTGTGCATTTTTTACACTTTCCAACTGCCATTGGAAATAAGATCACTTACAAGATCTATGGAATCTGGTGTTCTGTATCTGGTATTTGTAAGATAGAAGTTAGGAATAGGGACCCCAGACACATTTCTTCTCTTGGTTGTCTTAAAGGGGACACTGTGATACAGTGGACAGTTTCCTCAACTATATTTCTAAAAAAAGACAAGTTTTATATGGCTTTTGGGAGGGGAGCACTACACACTGGTGTCAGTTGGGGGGAAATAGGGGAGGGACGGTGGGGGTTGGGGAGCTGGGGAGAGATAGCAAGGGGAGAAATGCCAGATGTAGGTGATGGGGAGGAAGGCAGCAAATCACACTGCCACTTGTGTACCTATGCAACAATTTTGCATGTTCTTCACATGTACCCCAAAACCTAAAATGCAATAAAATAAATAAATGGGGGAAAAAAATTGTGGCAAAATACACATAACATACATACAATTTACTATCTTTTTTTTTTTTTTACTTTTTTTAGGGTTTTTTTTTTTTTTTTCCCCTCCTCTTCTGGCTAAAGCAACAATTTACTATCTTAACCATTTTTTTTTTTTTGAGATGGAGTCTTGCTCTTGTCACCCAGGCTGGGTACAGTGGCATGATCTCAGCTCACTGCAACGTCCGCCTCGCAGGTTCAAGTGATTCTCCTGCCTCAGCCTCCCAAATAGCTGGGATTACAGGTGTGTGCCACGATGCCCGGCCAAATTTTGTATTTTTAGTAGAGACAGGGTTTCACCAAGTTGGCCAGACTGTTCTTGAACTTCTGATCTCAGGTGATCTGCCCACCTTGGCTTCCCAAAGTGCTGGGATTACAGGCGTGAGCCACTGTGCCTGGCCTCATCTTAACCATTTTTAAGTAGTATTTAAGTTCAGTGGTATTTTAATTTTTTTTTTTTTTTTTTTTTTGAGACGGAGTCTCACTCTTGCCCAGGCTGGAGTGCAATGACTCGATCTCGGCTCACTGCAACCTCCGCCTCCTGGGTTCAGGCAGTTCTCCTCCTCAGCCTCCCGAGTAGCTGGGATTATAGGCATGTGCCACTATGCTCAGCTGATTTTGCACTTGTAGTAGAGATGGGATTTTATCGTGTTGGCCAGGCTGGTTAAGTTCAGTGGTATTAAGCTTATTCATACTCTTGTGCGGCCATCACCACCATCCATTTCCATGCCTCTTTTCATCTTGCAGAACTGAAACCCTGTTTCCATTAAACAGTGATTCCCCATTCTCTCCTGCCACAGCCTCTGGCAACCACTATTCTACTTTATGCTTTCATGATTTTGGCTATACTTAGTACCGCATATATGTGGAATCACACTGCATTTGTGCTTTTGTGAGTAGCTTATTTCACCTAGCGTAATTTCCTCAAGGTTTATCTGTATTGTAGCATATGTCAGAATTTCCTTCCTTTTTAAGGCTGCATGATATTCCATTGTAATGGATATAATGCCACATTTTGCTTATCCGTTCACCCACTGATGGACACTTGGGTTGCCTCCATGTTCGGCCTATTGTGAATAATACTGCCACGAACATGGGTGTAGAAATACCTTTTTGAGGACCTGATTTCAATTCTTTGGGGTATATACACAGAAGTGGAATTGTGAATTGGATGGTAATTGATTCTATCTTTAATTAATTTATTTATCTTTGAGATAGAGTCTTGCTCTATTGTGAGACTCTATCTCATAAATAAATAAATAAATAATTACAATGGCATGATCTCGGCTCACTGCAACCTCTGCCTCCTGGGTTCAAGCGATTCTCCTGCCTCAGCCACCTGAGTAGCTGGGATTACAGGCATGTGCCACTACGCCTCACTACTTTTTTTGTATTTTTAGTAGAGAAGGGGTTTGGCCATGTTAGTCAGGCTGGTCTTGAACTCCTGACCTCGTGATCCACCCGCCTTGGCCTCCCAAGTGCTGGGATTACAGGCGTGAGCCTCTGCGCCCGGCCTTGATTCTATAATTTTTTGAGGAGCCACCATACTGTTTTCCACAGTGGGTGTACCATTTTGCTTTCCCACTAATAGTACACAAGGATTCTAGTTTCTCTACAGCTTCACCAACACTTGCTATTTTCTATATTTTCTGTTTTTTTTATATTTCAAACTGAGATCTGAGGATATACATATTTTTGATAGTAGCCATTCTAATGGATAGGAGGTGGTATCTCATTGTGGTTTTGATGTACATTTCCCTGATGATTAGTGATGTTGAGCCTTCTTTCATGTGCCAATTGGCCATTTGTATATCTTCCTTGGAGAAATGTCTATTCAAGTCCTTTGCCCATTTTTTTTTTTTTTTTTTTGAAACAGAGTCACCTAGGCTGACAGAGTCTCCCTGGAGTGCAGTGGTGCGATCTCAGCTCATTGCAACTTTTGCCTCCCAGGTTCAAGCAATTCTCATGTCTCAGCCTCCTGAGTAGTTGGGATTACAGGCACACACCACCACGCCTGGCTAATGTTTTTGTATTTTTAGTAGAGACGTGGTTTCGGTCTCACCATGTTGGCCAGACTGGTCTTGAACTCCTGACCTCAGGCGATCTGCCCACCTCAGCCTCCCAAAATGCTGGGATTACAGGGGTGAGCCACTGTGCCTGGCCCTTCCTTTGCCCATTTTTGAATCAGAATATTTGATTTTTGTTGTTGAGTTTTAGGAATCCTCTAATCTCAATATTAATCCTTTATCAGACACATGATTTGCAAATATTTTCATTCTGCAGGTTGCCTTTCTACTCTGTTGATACTGTCTTTTTTTATTTTTTAAATTTCTGAAAACAGACGATATTGTCTTTTTTTTTTAAGACAGAGGCTCACTCTGGCACCCAGGTTGAAGTGCGCTAGTGTGATCTTGGCTCATTGTAAACTCTACCTCCCAGTGTCAAGCAATATTCTCTGCCTCCCAGCTTCAAGCAATTTCCCTGCCTCAGCCTCCCAAGTAGCTGGGATTATAGGCGTCCACCACCACACCCGGCTAATTTTGTATTTTTAGTAGAGATCGGGTTTCACCATGTTGGCCAGGCTGGTTTTGAACTCCTGACCTCAGGTGATCTGCCCACCTCAGCCTCCCAAAGTGCAGGGATTATAGGTTTGAGCCACCGTGCCCGACTCTTTTTCTTTTTTGAGACTGGGTCTGTCTTTTTTGCTCTGTCACTCAGGCTGGAGTGCAGTGATGCGATCACAGCTCACTGCAGCCTCAATTGCTTGGACTCAAGTGGTTCTCCCACCTCAGGCTCACCAGTTGCTGAGACTAAAAGCACATGCCACCACACCTGGGTAATTTTTTAAAATTATATTTAGAGATGAGGTTTTGCTGGTCTGGAACTCCTGAGCTCAAGGGATCCTCCTGCCTCAGCCTCCCAAAGTGTTGGGATTACAGGTGTGAGCCAAGGCATCCAGCCTTCTTTAATTTCTATCAGCAATGTTTTGTAGTTTTTATTGTACAAGTCTTTCATCTTGGTTAAGTTAATTTCTATTTTATTATTTTTGATGCTATTGTCAATGGAATCACTTTTGTAATTTTTTTCTGATTGTTCATTGTTAGTGTACAGAAATGCAAGTTTTTTGTGGATGGCTTTGTATCCTGCTATTTTGCTAATTTTATTTGTTCTAATAGTGTTTTGTATAATCTTTAGGGTTTTCTACATATAAAATCATACCATCTGTGAGTAGAGATAATTTTACTTCTTTTTTTCCAATGTGAATGTCTTTTATTTCTTTTTTTGCCTCCTTGCTCTATTTGAATAGAAATGGCAAGAGCAGGAATTCTTGCCTTCTTCCTGATCTTATAGGAAAAGTTTTCATTCTTTCACCATTGAGTATATAGTGTTTGCTGTGGGTTTTTCATATCTGGCTTTTATTATGTTGAGGTAGTTTCCTTCTATTCCGAGTTCGTTGACTGTTTTTATCATGAAAGGTTGTTGAGCCGGGCGCGGTGGCTCAAGCCTGTAATCCCAGCACTTTGGGAGGCCGAGGTGGGTGGATCACGAGGTCAAGAGATCGAGACCATCCTGGTCAACATGGTGAAACGCCATCTCTACTAAAAATACAAAACATTAGCTGGGCATGGTGGCGCGTGCCTGTAATCCCAGCTACTCAGGACGTTGAGGCAGGAGGATTGCCTGAACCCAGGAGGCGGAGGTTGCGGTGAGCCGAGATCGCGCCATTGCACTCCAGTCTGGGTAACAAGAGTGAAACTCCGTCTCAAAAAAAAAAAAAAGAAAGGTTGTTGAATCTTGTCTCACGCATTTTCTGCATCAATTAAGATGATATAAGGTTTTTTTCATTCTCTTATGAACCCCCAAAAATCTGAGACAGGTCTCAGTCATTTTAGGAAGTTTATTTTGCCAAAGTTAAGGACGTGTGCCTGGGAGACAGGTCTATGCCTTTCTCCGAACCTGATTTTTAGGGTTCCAAATTTAAAGGGGAAAGGGTGGGATATTGAAAAGTACACAATTTTCATGTAAGAGCAGGGTAGGGGGAAAATAGTCATTCATGCCTTCGTCTGGCTCAGTGAATTTGCATTTTTACGTGAGGTAATGTAGGTCAGCCGGGCGCGGTGGCTCATGCCTGTAATCCTAGCACTTTGGGAGGCTGAGGTGGGTGGATCACCTGAGGTCAGGAGTTCAAAACCAGCCTGGCCATCATGGTGAAACCCCATCTTTGAAAAAAAAAAAAAAAAGAGGTAATGTAGGGCAAGGGAGGATAAGATAACAAAGACAAATGGGGCAGGGGAACAATTGGATATGCATTTGTGCCAGGTGGGCAGGGGGTGATGCCTCTGTAAAGATAAGCTATCAATTTGCATTGCCATGATGAATTTTATCAGACATGCCTTAGGGTAAATATCTTCGAGCTCACCAGGAATTTTCTTGTGGGCAACATGTGAGGGAGGTGTGTAGCTGTTCATCTCATAGCCATCTCATTTAGGAACCAAAATGGGGAGGCAGGTTTGCGCGACCCAGTTCCCAGCTTGACTTTTCCGTTTGGCTTAATGAGTTTGGGGTCCCAAGATTTCTTTTCCTTTCACACTGTGGTTAATGTAGTATATTACACTGACTTTCATATGCTGAACCATCCGTGTCTGTGTATTTCAATGACAAGGGGTGTTTGTTTCTGCTTCCTGCAGAGCAGAAAGACCATGGGTTTGAGGTGGCCTCCACTTCCCCTGAAGAGGAGTCCCCTGGCAGTAACCCCGAGTCAGATGCCACCCCATTCCAGGAAGACGCGTGGACCTTTGACCAGGTGGATGCTGTATCTAGTTTGCCCACACCCAGTGACATCTTTGTGTCCTACTCTACTTTCCCAGGTGAGCCTATCAGAAGGGCTCATCCTCGCAGCCAGTGGTTCTTCCCATCTGCCCTAGAGGCAACTGTGTGGTGAAACAAAAGACCAGGTATGAGTTCTGGTTCTGTCTCTTGCCCCTCTGTGACCCTGAGCAAGTTACTTCTCTGTGAGCCTCGGCTCAGGCTGAGCGGGCAAGGGTGTGCACTGCAAGGAAGCCGGCACCCTTGGATTCCTGTGCTCACTTACCTGTCCTCCGCCTGCCCCTGCCTCAGCCTTCGTATCTTTAGCATGGGAATAGGAATTGTGCCTCAGGGGTTGCCGTGGGGATTAAAGGTGGCTGGCATGTCACTGAGCACAGTGCCTGGCGTGTATGGGTGCAGCAGGTGGTAGTTTCCTTCCTTTTTTTTTTTTTTTTTTTTGAGATGGAGTATTGGTCTGTCACCCAGACTGGAGTGCAGTGGCATCATCTCAGCTCACTGCAGCTACCATCTCCTGGGTTCAAGTGATTCTCCTGCCTCAGCCTCCTGTTTAGCTGGGATTATAGGTGTGCACCACCATGCCTGGTTAATTTTTGTATTTTTAGTAGAGATGGGGTTTCACCATGTTGGCCAGGCTAGTCTGGAACTCTCCTGACCTCAAGTGATCCGCCCACCTCGGCCTCCCAAAGTGCTGGGATTACAGGTGTGAGCCACTGTGCCTGGCAGTTTCCTTCCTTTCTTATCCCTTGGATGAGTCACTTGACTTTTCTAAGCCTTGGTTTCCTTGCTGGGAAAACGGGAATCATAGTCAGAGTCAGGAGATGGTCACGAGGGTGAAATAAGATCACAATTAGGGCAGCGCCTCAGGGACCAGGCTGCTCTTGCTGGATGTGTGCATGAGTCAAGGTCTGGAGGGCGCCCGAGCCGCGTGCCTGGCCGGGGGTGGCTCTCCAGCAGTGTTCAGCCCTCCTCCCTCCAAAGGTTTTGTCTCCTGGAGGGAGCCCAAGAGAGGTTCCTGGTATGTGGAGACCCTGGACGACATCTTTGAGCACTGGGCTCACTCTGAAGACCTGCAGTCCCTGCTGCTCAGGGTGAGTGCTGCCTTCCTCTGCAAAGGAGAGGGGAGGCTGCTGAGGGGCAGCGTATCCTCCTGGGGCTGGGGATTCGGGGGTGAGCAGGGCAGGCCCAAACCAAGGGTAAAAGGTAGTAGACTCCTGCCTCTCAGCCTTGGCTTGCCACGAGAGTCGTCACTTTTATGTCTCTTTATGAGAGGCATTCCTGCCTGTGGTGACATCTGCCCTTCATTCAAAGAGCTGCCTTCCTTGCCTTCTCCAGAGTCCCCAGGTTGACACCTCCTGCTCCTCCACTGATGGAGCTGGTCCTCAGTGCTGGCACTATGGCTCTGTCCAGACCCTGAAGGCGGGTCATGGGCCCCTCCCCACACCTTGTAGCACAGTCTTCTACTCTTGACCCTCAAGAATTCTGAACCCCTCCTCGCACATCCCCTTGTCAGGAGGCCCCAGTGACGAAACAGACAGGGAAGGGTGGCCTGAGGGTGAAAGTACTCCATGGAAACCCCACTCAGGCAGTTGCTTCTTCAGAGGGTTGCATAGCCTGTGGCTGCCTTGGGGAAGCAGCGTGTGTGGGCCCCTCCTGCTCTGCTCAGGTATTCATGCCATGGGGAGGCGCTGCAGGGCTAGGGCCACGCCTTGCTCCTACGGGAGGATTTGGCCCTGTGCTTTGCTGAGCAGTAGGAGGAGAAGACAAGTAGGCTCTGGGTGGCCCCTGGCACAGCTCCCAGCCACTGGGTGACACGGCCTTGGGCAAGGGAGTCTGGGATAGCCTGGGGCCTTGCAGCGTGGGGTGGGGACAATCAGTGCTAATAAGCAGTGCTTTCAGCTCTTGGTTCTGATCCCTTCATTTTTTTTCTTGCAGATAATTTCAGTCTGACCTGAACTTTATGAATTTGGAAATTTTGAATTTTGAGTTTTTTAAAGTTACAGTCGAGGTGCTTGTTCTTTAAGTCCCCCTGCTCAAAGAGGCTACAGTTTGAGCTTTTTTTTTTTTTTTTTTTTGAGATGGAGTCTTGCTCTGTCACCCAGGCTGGAGTGCAGTGGCATGATCTCAGCTCACTGCAACCTCCACCTCCCAGGTTCAAGCGATTCTCCTGCCTCAGCCTCCTGTGTACTTGGGCCTACAGGCCCGCACCACCTTGCCCAGCTGATTTTTGTATTTTTAGTAGAGACAGGGTTTCGCCATATTGGTCAGGCTGGTGTCCAACTCCTGACCTTGTGATCCACCTGCCTTGGCCTCCCAAAGTGCTGGGATTACAGGAGTGAGCCCCCGTGCCCAGCCCTTTTGTTTTATTTTGTTTTGAGGTGAAGTCTCACTCTTTCATCAGGGCTGGAGCAGTGGCATGATCTCAGCTCACTTCAACCTCCACCTCCCGGGTTCAAGCAGTTCTGCCTCAGCCTCCTGAGTAGCTGGGATTACAGGCTTCCGCCACTATGCCCAGCTTATTTTTGGTATTTTTAGTACAGACGGGGTTTCATCATGTTGGCTAGGCTGGTCTCGAACTCCTGACCTCATGATTTGCCCACCTTGGCCTCCCAAAGTGCTGGGATTACAGATGTGAGCCACTGCACCCGGCCTGAGTTGTTTTTAAGGTGTGGATTGAATGGACATTCCCCCCAGCCCCTCTTGAATTCTTCCTTCAGTCCAGAGAACTGAACTCACAGACCTCTCCATGGTCATGTCTTACAGGTCGCTAATGCTGTTTCGGGGAAAGGGATTTATAAACAGATGCCTGGTTTCTTTAATTTCCTCCGGAAAAAACTTTTCTTTAAAACGTCATAAGGCCAGAGTCCTTCACCCTGCCTTTTCTTGCACTCCAAAGCCCTCCTACCTTAGGCCTGCAAGCGGCTGAGACCTGGACCTTTCCTGCAACTCAAGGGCTTTGCGGCCGGCACAGGGTCTGCTCTCTCTGCCAGTGACAGGCAGGCTCTTAGCAGCTTCCAGATTGGCGACAAGTGCTGAACAGTGGAGGAAGAGGGACAGATGAATGCTATGGATTGCATGTGGCCTCTTGAGCAGTGGCTGGTCTGGGGCTAGTGACTGTGTCCTGTGTTCTCTGTAGAACAGGGATTAACCTCTGCGCTACTGACATGTGGGGCCAGGTCATCCTTTGCTGTGAGGTTGTCCCGTGTGTTGTGGGATGTTCAGCACTGTCCCTCACCTCAATGCCAGTAACAATATCTCCCTGAGTGGTGCTCTTCAGGCGTTGCCAAATACGTGCTGGGCTATAAAACTTTCCTCACCTGGCACCCGGCACCCACTGATCTGTAGGGATTTTGGGCTACACACAAACCAGTATCTCTCATGGATCAGTGAGCTGGGGCCTACTGGAGTCTGAACAGCTGTAATCTGTGAATTCTAAATGAAGTTTTAAAAATTGTTAATTTTTCCTATATTGCATTAATCTTAAGAAATAAATCTTAGGCAAATGTGGACTCTCTTTTGCCTATTTCTTCCCTCGTTTTGCTCCAACTCTTTGTTCTTCCTTATAAAACAGACTTCTGCTTTTTAAAAAACGGGGGTCTCACTGTATTGCCCAGGCTGATCTCAAACTCCTGGGCTCAAGTGATCCTCCCAAGTAGCTCTAACTATCCCCGGGCATGCATCATTGCACCCAGCCCCATTTCTCCATGTCTTATTTCACTTGATCCCTATCCCATCCCAGGAAGGCAATAAGGGTGAGAACCTTGTGCTCAGGGAGGCTAGGTCTCTTGTCCAAGGTAACAGTTATCCAGAGAAACAACCTGGCTGGAACCTGGGTCTCCTGAATCCCAGCCATGCCTCCCATGTGCCTTGCTTGCCGAAGCACCCCCTGAGTGTAGTATGACCGTGCTGTGCAATAGTGACACGTTGGGCTTCCCCAGAAGGCCTCACCCTGAGGTCTTTTAAGCTATCCTTATGCCAGCCTATTTCTTGTTTTTTGGTCTTTTCTTCTTGGAGACAGGGTCTCACTCTGTCATGCAGGCTGGAGTGCAATGATGCAATCCTGGCTTACTTCAGTCTCCTGAGCCCAAGCAATCCTCCCACCTCAGCCTCCTGAGTATCTGGGACTACAGGTGTGCACCACCTCACCCAGTTAATTTTTGTACTTTTAGTACAGACAGGGTTATGTCATGTTACTCAGGCTGGTCTTGAACTCCTGAACCTAAGATCTGCCTGCCTTAGCCTCCCAGAGTGCAGGGATTACAGGCTTGAGCCATTGCGCCTGACCTATTTCTGGTTTTTAGGGCCCTGGATGTTAGGGTGAATTGCTAAATGAATAATGATGATAATAAAATTCTCATCAAGGTGTGATTTGCATAGTTGTCACTTTATATGATACCGTTTTCCTTCTGTGATGTTTCCAAGTCTGAAATAGTCCCAGGGACTTCTTTTGGTTAGTTATTTGCAATCACCTGCAGGACACAAACAAGAAGATCGTCAGGTTCACCTAGCCACAGAGCTGTGAGGCTGTTCCCATCTTTATCCTCCTGGCTAAGCTATTCACATGAGTCACAGGCAGCCCACACTGCAGTAGCTCCTGCCGGAGGAGTTCTGATGATGTTTCGGAAAAAAAGACGTGATCACAGCTTTTCATTGAACTGTTAGAATCTTCCTGTAAAAGGGGCCTTAGACAGGTGTGGCCTTCAGGGTAGGGGCCTTTGAACCCCTAAAAATTACATGCCAAATGTGTGGATGGCATATATTTAGATTTCATTTGTTTCTCAAATCAAAACTACTGTTTGCAAGGCAGTTATGCGCTGTGGTTGGGGCTATAACCATTTCCAGAGGCTGTTGATCTGTGTCTTTTTTTTTTTTGAGACGGAGTCTTGCTCTGTTGCCCAGGCTGGAGTGCATTGGCTTGATCGCAGCTCACAGCAATCTCTGCCTCCCAGGTTCAAGTGATTCTCCTGCGTCAGCCTCCCAAGTATCTGAGATTACAGGCGCACACCATCATGCCTGGCTGATTTTTTTTGCATTTTTAGGGGTTTTCCCATGTTGGCCAGCCTGGTCTCAAACTGCTGACCTCAAGTGATCCACTCTCCTCAGCTTCCCAAAGTGCTGGGATTACAGGCATGAGCCACAGCGCCTGGCCTGTTAAACATTTTAGTTTGCCAATTTCATGATTCAGTGCTGTGAACTGCAGGAGATCCAGCTGCTACAGCATAAATACTTAGACCAGTGTGCAAGAATTATGTCCAAAGATGTTCACTGCACAATGTAAGAGTGAAAAACAGGAAACACGAAGGCTTCATTAATTATATTCAAACTATGGAATACTATTTAGCTGTTCAAAAGAATGACACGAATGTACTGACATGTAAAATGTGATAATGTGTTAAGTGAAAAAAAGCTGCAGAACAGTTTAAAGACTCAGATCTCAAGTTTTGGTTAAAAGACAGTGTATATCTATATATATATATAGATATATATGCACATAAAGTTGAGAAGACCACACACTGAGCTGTTAACAATGATTGGTGGGGCACAGTGGCTCATGCTTATAATTCCAGCACTTCGGGAGGCTGAGGCAGGCGGATCACCTGAGGTCAGGAGTTCGAGACAAGCCCAGGCTAACATGGTGAAACCCTGTCTCTACTAAAAATACAAAAATTAGCTGGACGTGGTGGTGCGTGCCTGTAATCCCAGCTACTCAGGTGGCTGAGGCAGGAGAATCACTTGAACCCGAGAGGTGGAGGTTGCAGTGAGCCAAGATCGAGCCACTGCACTCCAGCCTGGCAACAGAATGAGACACTGAAAAAAAACCCCAAAACAATGATTACCTCTGGAGAGTGGGATTGGAGATGTAAAATGAGGGGAGACTTCTACTTTTTTTACTTGATACACTCTTATATTCTTTTAATATTTTTACAAAGAGTATGTGTTACCTTGTGGGAAAAAAAAGCTAAGGATTGCTGAAGGTTCATGTGTAGCTGTCATTCAATGGACATTTGTTGAAAGGACGAGTGCCCCAGGCCACCTGTCTCCTCTGCTTCTCTGCCCTTATCTTTTGTTGGCACTTCCTGACCTTGGCTTGTCACCTGTCTGGGTTTATCCAGGCAGGTACTCTCAGGCACCCCCAGGGCTCTAGTGGTATGTGACTCCAGGCTGCACACAGTGTGTCCCTGGGTTGGGGCCACTGCAAGATTTCACTAGCCCCTCTGCAGCTGCCAGGGGCAGCCCCCACCCAAGGACAGCTGGTTGCTTGGCTCTCCCACTTCTGAAACCCATTACCAGGCATCTGTGCCTGTCCCGACTGTTCTCCCATGAACACAGGGCCTCTGCCCAGCTGCCTTGCGAGGCGTGCTGCCCCACGGATCCCTGCTACCATCTGGCCATGCTTCGGGATCTGGCCTGCTCTGTTGGGCTTGTGTCTGTTGCTGGGAACAGCTGATACTGTGAACAGCTGAGGCTGGGACAACAAATTGGGACAATTGTCCCTGCCCCTGCTTCAGGTCCCCAGGGTGCTGCCAGGACCAGCTGGACAGTGACTCCTACAGCAGCTGGGGCTGGAAAAGGGTCTCAGGATTTGGCTGGGAAAGGCCCCTAAGCAGCCTTTCGCCCAGTCTCAGGCCAGGCTCCTTTGACATGCGGGTGGTACCAATTCAGCGCGCGCTCGCGCTCTCTCTCTCTCTCTCTCTCTCTCCTCTCTGTGTGTGTGTATATATATATATATATATATGGCACCAATTAATGACTAATGGCTACTGTCTTTTTGATTTTCCAATTTTCTCCAACAAACTTTTTTGGATTCTCTGTCTGTGACCACTTGATGGCAAAAAGATGCCAGCAGACAGACAAATGAACAAGGAGCTGGCAAGAATCAATGGGAAAACTTGAAAGCGGCCACCTGCTTATTTTGACAATTTCGTTTTCCTCCTGTGACCACATGCTCATGGCTGCAGTTTCATATTTGGTTTTATAAGTGTCAGATTAATTCAGTTTGACACTTCTCTGCAAATTAAACAGTGAAGTCAGATGCCAGCTTTCCCCTTCTTTGGGGTCTCTGCCACAAATACCACAACTCCCATTTGTTCTAGTGCCTAAAAATGTTGAGGAGTCCTGGTCTAGTTCAAGTCCCATTTTACAGGAGAGCAAACCGAGGTAGTCCATAATCAGCACAGAGGGTCCTTTTCCCTCCCAGCATCCCTTACCAGGCATGGTGGTTCCTCTGCCCTCTCCCGGGCACCCCTTTCTTGTGACAGGGTTTCCTGTTCTGGCTGCTTTCACCTACTGCTGTGTGTATCCATGGCTGCTCCTTAATATTGATGCCAGCTATTACTGTCATTATTTTCAGAGACAGAGTCTTGCTATGCTGCCCAGGCTGGAGTGGTGTGACCTTGGTTCACTGTAATCTTGGCCTCGGGGGCCCAAGCGATCCTTCCACCCAAGCCTCCCAAGCAGCTGAGACTACAGGCACACACTACCATGCCTGGCTTATTTTTATTTTTATTTTTGAGATGGAGTTTTGCTCTTGTTGCACAGGCTGGAGTGCAGTGGTGCGATCTCGGCTCACTGCAACCTCTGCCTCTGGGTTCAAGCGATTCTCCTGCCTCAGCCTCCTGGGTAGCTGGGATTACAGGCATGCACCACCACACCAGCTAATTTTGTATTTTTAGTAGAGACAGGGTTTCTCCATGTTGGTCAGGCTGGTCTCGAACTCCCAACCTCAGGTGATCTGCCCACCTTGGCCTCCCAAAGTGCTGGGATTACAGGGGTGAGTCACTGCACCCAGCCATGTCTGACTAACTTGAAAATTTTTTTTTGTTAAGACAGAGTCTTGCTATGTTGCCCAGGCTGGTCTTGAACTCCTGGGCTCAAGCAATCTTCCCTCCTTGGCCTCCCAAAGTACTGTGATTACAGGTGTGAACCACGGCACCTGGCCTTTTGTTTTTAATAAATAATTTTAATGCTTATTGTTGTAAACAAATGTGTGTTCATTGTTAAAAAAAAAATGAGTTAGTGTGGAAGCTCAGAGGAGACAACTCTCTGAGTTTACATTTATAAGAATGGGGGACCAGCCGGGCGTGGTGGCTCAAGCCTGTAATCCCAGCACTTTGGGAGGCCGAGGCGGGTGGATCACGAGGTCAAGAGATCGAGACCATCCTGGTCAACACGGTGAAACCCCGTCTCTACTAAAGCTACAAAAAATTAGCTGGGCATGGTGGCCCGTGCCTGTAATCCCAGCTGCTCAGGAGGCTGAGGCAGGAGAATTGCCTGAACTCAGGAGGCGGAGGTTGCGGTGAGCCGAGATTGCGCCATTGCACTCCAGCCTGGGTAACAAGAGCGAAACTCCGTCTCAAAAAAAAAAAAAGAATGGGGGACCAACTCAGCTTTATTTGCCTGGGATGGTCCCAGTGTAAAGCAGGTAGCCCTACATCCTGGAAAACCTCTCAGCCCTGGGCAAACTGGGATGGTTGGTCACCTTACAGAATAGCTGGAGGACCCTCCAGGGAGGAAGTTCCATAATTAATACTATGGGGGGTGGGTCTCAAAGTATCAGGTTTGGGACTTTGCAGATAAACATAACCATTTATAGCACTGGATGGTACAGTCTGGGCCACACACAGATGTACAAAAATAAAATCACCATTTCTATGGAAGCCACTCATTTCTTTTTAAACGGAGTTTTACTCTTCTTGCTCAGGCTGGAGTGCAGTGGTGCAATCTCGGCTCACTGCTACCTGCCACCTCCATCTCCCAGGTTCAAGGGATTCTCCTGCGTCAGCCTCCCAAGTAGCTGGGATTACAGGTGTGCACTACCACGCCTGGCTAATTTTTTTTGTATTTTTTAAGTAGAGATGGAGTTTTGCCATCTTGGCCAGGCTGGTCTCAAACTCCTGACCTCAGCTGATCTACCCACCTCAGGATCCCAAAGTGTTGGAATTACAGGCATGAGCTACCATGCCCGGGCTGAAACCCACTCTTAATCCCTGAGGAGTGTCCAAACTCTTTGGACGAGGCCACCCTCTATGTTCCTTTTCATTCAGTTTTACCACATAGAAATTTTGCGGACCCATGCGAGGGCCCAGCAGTTGCCAAGGTCTGCAGCCTCCTCCAAGGGGTTCCCATCTAGCTCTCAAGAGGAAGGAGGCGGTTCTCAGTCACCAGGTGGGCATGGCACTCATGAGGCCGGGAGTGCAGGGCAGTGCCCTGGGGCTCAGGGCTGGTCCGGTTCTTACCGAATTGATCCAGTCAATGTAGTTGGAGACCCGCGTGAAGACGGAGGGCTTGTGGTAGTAGTTGCAGCCGAGGGAGGACCCGAAGCTGACGATGCCGTGCACCTCCCAATGGCCGTCAGCCACACGGCAGTTCAGCGGCCCGCCGGAGTCTCCCTGAGGAAGGCCAGAATTGTAGGGGGGTAAAGGGAGAGGAAGGAACTGTCCATTGGAACCACTGATCTCCATGCATTTCTTTCTTTCTTTTTTTGAGGCAGAGACTCGCTCTGTCACCAGGCTGGAATGCAGTGGCGCGATCTTGGCTCACTGCAACCTCTGCCTCCCGGGTTCAAGTGATTCCCCAGCCTCAGCCTCCTGAGTAGCTGGGATGA
Organism: Sapajus apella; assembly: GCF_009761245.1. Taxonomy (NCBI): domain Eukaryota; kingdom Metazoa; phylum Chordata; class Mammalia; order Primates; family Cebidae; genus Sapajus; species Sapajus apella. Next base: position 9,157,475 of record NW_022436983.1, on the reverse strand, counting down.
CAGGCACATGCCACCACCCTCAGCTAATTTTCATATTTTTAGTAGAGATGGGGTTTCACCATGTTGACCAGGATGGTCTCAGTCTCTTGACCTCATGATCTGCCCTTCTTGGCCTCCCCAAGTGCTGGGATTACAGGCGTGAGCCACCGCGCCTGGCCTCTCCATGCATTTCTATTGTTCTGCTGCAGGTCACTGTTCTCTGAAGCCGGCCCTTGTGGTCATAGCTCAAGATGGTACCATAATTCCAACAAGAGCCAGCACTTATTCTTCCTGTGTGCCCACAGCTGAGCTAAGCATGTTCGATGCCTTATCTCATTAATCCTCACAGAATCCTATGAGGGAAATGTTCGTAGCATCCCCAGGCCACTGAAGAGGAAAAACTGGAGTCCTGAGTGACTGGGACTTGCCCAAGGTTGCACAGGCAGTTTGTAAGGGAGCTGAGACCACATCCCAGAGTTGAGCTGCCAGGCTCTTCTCCATTGGCTCTGTCTTCCTGGGGGTGGGGTAGGCTATGTGGGCAGAATATATAAGGGGCACAGTGTGATCTGAAGGGTGGTGGAACTCCTTCCTGCTCCATCCCCGCTTCACTGCTAAGTCTACCACAGAGCAATTCCTTTTGGTTAAGAAAAGGCTTCCAGGAAGGCTTCCATGGCAGCTACCTGAAGGAAACACACTGGGCCATTAATGAAAGTAATTCAACAGAGACACCATGAGTCATCTTAGAAAGGCCCTAACCCAGGGAATACTTTCCTTTGGCTCCCTTCCTGCACAGAGGAAAGGATACAGAATAGCAGTCACGAGAGACCTTGATGAGACCCAGGGAAGGTCTTCCCAGCAGTGAGATGGGTCGTCACTACAAGGAGAAATCTCAAAACATCTCAAAACAAAAACAAAGGCCAGGTGTTTTGTTGTTGTTGTTTTTGAGTCTTGCTCTGTTACCCAGGCTGGAATGCATGCAGTGGTGCGATCTCGGCTCACTGCAGCCTCCACCTCCTGTGTTCAAGTGATTCTCCTGCCTCAGCCTCCCGAGTAGCTGGGACTACAGGCGCCTGCCATCACGCCTGGTTAATTTTTGTATTTTTAGTAAAGACGGGGTTTTTCACCATGTTGGCCAGGCTGGTCTCGAACTGCTGACCTCAAGTGATCCTCCCTCCTCGGCTTCCCAAAGTGCTGGGATTACAGGCATGAGCCACTGCGCCCAGCCAAAAGTCAGGTTCTATTATGTCTGGAACGTATTTCTGGGTGCTTCTGCCAGGAGGTGGGAGGATGGACCTCTGGAGGGATGGGCCTCCATAGCCTTTTTCCATCCCAGCCACATTTTGTCATGGAGCAGGGTACCTGATTTTTGGTACTCACATTGCAGCTGGAGATCACGCCATCACCCCCAGCGCAGACCATATTGGTCTTCACGGTGCTGCCCCACCAGCCAGAACTGGAGCAGGTGGCATAGTCCACAACCAGCAACCGGCCCTGCTGCAGGATGTCAGGAGCAGCCCCGTTGGCTGAATGAGACCAGAGACAAAGTATTAGGGATGCAGGAACTCCAAGAAAAAGGAAGTTGTGGACCCTACTGGGTTTCCCTGTCACTGTCTTCCATCCATTGCAACATGGGAACAGCCATGTTTGGCTATACTGTGTCCTCACAGTTGATTGGTTCGGCAGTGAACACCTGACTCAAGCTAAGCCAATGAGCTCCCTCCCCTGGGATTTTGAGACGAGCACTAAGAAATTCCGGTTCCAGAGGAGGTAAATCTGAGAAGCTGTTGGCCATGACTGACATTTTCTTCTATGTAGAGAATGAAGTAGACCCACAAAAAAAAGAAATTCTAAGGGAGGGTCTCGAGTTTCTTACAGGCTTTCAGACCCTGATTCTATCCTGCTCCTGATGCCTGGCTATATCTCTGCCCTGGGGTTGAAATTTTTTTTTTCTTTTTCAGAATTTGACCTTGTTTCAATGTTATCCAAGGGTTGAAACTTTTAAATCCTTATAACAATTCCCCCCACCTTTTTTTTTTTTTTGGCTGAGCTAGATCCATGGCTTTCTGTCATTTATCTGAAAGAAGAAAGTGAGCCTGCTGGCAGTTAGAGCCCCCTACTTGGGAAAAATATCTTGGTGTGGTGAAGGTAGGGCTTTCATAATGGCCCCCAGTGCAAAGCCACCATCACCTCCATTGCTGTTACCACAGCTATGGTGGCAAGGATTAGATTAACATAATCGTTCACTTGCGATTGAAGCCTAGGGAAATTAAGCATCTGTCGGGAGCAGTGGCTAACCCTCTAACCCCAGCACTTAGAGAGGCCAAAGCAGGAGGATCACTTGAGGTCAGGAGTTCGAGACCAGCCTGGCCAACATGGCGAAACCCCGTCTCTACCAAAATACAAAAATTAGCCAGGTGTGATGGCGCACGCCTGTAATCCCAGCTACTCGGGAGGCTGAGGCAGGAGAATCGCTTGAACCTGGGAGGTGGAGGTTGCAGTGAGCCGAGATCAATCCACTGCACTCCAGCCTGGGTGACAGAGCAAGACGCTGTCTCCAAGGCTGGAGTGAAGTGGAATGATATCGGGAAGTTAAATGTCTTGCTTAAGACCACTCTAATTGGCTGGGTGCAGTGGCTCATGCCTGTAATCTCAGCACTTTGGGAGGCCAAGGTGGGTGGATCGCCTGAGGTCAGGAGTTCAGTACCAGCCTGACCAACATGGTGAAACCCCATCTCTAATAAAAATACAAAATTAGCTGAGTGTGGTGGCACATGACTATAATCCCAGCTACTGAGGCAGGAGAATTGCTTGAACCTGGCAGGCAGAGGTTGCAGTGAGCAGTGATCATGCTATTGTACTCCAGCCTGGACAACAAGAGTGGGGTGGGGGGGAAGACCTCTCTAATTAATAAGTAACACTTGTATAACGTCTTGCAGTGTCTGATGCATTTTCATGTTTCACCTCTTTCAGTCTTCACCAACAGTGTTCTCATTTTACAGATGAGGAAACTGAGATTCAGAAGTGGCTTGCCCAAGGTTTCACAGTGACCGGCAGAACTGGGCCTAAAAGCCAAGCATTTGGATGCTTCCCCGCTCTCACTGTCGCAGATGAAATGCATCTGCCCCAGGGTTTTCTGGGGAAATAAACAGGTGGTTGTGCTAATATCTTAATAAGCATAAAATGCCGCTTTCACCATCACTCATCTCAGAATTTTATGTGTCCTTGTTTTGCAGCTACACCAGTCAAGAGGGCAGTGAGGATTTATTCGAGTGTACCTATGTGGATGTGCCTCTAGAAAAATGTCATTATACTTGTGGGTTTATGTCATTATGAAAAAAGCATCACTCATCTCCTTCCTAGAATCTTCCAACCTTTGGTGATTTTACAAGGGAAGGGTGGGAACTCTGTTCCTCTTGGTGGCCTAATGTCATTGGATCTCTGACCCTTGGAGTCTGTGTCAAAGAATTCCCACCCTCAGCCAGGTTCTGAGTAGCAAGACCGAATGGCCTGGGGGACAGCTTTTGCTGTGGGGTGTGGAGGGTCCAATGAGGGTTGCAGGGGCCTTTGTGGAGCTCCAGAGGCCTCAGGTCACAGAGGAAATGCTGTTCTGAACTCCAGCCTTGGGCCATACAGAAGATGTCACATGGTCTCTGTAACTTTCTTTCCATCATAGGAACAGTGACAACAACTAATGTATAGCACCTACCGTGTGCCAGCACTGGTCTCAAGGCTTGCTATGGATTATCTCCTTTAACCCTCTTGACAGCTCTGTGATGTCGGTGCTATTATCATGCTCCCCCGGTTTTTTAGACTGAGTCTCGCTCAGTTGCCCAGGCTGGAGTGCAGCGGCGTGACCTCGGCTCACTGCAACCTCCACCTCTTGGGTTCAAGTGATTCTTGTGCCTCAGCCTCCCGAGTAGCTGGGATTATAGGCACACACCACCATGCCCTGCCAATTTAAAAAATATTTTTAGGAGAGACAGGGTTTCACCATGTTGGTCAGGCTGGTCTCGAAGTCCTGACCTCAAGTGATCCACCCACCTCGGCCTCCCAAAGTGCTGGGATTACAGGCGTGCAGCACCACTCCTGGCCAATTATACGCATTTTATAGAAGAAAAAAGTGCAGACGGAGAGACTTAGTAATGTGCCCAGGGTGTCACAGTTATTAAGTGGAAGAGCTGACATTTGAACCCACGCAGAGATCAGCCTATCCCATCCTGCCTCTCCAAGGCAGCCACACACCCTGCAAGGACAAGTTAGGTGAGAGGCCCTGGCAGGACAGGGGTGACGTCACCTCCCTTCCCTCCCAGGCCTGAGGGCTCCTGGGTCTCACTTACTCTTCAGCCTTCCCCAGCCCGTGACATAGCAGGGGTAATTGTTGGGTAGGATGGTGCCGGCAGGAGGGAGGCAGGCCAGCTGGATCTTGTTGGTGAGGGAGACGGGGTTAGCCAGTTTGAGCATGGCAATGTCGTTCCTGGGTCAGTGCAGAGGCAGAGCATGAGGACAGGGTTGACTTCTTCTGCCCCGTGGGGCTTTGGAGGACTCTGAGACCTTGTCATCATTCCCTGTACATTACACCAGGCCACCCTGACAGGCAGGGCACCAGGGCATCTTTAAAAACGCAGAGGGCCTTGTTGAAAGGGGCAAGGCGGGAGAGACTGTGCCCTGCTCCACTGACAGTTGCGAGGTCGGCAGCACTGTCCCTGTGTCCCCAGGACTTGGCATGAAGTAGCTACACAGTCAGCGGACGGGGCAGTGCAGGCTTTACTGGCCGGACCCCCAGATCCCTCTGGTAGACTTTGCTTCTCCCTCCCCAGCTCCCATCCCCACCCCAGGCGTCTTTGGAGCGAGTTCTGCCTCGAAGAGGCCAGAGCTCCTTCCCCCTTCCTATAGAAGAAGCAAAGGGGGCGTGGTGGGGTTGAGACCCTTGCCTCTGTGAGATCCCCATCTGTTCCCTGACAACCCCACCCCCAGGTGCACCCAGACAGCAACGAACCCTTTGGAGAGCTGGCTGGAGTTCCAGTCCTTGTGCACCACAATGGTAGAGACCTTGACAGCCAGCGAGCCGGTCTCCTCAGTGGAGAGGCTTTGCCGGCCCAGCACCACACGGTAGGTCCTGGAGGAGCTGGGAGAAAGGAGGGCCCGAGGAGAGGGTCACCTCCAGAGGCCTGGCTTTAGGTAATGCTGGGGATAGATCCAAGTGACTGGCCGCTGTGTGAGCCACTAGGCGGGGCTTGGGGATCTTTCCTCCCCAGGACAGTCAGTTAATTACAATAGAGACCATACAATGTAAGAACTATGACCATATAATTGTTCCTGTGCTAACTATAAATGACAACATAAAATAAAAATTATAATAACACAAACGTTTTAGTATTATGGAGGGAATGAAATGAACACAGAGAAAACAGGAGTCATTTGCCTTCACGGGAATTTTTCCCACCTTTCCTTTTCAGATAGGGAAACTGAGGCCCACAGAGGAATAACTGGCCCCGAGTCCCACAGTTAGAGAGAAGCCAGGACTCCTGACTGTAGGCCTCCATTATTTTCCCCAAAACCTCATAGAACGCCTTATAAATTAGATGGGAGAAGGGACCACTCCGGGTAGGGAGTCACACTGACCCAGCAGAAACTCCGGTGAGATCCTGCTGTGATGAGCAGAGGTCACGGACAAAGAGGAGGGTAAGTGAACAACGTTGCAGCACCTTGTGGGCCTTTATAATTCGTCTATAATTTAGAATTAGTTTTCACTGAGCACTTACTAAGTGCCAGGCCCTTTAATGAATCAACTCATCGAATCCACGCTAAATTCTGTTACCTCATTTTCTGCACGTGATGGTATTGAAGCTTTGAGAAGTGAGTTAAGTTGTTCAAGGGAACCCAATTCCAGATCCAGAGGCCACATTTAGTATCTCCAAGAGGGCAGAGGTTGGGCCTTCCCCCTCTCCTCTTCCTCCCTCAGTACCTGGCACAGGACGATCCATCCATGCCATGTACTAACATCAATGGGCCAGCACACTGAACCATCGACTGACTACTGCTTGTGTCTCGGCCAGGCAAGTGGTTATTTGCAAGGCTCCTTTATGTAGCATGAGCCCCCAGCTCAGAAATGGGCACCGGCTGGTGAGCAGGCCAAGTGCCTAGGGAATGGCAGTTACCTGATGCAGTGGGCAGCCGTCAGGACCCAGTTGTTGGCTATCAGAGACCCTCCGCAGGTGTGGCGCCACTGGCCATTGGAGCTGTACTGCAGAGAGGCCTGGGGAGAAGCACAGGAGCTCTGTGGCTGTGGCCGAAAGAGCAGGGCCTTCCTGCACTCCAGTTTCCCAAGAACAGGGCTGGGACAAGCGTAAGGGGAAGTGAGGCATTCGACTCAGGTGCAAAACTTAAGGAGACACCTAAAACCTCAGCCATCAAGATAAAAAAACATTTTAATGCAATGTATATTTAAAAAAAATCAGGCCAAGCACAGTGATTCATGACTGTAATCCCAACACTTTGGGAGGCCAAGGCAGGAGGACCGGTTGAGCCCAGGGGTTCGAGACCAGCCTGGGCAATGTGGCCAAATCCCGTCTGATATGGTTTGGCTGCGTCCCCACCCGAATCTCATCTTGAATTGTAGTTCCCATAATCCCCACATGCCATAGGAGGGACCTAGTGAGAGGTAATTGAATCAAGAGGGTGGTTACCCCCATGCTGTTCTCGAGATAGTGAGGAATTCTCACGAGATCTGATGGTTTTATAAGGGGCTCCCCCAGCCCTTTTGCTCTGCACTTCTTGCTGCTGCCATGTGAAGAAGGATGTGTTTCCTTTCCCTTCTGCCATGACTGTAATTTCCTGAGACCTCTCCAGCCATGCTGAGCTGTGAGTCAATGAAACCTCTTTCCTTTATAAATTACCCATTCTCAGGTATGTCTTTATTAGCAATGTGAGAATGCATTAATACATTGTCTCTACAAAAAAAAATATTCAGGCCAGGTGCAGTGGCTCATGCCTGTAATCCCAGCACTTCAGGAGGCCGAGTGGGTGGATCACCTGAAGTTAGGAGTTCGAGACCAGCCTGGCCAACATAATGAAACTCTGTCTCTACTAAAAATAGAAAAATTAGCCAGGCATGGTGGTACACACCTATAATCCCAGCTCATCAGGAGGCTGAGGCAGGAGAATTGCTTGAACCTGGGAGGTGGAGGTTGCAGTGAGCTGAGATCACATCACTGCACTCTAGCCTAAGTGACAGAGCAAGATTCTGTCTCAAAAACAAAAACAAAAACAAAAAAAAACCAAATTAGCCACTGGGTGTAGGGTGCATGCCTGTAGTCCCAGCTACTCAGGAGGCTGAGGTGGAAAGATTGCTTGAGCTCAGGAGTTTGTGAACCAGCCTGGGTACCACAGCAAAAACTTGACTCTACCAAAACAATTCAAAAATAAAAATTAGCTGGGCGTGGTGGTGCTCACCTGTAGTCTCAACTACTCAGGAGGCTGAGGTGGGAGGATTGCTCGATCTTGGGAAGTCTAGGCTGCAGTGAGCTGTGAGTGCACTGGGCTCAGCCTGGGTGACACAGCAAGGGCCTGTCTCTGCTCTGCCCCGCCCCGACAAAAAGCAACAACAAAATTCAAAAATCTGGGATAAAAAATAAAAAACTTAAAGACTATTAAAAAATCACCGCTCTGTTGGGCATGGTGCCTCATGCCTGTATTCCCAGCATTTTGGGAGGCCGATGCGGGTGGATCATGAGGTCAGGAGTTTGAGACTAGCCTGGCAAACATGGTTAAACCCTGTCTCTACTAAAAGTACAAAAATTAGCCGGGTGTGATGGTGGGTGCCTGTAATCCCAGCTACTTGGGAGGCTGAGGCAGGAGAATTGCTTGAACCTGGGAGGCTGAGGCAGGAGAATTGCTTGAACCTGGGAGGCTGAGGCAGGAGAATTGCTTGAACCTGGGAGACTGATGTTACAGTGAGCTGAGATCGTGCCATTGCACTCCGGCCTGGATGACAAGAGCAAGACTCCATCTCAAAAACAAAAATACGGCTGGGCACAATGGCTCATGCCTGTAATCCCAGCACTTTGGGAGGCCAAGGCAGGAGGATCACAAGGTCAGGAGTTCAAGACCAGCCTGACCGACATGGTGAAACCCCATCTCCACTAAAAATACAAAAATTAGCGGGGTATGGTGGTGGGTGCCTGTAATCCCAGCTATTTGAGAGGCTGAGGCAGGAGAATCTCTTGAACCCGGGAGGCAGAGGTCACAGTGAGCTGAGATGGTGCCACTGCACTCCAGCCTAGGTGACAGAGTGAGACACCGTCTCAAAAACAAAACAAAAAAGCCAAAAATACAAAAACAAACTTGTTCTGAACATCCTTCTGCAACTGGATTGGTTGCGATCTTTCCCTCCTTGGGCGCTTTTTCCTGAGCCCTCTCCAGTTTAATATGTCCAAAAGAAAACTCTTGAATTATCCCAGATGGGGTCTTTCCCCAGGCTCCTCTGTCAGTCAGCGGCACCTCCGCTGCTGCTCAGGCCAGAAACCTTGGCGTCCTCTTTGGATCTTCTCTTTCTTTCGTATCCCTCATTTAAGTCCATCAGCAAATCCCATCAGCTCTACCCTGGGAATATGTGGAGTGGCTGCCACCCCTTGGTCACTACCTCAACTGCGTGTCCCAGTCATCCTCTCTCCTGGAAGATCACTCTAGTCTCTCATCCCTCTCTCTCTCTCTGTCTTTTTATAGAGACAGGTTTTCACCATATTGGTCAGGCTGGTCTCGAACTCCGAACCTCAGGTGATCTGACTGCCTCAGCCTCCCAAAGTGCTGGGATTACAGGTGTGAGCCACCGTGCCCAGCCTTTTTTTTTTTTTTTTTCTTTGAGATGGAGTCTTGCTCTGCCACCCAGGCTGGAGTGCAGTGGCACCATCTCAGCTCACTGCAACCTCCACCTCCCTGGTTCAGGTGATTCTCCTGCCTCAGCCTCCCAAGTAGCTGGGATTATAGGCATGCGCCACCACACCTAGCTAATTTTTGATTTTTAGTAGAGACGAGGTTTCACCATGCTGGCCAGGACGGTCTCAATCTCTTGACCTCATGATCTACCCACTTCGGACTCCCAAAGTTCTGGGATTACAGGTGTAAGCCACCGTGCCCAGCTGTCTCTCATTTCCTCTTTCTACTCCCACCCACATTTTCTCAACACAGCAGCCAGAAAGATCCTTCCTTTTCGAATGTAAGTCAGATGACATCTCTTCTCTGCTCAGGCCCTCCAGTGGCTCCCCCTTTACATTCTGTAAAACCTGAAACTGTCTGATGACCTACTAGGCCCTCTGTGGCCTCTCTGACCTCATAGGCTCCCACTCTCCTCCAGCCACACTGACTTCTGTGCAGTTCTGCAAATACACCAAACCAACTTCTGCCTCAGGGCCTTTGCACTGGCTCTCCCTCCTGCCTGGAATATTCTCACAAATGTCGGCATAGCTCTTTCCTTCACATCCTGTAGGTCTCTGCTCAAGGTTACCTTCTTCATGAGGCCTTCTATGACCACGCTATCCCAAACAGTGTACACACACATACATGCACACTCATGTACATATGCACACACACACACACACACACTCTCATCTCCTTCCTCTTGCCCTGCTTTGCTCTTCATCATTAGTATCTTTCATTTCCTGGCATGTTATGACTTTATCCATTCAGCTGTTTTTTGTCTCACTCCTCCACTTTATTTGTTGAACTGGAGTTGTGTTTTGTCGTCCAGGTTGGAGTGCAGTGGTGTGATCTCGGCTCACTGCAACCTCTGTCTCCTGGGTTCAAGCGATTCTCCTGCCTCAGCCACCAACGTAGCTGAGAATACAGGTGCCTGCCACCATGCCTGGCTAATTTTTTGCATTTTTAGTAGAGATGGGGTTTTGCCATGTTAGCCAGCCTGGTCTTGAATTCCTGACCTCAGATGATCCGTCCACCTTGCCCTCCAAAAGTACTGGGATTTTAGGTGTGAACCACTGTGCATGGCCTCTCCTCCACTTTAATAAAGGCTTCATGAATTTCTCCCCCACTGCTATGTGCCAGGCACCTAGAATAGTGCCTGGTACACACTGCATCCTTAACAAATGCTTACTGATTAAGTGAGTGAATAAATGAATGAATAGAATGAAAGAGATCACTAGGGGCAGTGATCTTGTCTCTTGCTGGTCTATTTCTCCCTGAAGACCAAATTCACTCATAGGAACATGAGGCTGCATAAGTGGACTTTACTCCTCTGTCCCCCAGCCCCTCACATTTTTTTTAGGTTAAAAAATGGTTTCTGGGCTGCGCACAGTGGCTACTCAGGAGGCTGAGGCAGGAGAATCATCATTTGAACCTGGGAGGAAGAGGCTGCAGTGAGCTGAGATGGCGCCACCGCACTCCAGCCTGGGCAACAGAGTGAGATGCTGTCTCAAAAAAAAAAAAAAAAAATGGTTTCTGTTTAGGTAGACAGTTTAACGAGTGTGGGGTAGAACTTTAAGGTGGTATGGGCTGGATGTGCTGGCCTATGCCTATAATCCCAGCACTTTGGGAGGCCGAGGTGGGCGGATTACTTGAGGCCAGGAGTTTGAGGCCAGCCTGGCCAACATGGTGAGACCTCGTCTCTGCTAAAAATACAAAAATTAGCTGGGCATGGTGGCACACGCCTGCAATCTCATCTTCTTGGGAGGCTGAGGCAGGAGAATCCCTTGAACCCAGGAGGCAGAGGTTGCAGTGAGCTGGGATGGCACCACTGCATTCCAGCCTGGGCGACAGAATGAGACCCTGTCTCAAAAAAAAGAACATTAAGGTGGTGACATTTGACAATGTTTAGTCTCTAGTGAAGCTATTCCATGCCCTTCCCCTTCCTTCATTCCTCCTCCCCTGTCTTTCAATTCCCTGCCATGGCCAAGCAGAGAGGAGGGAGGTGACAGCAGGTGGGGACTGCTCTGATCGGTGTTCCTATAACTGTGGGGGAACAATGATCTGTTTGTTGGCAGGTGCCTACTTTTCTCTGAATGTCCTTGTTTTCAATTAGCCACTCGGTATTTCTCCACTTGATATTTCTCGTTTGTGTGACATTAAGAGGTCTTAGATGAACTGGCTTTTAAAAAGATGTTTAAAATTAGACAAAGAGAAAAAAGTTACTTAAAAGGATTTTTAAAATAGGCTGAAGCCATCCTACAGATGTGAAATTTTGTCCAGGTAATATGTATTCTTTGTGGCCAGCAAAGTGTAGCTAAACCAAATTTGAATCCTCATTCACTCCAGGCTAACTCGGTGCTTTTGGGCAATTCTGTAACCTTTCCAAGTCCCAGTTACCTTCTCTGGAAAATGGAGAACATAAGCCATGGAGCAGGGCTCTTATAGTGATTAATACTATAATTACAATAGCTGGCCAGGCACAGTGGCTCATGCCTGTAATCCCAGCACTTTGGGAGGCCAAGGCAGGCAGATCACCTGAGGTCAGGAGTTTGAGACCAGCCTGGCCAACATGGTGAAACCCCATCTCTACTAGAAATACAAAAAATTAGCTGGGCATGGTAATCCCAGGTACTTGGGAGGCTGAAGCAGGAGAATTGCTTGAACATGGGAAGTGGAGGTTGCAGTGAGCTGAGATTGTGCCACTGTACTCCAGCCTGGATGACAGAGTGAGATGCTGTCTCTAGGAAAAAAAAACTGCATCAAAAATTATCTATTTTGGTTAGTAAGTTGTTGGGTTTGTTTTTTTTTTTTAAGAAAAATGATTTTTTTTTGTTTTTTTTTGAGATGGGTTAGCTATGTTGCCCAAGCTGGCCTCAAACTCTTGGGCTCAAACAATCCTCCAGCCTCATCACCTGAATAGCTGGGATTACAGGTGTGTGCCACTGTGCCTGGCTGGCTGCTAAGTTTTGTACTACCCCCTTAAAATTTGCCCCCATAGTGAGTGTCCTATTTGCCCCCTCCGAGTCCCCACCCAGCTAGACCTGCCTATCATCTAAGTAAAAAAATTTCCCCGGGGAAACAGAAGCATGATGTGTAGGGACTTTTCAAAGACTAACATTGTTGGTTCTCAAGGCAATAATACCTTTGTGCAACAGAGTGAGGAGGTATTCCTGTAGGCAGCAATGATTAGTTCTCAGCACAAGTGTGCCCCATGCTATGGGGCCCAGTAGCAGAGGGACTGTGGCCCTTCTTCCAAATTCCCGGGGAAGAAGTGCTGAGGAACTGTGAGAAGAGCAAAGGAACTGGCGGAAGTATACAAAGCCAAACATAAGCTGTGAGGCTGGGGTTCAGTGGCTCATGCCTGTAATCCAAGCACTTTGGGGGCCTGAGGCAGGAGGATAATTTGAGCCCAGGAGTTCCCAACCAGCCTGGGAAACATAGTGAGACCCCATTAAAAAAAAAAAATTAGCCGGGTGTGGTGGCCTGTACCTGTGGTCTCAGCTGGTAGGGAGGCTGAAGTGGGAGAATCACTTGAGCCTAGGAGTTTGAGGCCACAGTGAGTCACGTTTTACCAGCCACTGTACTCCAGCCTGGAGACAGAATGAGACCCTGTCTCAAAAGAAAAAAATCACTGTGTGGCTGAGCGCAGTGGTGGGTGCCTATAATCCCAGCACTTTGGGAGGCTGAGGCAGGTGGATAGCTGGAGCCCAGGAGTTTGAGGCTGCAGTGAGCTATGATTGTGCCACTGCACTCCAGCCTGGGTGACAGAGCAAGTCCCTGTCTCAAAAAAAGAAAAAATTGTGAAATATCTAACATCAGTCTATCATTGACAATCTTTCTTTTTTTCTAGACTGAGTCTCACTCTGTCACCCAGGCTGGAGTGCAGAGGTACAGTCTTGGCTCACTGCAACTCCCACCTCCTGGGTTCAAGTGATTCTTGTGCCTCAGCCTCCCGAGTAACTAGGACATGTGCCTGCTACCATGCTCGGCTAATTTTTGTATTTTTGGCAGAGACGGGGTTTCACGATGTTGACCATGCTGGTCTCAAACTCCTGAACTCAGGTGTTCTACCCACCTCGGCCTCCCAAAGTGCTGGGATTACAGGCATGAGCCACCATGCCCGGTCTATCATTGACAGTCTCTTAATCAAGAAGCAAATGAATGAATGCTGGCCTCTATAAACACAGTGGCTGCTGCATGGGACACTCTGAATGCTTAAGGCTAGTGGGCTGCTAGTTGCTCTTCCTACGTAAGTTAGAAACTCATCCTGATTCAGCTGGGTTTTCTCCCAAAGCAGTTGATGTCAATTATGCTTGCAATAATGAAATTTGATTAAATGTGTAACCAGTGAAATAGGAGTTCAGAAAGAGTTGTGATTTATATGGAAATAAAGTTCAATCTTTGGAAGAGACTGGATAATAATGATTTTTTTTTTTTTTTTACATAGTTTCGCTCTGTCACCCAGGCTGGAGAGCAGTGGCGCAATCTCAGCTCACTGCAACCTCCAACTCCCAGGTTCAAGTGATTCTCCTGCCTCAGCCTCCCAAAGTGCTGGGATTACAGGTGTGAGCCCCCACGCCTGGCCTAATAACCATGATTCTTTAAAAATTGCTCTTGAATTAGTGTCTGTGAGAAAATTGAAAGACTGGGGGGGATGTCATAAAAGTATGAATGGGCTCATAACTTAGATTGCTTTGTGACCGTCTCAAAGTTACTGCTCTGCTTTAAAGAAATGGACTTGTAGATGAGATATTATGGGAAGTGGTTTATATGAAAAAGACAGTTAAAAACTCAAAACATTGGGGAATGTATATTTACATAGTATAAAATAAAATGTTTACAGAATATATGTTTGATTTAAAATAATTTCTTTATAACCAACTTTTCAATTACTCATTCCAATTACATCAGATAAATGGGATTTTACTATATTTGTTTATGTCAATGTAAACTTCACACATTTCTCTTGAAATTCCCACCATTAACACGTCTTAGTAATTTGTGCCTGTGCCGCACTCGGCAGTTTAGTCTTGATAGCACCATGATTATATCAACTTAAGAAAACATTTATTTTCACTGGTAATATTGATTTGCCTGTAGTTAAAGATTAATCTGCAAAAATGGCACTGATTGGTTCCTTAAAGCAAGGAATATTTGCATAGGTTGTCTTGAATGGTTCATAGGATAGCGGTACATTTGTAAGCAAGCCTCTGATTGGTTAATGGAGTAATACTATATTTGTAAATCTGCATATGAGCAGTGGGGAGGGGACAAGTCCTTACTGTAGGTGGAGGAGGTACCTCTCCTTCCACTCCCAAGGTTGGCTAAGACCACAGAAATGTATCTTTTTTTTTTTTTTTTTTTTGAGACAGAGTCTTGCTTTGTCTCCCAGGCTGGAGTGCAGTGGTGTAATTTCAATTCATTGCAAACTCTGCCTCCTGGGTTCAAGCGTTTCTTCTGCCTCAGCCTCCCGAGTTACTGGGATTACAGGCGTGTGCCACCACACCCGGCTAATTTTGTGTTATTAGTAGAGGCGGGTTTCACCATGTTGACCAGGTTGGTCTTGAACTCCTGACTTCAGGTGATCCGCTCACCTCAGCTTCCCAGAGTGCTGGGATAACAGGCATGAGCCACTGCGCCCAGCTGCAAATGTATCTTATTGAAGTTGCCTGTGCTGCTCTCTGAGTCCCCATCAATCCTCACTTTTCCAGCACAATAGACCCCGTGGTGGAAGGACAGAGCGGGATACAAAGGGAGGGGGCAGGGAGGGAGGAAGTACAACTCACCTGCCAGGGCCAGCTGTTGGGCCTCGCATCTTCACCTCCAACCACCCTAGACACGTTGGGCGGGTAAGCGGGGTCCCCACAACTGAGGGCTGTGAAAAGAGAAAGGATCTCGAGCCTAGGAAGCAGCAACCCGCACAGTGTAAACTACACTTGCTGCATTCGGAACACCTAAATGGAAAGCCCTTCTTCTGGAAGGATCCCAGGAGGTCATAGAATCCTGCTCTTTGCGCCAATTCTTTGAAAGTCCATTCCAGTTTTCTTATAAATATAGGTCTGAATGCAGTAGGAGTTGGGAGGGGGTGAGAGGGGAGGACAGAAAGATCCCATGCCCAGCCCCACCAGGGGATGGGAAACCAGTGACTCTGGGTGACAGGGCTTACCTCCAGCCACCAAAGCGGACAGCAGTAGGGTCCTAATCATGGTGTGTCCGTGGGAGTTCTCTAAGTGTGGCCCTGGATAAGGCCCTGGTTTTATGGGCGAACTTATCAGTGAGAGATATACTCAGAGCACGCAAGATGGGGATTTTCTCAAAGCCTAATCAAAAAAAGAGCTTGTGTCCAAATATTTTTTTTTTTCCATTTTCTGCCAACTGTCCCCCTAGCAATACTTTGAAAAAGATGCCAAAGGTACATATTGGAATATGGGTTCCATCTGTTTCGAAGAGATTAAGTTATGTGTTAGGGAAAGAAGAAACATACTAATTGTTGGTCCTTGGAGTTGTGCCTCTCCACCCCCACCGCGCCCCGGGTAAGATTGAGGAGAGGAGTTGTGTTTCCTTATTTTTCTTCTTTTTTCTTTTTGAGATGGAGTCTCGCTCTGTCACCAGACTGGAGTGTAGTGGGGTTACTGCAACCTCTGCCTCCTGGGTTCAAGTGATTCTCCTGCCTCAGCCTCCCAGGTAGCTGGGACTACAGCTAGTGCCACTATGCCCTGCTAATTTATATATATATATATATATATATTTTAGTAGAGACGGGGTTTCACCAAATTGGTCAGGCTGGTCTTGAACTCCTGACCTCGTGATTTGCCTACCTTAGCCTCCCAAAGTGCTAGGATTACAGGCATGAGCCACTGCACCTGGCCACTTAAGCTTCATATTTTATCTTAAAGGTTCACGTGAATTTGGCATTCTGCTCTGTATCTTTGTTTGTTTTAATATAAAACTAAAGTTTGTTCTGTATGAGGCCACTGAACAAACACCTGCTGTGAATTTGCTGTGTAACCTTGGGCCAGTTCCACAGGATTTCCGGCCTGGGGTGCCAATCTACAAACAGAGAGGAAGAGGAACAGATTCTCGGTCTGTTCCACCACGTTGCTATAGGATTTTTTTTTTTTTTTTTGAGACAGAGTCTCGCTCTGTCACCAAAGCTGGAATGCAGTGGCGTGATCTCAGCTCACTGCAACCTCCACCTCCTGGGCTGAAGCGATTCTCCTGCCTTAGCCTCCCAAGTAGCTGGGATTACAGGTGCCCGCCACCACACCTGGCTAATTTTGTATTTTTTAAGTAGAGATGGGGTTTTACCATGTTGGTCAGGCTGGTCTCTAACGCCTGCCCTCAGGTGATCCACCGCCTCAGCCTCCCAAAGTGCTGGGATTACAGGTGTGAGCCACTGTGCTCAGCTACTGTCAGGACTGGAAAGTGACACAAAACTTCACTCAGTTGTGCTTAAGCCAAAAGGTAATTCATTGGGCCACAGAATGGCAAAGTCCAGGAGCAGAGCTGGATTCAGGGCACTGGCGATGGTTCTGGACTTGGCTTTTCTTCATCTTTTCCTTCTGCCTTCTGCTTTGAGGTCTCAGACTCCATTAAGTGGCCTGTGGCTGCTCCGGGTTCTCCCTTCCTTGGGGACAAGATCACTGCAGGATCTCTGGTCCAGAGTTCCTCAATTGCAGCAGTGTTGACATTTTGGGCGGATGATTCTTTGCTATGCGGGCCGTGTCTATGTCCTGTGCATTGCAGGAATGTGACAGCTAGATGCCAGTCCCTACCCCTCTCCACGGAGTTGACACAACCAAAAATGTCTCCACACATTGCCAGATGTACCCTGGGGAGCAAAATCACCCCATCACCGCCTTCCCCTCTCATTTTGCTTTGTAGCCTCACATTCCCACAGTCCCACATCCCCTCATCCCCTGCAGTGAGTGAGTGACAGCCTTCTGGTGGCTCCCTGCAGAAGCCTGCAACCTCTCTGATTGGACCTGCCTCAGGTCACATGCCCATTCCTGAGCCAATTGCTGCGGTGGGGAGGGGTTGCAATGCATTGATTGGCCAGGCCTCTCCCCCTTGGTCTTGGGCCAAGAGGTTTCACCCAGAACCTCCGGGATCCGGTGGGGTGGCGCCTGCACAAAAATCTAGTCTTCTGTGCTGGGAGGGGAGGAAAGAGAGGGAGAGGAGGCAGAGTGCGGGAGCGGCTACAGCACACTTCCTACCCTGGAGCTTAGTTCTCCATTTATATGTTTTGACAATGATGTAATGTATCAGGTTCTATACTGGGCTGGGTCCTTGGTGTCTCAGTGGGGCAGGGAGATGCACATGCGTAATTCTTTTCTTTTTCTTTTTTTGAGTCAGAGTCTTGCTATGTCTCCCAGGCTGGAGTGCAATGACATGATCTCGCCTCACTGCAACCTCTGCCCCCTGGGTTCAAGCAAATTCTCCTGCCTCAGCCTCCCAAGCAGCTGAGATTACAGGCGTCCCCCACCACCACTCAAAAATTAGCCTGGCTAATTTTTTGTATTTTTAGTAGAGACTGGGTTTTGCCATGATGGCTAGGCTGGTCTTGAACTCCTGACATCAGGTGATCCACCCATCCTCCCAAAGTCCTGGGATTACAAGCATGAGCCACTGCACCCAGCCAGATGTGAAATTCTCATGGAGTTTGTGACTCATTCAGGACAACTGCTCTGAGGAGCCACGTGGCTTAGTGGCTGGGGGCCTGGGCTTAAGCCCCGGGTGCCTCTGTGTAGTGAGCCTGTGGTTTGGATCCTTTCTACGGAGTGTGGCCTGGGCCAGCAGTAGCAGCACAGCTTAGTCGCTGGTTAGAAATGCAGAATGTCCCATCTTCACTGTCTGTGGTTTAATATATAATCCCAGATGATTTCCTTCCTCTGCGTATTAACATTTGAGAAGCACTGGACTAAGGCACATTTCACTCTCTTCCTTGGGTTCCTCGCCTATCAAAGAGAAACAATAACAATACCATTACGTCTTAGGGTTGTTAGAATCAAACAATAGTTTGATTTGATCACTCAGAATAGTAGCTGCAATAAAGGTTTACTCTTAATTCCTTAGACCTGCAGGCCTAAGATATTCGAATAGCACAGAATTCTTCAAACCTTTTCATCAAATAATGCAAGGAGTTTAGCGGTTGGCAAGCTTTCTGTGTAAAGGGCCAGACAGTAAATATTTCAGCAGGCCATATGGTCTCTGTCACAACTAGTCAACTTGGCCGTTGCAGTGCAAAAGCAGCCATATGGGCATAGCCGTGTTCCAATAAAACTTTATTTACAAAACAGATTGGATTCGCTGGCTCTAATTTGCAGTGAAGTGATGACCTGGGGTCGAGCACATGGCACTCACAATAGCAAAATGTCTTGGAAGTCTCATTCTTCATTTGAAAGCTTAATTTGAATTTTGTGACTTCATACATAGCTGGGTTTATTTCAATATAAAGTCTTTTCTTCCCTCCTGATCGTCACAGAAAATGGATGCGATGGGAAGATGCTGCCTATTTATTCTTTGCCTTCATGTGGTCCTGTGGCCCACTGCCATGAGAACCTTTGGAGACTCAGCCTGTGTCTCAACTTGATGGGACTCAGTTTCTGGGACGTGGACCCCAAGGATATGCTGGAGGCCTGAGGCCTGCTAGGAATGAGGCTTCCTCTCCTAAGGAACAAAAAGAGAGAGGGAGGGCGGGGCTCAGTGGCTCATGCCTTTAATCACAGCACTTGGGGAGGCCATGGCCAGTGGATCACCTGAGGTCAGGAGTTCGAGACTAGGCTGGCCAGCATGATGAAACCCCGTCTCTACTAAAAATAAAAAAAATTAGCTGGGTGTGGTGGCAGGTGCCCGTAATCCCAGTTACCCAGGAGGCTGAGGCAGGAGACTCACTTGAACCCGGGAGGCGGAGGTTGCTGTGAGCGCACAACTGCACTCCAGCTTGGGCAATAAGAGTGAAACTCTGTCTTTAAAAAAAAAAAGACACAGCGAAGATTTGAGTCCAGGGACTGAGGACAGTAGTAGTTAACGACCCCCCTGCCCCATTCACAAGCCTCTGTTATTTCATCAGCTCCGAATAAGAAGACAGGGCAGTTGTTCATTTCACAGATGGGGAAAACTAAGGCCCAAAGAGGTTAAGTGACTCGACCACTGACTGCCTGTTGGTGATTTCAGAGCTCCGGCCCAGTGAGTACCCTCCCTCTGCCCTGCCTTAGTTTATGCTTCTTGTTTGAGTCAGAGAGAATGTGGCTGTGGTGGCTGACCAAGATGGCCCTGATTCCTCGCCTTCCCTGCACCCATGCCCTTTGCTATGCAGTGCCCTCCTGGGAGGTGGGTGAGACCAGGCTATCCAGTCTGACCCACAGAACCAGGCTGTCCAGTCTGACCCACACTGGATCAGCCAACCCAGGCTGACCCCTAAAGCTACGAGTGAGTCCAGCCCCAATCAGCAGGGCTGCCTGACACCCCCAGGTGGGCCCAGACGTGTCAGCAATAAGTGCTCATCCCTGGATGCCACTGGGAGTTTGGGGCTGGTTGTCAGGCAGCAGTGTCATGCTTCTGGTAGCTGATACAGTGGCTGAAAATCTTTTGTGAGCATCTGGGAGCAATAAGTCTCCTCTCAAGCCTCTATCTCTCTGAGCTTATTGCTGGCTTCATTGAGACTTCTCAGCACCCCCACAGCCTACCTCTCCTGGTCACTAGAGGAGGTCAGTGTGTGAAGGCATCCTTAGACTTGAGGATTCATGGCAGAACAACAAATTGTTAGTTTCACAGGCTCTGGAGTTTGACTACCTGGGTTTAAATCGTGGTGTCCCATTACTAGCTGTGTGATCTGGGCTGAGGTTTGAAACCTCTCTGAGCCTCAGTTTCCTCATCTGTAAAGGAGGATGATAATTAGGGTTGTCATGAGGATGAAATGAGATTGTATATATGAAGTCTTGGGTGGAGCCTAACACAAATTACCAAGTGCTCAATACCTGCTAGGCACGCAATGGTATTAGGCATGTAGTGGCACACTAGTGGATCAGTGGCTCCTGGGGCTCTCAGCAGCCCCTTCTAGGCCTGCCAGCCCCCAGGCAGAAGGTGGAGGTGGGAGGTTCATGCCTAAGTTTCCAGTTTCCCTCCCTTCCATCTACCAGTTTGTGACCTCTTGGACAAAGTCCACAAATCCCTACTGTCACCCAAGCCAGATCCCAGGGAGTCCTTCCTGACCCCTCCCTCTCCCTCCCCACTACACTCACCGCAGTGCACTTTGGATTTTGCCTTCTAACATGGGAGCAAGGATGGTGCATTCGGTTCCTATTGCTCTTGTAACAAATCACAAACGTAGTGGCTAAAAACACACACATTTATTATCTTATAGTTCTGGAGGTCAGAACTCCACAGTTTGTCTCACTGGGCTGAAGTCCAGGTATTGGCAGGACTGTTTCTTTCTGGAGGTCTAGAGAAGAATCCATTTCCTTGCCTCTACCAGCTTCTGGAGGCCGCCTGCATTCCTTGGTTCATGGCCCCTTCCTCTGTCTTCAGAGCCAGCAGCACAGCATCTTCAAATCTCTCTCTGACCCTG
The DNA here is from genome assembly GCF_009761245.1 of Sapajus apella. Taxonomy (NCBI): domain Eukaryota; kingdom Metazoa; phylum Chordata; class Mammalia; order Primates; family Cebidae; genus Sapajus; species Sapajus apella. Next base: position 9,137,011 of record NW_022436983.1, on the reverse strand, counting down.
ACCCTCTTGTCTCTCTCCTCTAAGGACGCTTATTGATTACACAGAGCTCACCCAGATAATCCAAGATGGTCACTCCACGGCAAGACCCTTAATTTAATCATATCTGAAAAATCCCTTTTGCTAAGTAAGGTAACATGTTCACAGGTTCTGGGAATTAGGATATAGACATCTTTTGCAGGGAGCATATTCTGTTTACCGTACATAGGCATCGATTCTTGGGCACAATAGTGGATCTTGTCCCCAAAGCTGAGAATTTTACCTCTTTTTTTTTTTTGAGATGGAGTTTCACTCTTTCACCCAGGCTGGAGTGAAGTAGTGTGATCTTGGCTCACTGCAACCTCCACCCCCGCCCCCACCCCCCCCAACCAGGTTCAAGCCATTCTCCTGCCTCAGCCTCCTGAGTAGCTGGGATTGTAGCTGCCTGCCACCATGCCCCGCTAATTTTTTGTATTTTGATTAGAGATGGGGTTTTGACATGTTGGCAAGGCTGGTCTCGATCTCCTGACCTCAGGTGCTCCAACCCCCATGGCCTCCCAAAGTGCTAGGATTACAGACATGAGCCACATGCCTCGCCAAATTTTACACTCCTGTTGAACAAACTGAACTGTGGGTTGTGTTTCACCATGTATGAGCTAACAAATAGTAATTTTTGTGGTGGGTGGTTTTTTTTTTTTTTTTTTTGAGACAGGGTCTCACTCTGTTGACCAGGCTGGAATGCAGTGGCATGATCATGGCTCACTGCAGCCTTGACCTCCTGGGCTCAAGTGATCCTCCTGTCTCAGCCTCCTAAGTAGCTGCCACCACAGGTACATGCCACTACACCTGGCTAATTTTTGTACTTTTTGTAGAGACGGGGGATCACTATGTTGCCCACACTGGTCTCGAACTTCTGGGCTCAAGCATTCCTTCTGCCTCAGCCTTCCCAGTAGCTGGGACTACAGGTCTATGCTACCATGCCTAGCTCCTGACAAATAGTGGTTTTGATAATTAATCAGATTCATGGAAGTTTACGTAGCTGTGGGGCTGGGAGCCTGCTGCTCAACACTGCAATTGTGCCTCTTAAATAATTACTGAGGCCGGGCACAGTGGCTCACGCCTGTAACCCCAGCACTTTGGGGGCGGATCACGCGGTCAAGAGATCAAGATCATCCTGGCCAACATGATGAAAACCCATCCTACTAAAAATACAAAACTTAGCTGGGCGTGGTGGCACACACCTGTAATCCCAGCACTTTGGGAGACTGAGGCAGGCGGATCACGAAGTCAAGCGATCTAGACCAGCCTGGCCAACGTGGTGAAACTCCGTCTCTACTAAAAATACAAAACTTAGCTGGGCGTGGTAGTATGTGCCTGTAATCCCAGCTACTCAGGAGGCTAAGGCAAGAGAATCACTTGAACCCGGGAGGTGGAGGTTGCAGTGAGCTGAGATTGAGCCACTGCACTCCAGCCTGGCGACAGAGCAAGACCCTGTCTCAAAATAATAATAATAATAATAATAATAATTACTGAATACCTCCCTTTTCTCCTTTTCATTACCACCTCCATCCAGGCTGCATTATTTCTGGCCTAGACTGCTGCAGCAGCCTCCTCACTGGCCTCCCTGCCTCCACTTTTGTGTGCTCCAGACCACCCTCCCCACAGCGGTCAGATGGACACTTTAGTGTATACATCGGACAACAGTGGCCACTTCCCTGTCTAAAAGCCCTCCACAGCTCCCACTGCCCTCAGCATGAAGACCTAGCTGCCCCTACCACTGTACAAGGGGCCCTCTGTGAAGGGCACTTGCTTCCTCTCCAGCCTTGTCTCTTGTCCCTCCCTGCCAGGGTGACCAACTGTCTTGGTTTGCCTGGGACTCTTCCAGTTTTAGCATTGAAACTCCTGTGTCTTGGAAAACTCAGTCCGGGGAAACCAGAACAATTGGTCACTCTGCCCCTGCCCCTGACTTTATGCTCCGGCAACACCGGAGTCACGCAGTCGCTATGCTTTGTTCATACTGTTCCCTCCACTGGAAAGTGACCCCTTCTATTCCCCAGTGAACTGATTAGCAAGTAACTGAAAACCTACTTCAGTGGCTAAAACAAATGCATATGGATTTTTTTTTTTTCACATAGCAAGACATTCGGAGGAAAATGGTGGCTGGCATTGCATCTACAGCTTGATGAGGTCTAAGCTGACATCTCTGTAATTCTCTTGGCCACAAGATGGCTGCCTCAGCTCCAGGCATTGCATCCATATTCAAGAAAGGAAGAAGGGGAAGAGGCAGCATCAGCTATGTCACATCCTTCTTATCAGAAAAGATTTTGTTTTTCCAGAGGACGTTTTACACTGCAGGGCAGCACAGCATAGTGTACAAGAGCACAGGCCCTGGAGCCAGATTACCAAAGTCTGGATCCCAGCTCCACCAACTGCTAGTTAAACGTTGGGAAGCACTAACAACCCTCTCTGGCCTCAGTTTTCTCATCTGTAAAATGGGCATGATGTGAATAGTAACCTGCCTCATAGGGTTGTTTTTGGGGATCGAGATAATGTAAAAGCTATAGAACAGTGCTTGGCACATACTAAGTGCCTGATAAATGTTAGATGTTATTTAATTATTACACATTATAGGCCAGAATGGAGTCCTATAGCTCTGTAACTACAAGGAATCTGAGGACAACAAGCATTTAGCATTTATAACCCCCAATATAAAGATACACACAAAAGAAGATAGCTGGGAATGAGGCTGGGTGTGGTGGCTCATGCTTGTAATCCCAGTACTTTGGGAGGCCAAGGTGGGCGGGTCACCTGAGCTCAGGAATTTGAGACCAGCCTGGACAACATGGTGAAATCCCATCTCTACTAAAAAAATACAAAAAAAAAAAAAAAAAAAAAAAATAGTGGGGTGTGGTGGCATGTGCCTGTAATCCCAGCTAGTTGGGAAGCCAAGGTGGGAGAATCGCTCGAACCTGGGAGGCGGAGGTTGTAGTGAGCTGAGATCACGCCACTGCACTCTAGCCTGGGCATCAGAGCGAGACTCCATCTCAAAAAGAAAAAAAAAGAGAAGTAAAGAAGTTAGCTGGGAATGAAGTTTGAATTAAGCAAACAGAACTACCTTCTGAACTTAGGTACCTCCTAGTCAAATTTTAAGACCAAGCTTGGTGGTGGTGGCTCATACCTGTAATCCCAGCATTTTGGGAGGCCGAGGCAGGCGAATCATGAGGTCAGGAGTTCAAGACCAATCTGGCCAACATAGTGAAACCCCTTCCCTACTAAAAATACCAAAAAGTAGCCAGGTGTGGTGGTGTGCACCTGTAATCCTAGCTACTCAGGAGACTGAGGCAGGAGAATCGTGTGAACCAGGGAGGCAGAGGTTGCAATGAGCCGAGATCACACCATTGCACTCCAGCCCAGGTGACAGTACGAGACTCAGTCTCGAAAACAAACAAACAAAGAAACCACCAGTCTTGGGTGTCATTACCTCCAGGAAGCCATCCTGGACTCCTCCCATCAACTGGCACTGGTTTAAGTGTCCCTTTTCTATGCTCCTGGACTGTATTTCTGTTTTCAAATGTATTCCAGGGAATTCAGTGATCTATTTACTAGTCTGTCTCCTGCACAGCTGGGATCCCGTTATCCCTGGATTCCGGTCTGGGGGGTGGGGGGGGTGCTGGGCTCCCTGTAGACCCCGTTACTTGTTGAGTAAATAAAGTCTTTCCTGAAACTTGCCTTGGCATCATGGGGGTGTGGGAGTCATGCCATGGTCCTCACTTCTCAAGGACAAAGTCTGGTGGAGAAAAGGGACAACTCTTGTGCCAGTCTGAGGCAGCTGCAGCCGAGGGCTCTCCTGCAAGGGGTCCAGAGGCTGGGCTGCTGGGACCTCCACAGAACAGGGCATCCCCAGGAGCACGCCAGCCCAGAGACCCCATCATCAGGGTCCGTTCCTCCTGGCACGTCCCTGCCGGGACGCTGGGTCCCTCCCATCTCTGGCCCCTCTTGCCCTTTTGTCAGCTTCAGGAGAACTCTCTCCTCCTGAGACTTCTGGATCAGGTGTTGCCGGCTGTCCCAACTCTTTCTCTCTGGGCCTCAGTTCCCCGACCTGTCGAATGCAGTGAAAGCATACCCAGCTCTGACCACTGTGATTCTGCGTGGGATCCATTGCCTTCTTCAAATGTACATCTTCTGAGGGTGGGGCTGGGCTCTCCGCCTTCTCCTGTACCCTCACCATGCCCAGCACAGGGCTGGACACAGAGGCTGGCTCACTAAACATTTCTCGAAGCAGAGAGCCCCGGCCAACAGCAGCTGTGGGCTGTGGGCTGGGGTGGGCAAGGTCCCTGCCAGGGAGCCCCTTCCCCAGGAGTGGTTGTCCCTGAGCTTTGGCCATCGTCTGTGGCCTGGCCTCTCTGGGCTGGGGGAGGCTGCTTTTGGGGACATTCTGTCTTCCACCTGCAGCTGGGGGGCTGTGAGGACCCACCAGGCCCCTCAGTGGAGGTAGGATCAGAGAAGCGAATGGTTTCATCAGGGTCTCACCGGCTCACAGCTTGTGAGGTGGAGTGGGGAAGGTGTCTGATGTGTCCTTAACTCCCATCCCCTCCGGCTTCACACAAGACTTCCTGGGATCTCCATCCCCAGCCCCTGCCTCCCATGAATGCCCCAGGAGGCTCCTTCCTAGGCCCTCTCCCTGGGCCTCTGTTTCCCCACCTGTCTAATCGGGGTGGGGGAAGCTGGCTGGGTGGGTGTCTCCTTGGCTCCACAGTGTGGAAAGGGGCAGCAGCAGAGCCTGGAAGCAACAGACGCAAATCAAGGACCCAGGCAGCTCGAGGGAAAGGAGGTTTATTGCTGCTGCAGGCACTCGCTGCTGCTGTTCCCAGCGACAAATCACAGCTGCATTTTCTGGAGGAGCAGAGAACAGTGTGAGGGACTCAGGGCTGTGCCACCTTCAGGGGCAGTACAAGGCTCCGCCCGGAGGGTGGGTCTGTGGGGGAATCCCCCGCCTTAACATGCCAGCCTTGTCCCTGTCCAAGGGGTCTGAGCCCCTTGGCATTTCAGGCCACTGTGCAAATGGGGCTTGGAACACATGCTCTTCCCAGCAGGGATGCCCCCAGCTAAGTATGCCCCTCTGTTCCCCTACCCTCAAGGTGATAAGTGGCCATCCACACCATCCCCCTCCTCTGCTGGGCTATACCCTCAGGGGGTCGGTTTTGGGGAGAGACGGGTGTGGAGCCTGGATGAGGACGTGAGAATTTGCTGAAGGCAGTGGATGAATGGATGGAGGAGTTGATGACTGTTTCCTTATTGACATTCAACTCAAGGCCTGCTGCTGTAAGCACTCGATCAATATTTCTTGAAAGAGAGTGAATGTTGAATAAGTGTATGAATGAATCACTGAATGAGTGAATAAATGCGTGAATGAGTGAATAAGTGCATGAATGAATGAATGAGGGAGTGGGTGAGTAAGGGCGAGGGGCTGACAGGTGCAGAGACAGCTGTGGAGGCAGCACCCACCTCGTTGATCCAGTCGATGTAGGCGGACACCCGGGTGTAGACTACAGGCTTCTTGACGGTGTTGCAGCCCAACCCAGAGCCAAAGCTGACGATGCCAAACACCTCCCAGGAGCTGTTCTCCAACTGGCAGTTCAGTGGGCCCCCCGAGTCCCCCTGCAGCAGACCAGGAGGGCATCAGTCCTTCACTAGGCCCCTGAGAGGCAGTTTGGGAAGCGGGGCTGGGTGAGTGGGGGATTGGGTTGGCTTTCTCAGCCTCAGTAGACAGTTTTGGACTCAGGCTGCCCAAGGTGAGGGAGACAGAGGAAATGTGTTTGGGGCTGCCTTGGCCTCATTCTGGGAGGCTCTGGGGTGTCCGACTAGCTCTTGGTTTGCTGTGTGATCTTGGGATGATGTTATTCCTCTCTGTGGCTCGGTTTCCTAGCTGTTCAGGTCACCTTGTCTAAGACTCTGTGAGCTACCCAGAGCAGTGAGGATGCTGGCATCTGTGCTGGAGGCCTGGGAAGGCGAGGAAGGAGGGCGAGAATGGGGAGAGGGCCATGTGTTTGAAAACAGGACATTCCCTGATTATCTTAGATGTTTCATGGTTCTGGTCTCCCTGGACTGGTGGAGTAAATGGCATGGAGGAACATGTATAGCGACTTGAGTGATGCCTCTTCTGTGTCCTTTAGACTCATGTAGTCCTAACCCTGTGAAGTAGTTACTAGAATTCCATTTTACAGATGGAAAAACTGAGGTCAGAGGTTCAATGGCCTTCCCAAGGTTACACAGCTCATAAATGGTGGGTCTGGGGCTTGAACTCAGTTAGTCAAGCTCAATGCTCATGCACTCACCACAGTGCCGGGGGGTGATAGGCTTCCCCTGAGCCTGCTGGGCCCAGCCAGGGCTTGCTCAGTCTCCTCCTGGGGAAGGGTTTGGCCCATTGCACCCCCCTTTGCCCATGTCCACTTGGCCACTGGGAGTAGGGAAAAGTGCAGAACCTAGCCACTCACATTGCAGGCTGAGATGACGCCGTCGCCCCCGGCGCACACCATGGTCTCCTTTACCCTGAAGCCCCACCAGTCGCTCCTGGAGCACGTGGCGTGATCCACCACTGGCTGCAGGCCCTGCTGCAGCTCATCAGCAATGGGGCCGTTGGCTGGGGAGAGAGTGGGCAGTGAGCAGGGAGGCAGCCGGGCAGCCCAGCCCCGCCCCAGGCCTTCAGGGAGCAGAGGCCTGGGACAGGACCCAGGGGAGTGCTGGCTGAGATGCTGTGAGCACCACACACCTGCCCTTCCTCAAGAGGCCAGCCAAGATCCCAGGGGATTGGGAGCAGGCTACTGGGAGCCCTTGGGGGAATAGCCACTGAGCTGAGTTGTCTTGAAATTGGATTCTGGGGGTTAATTGTCATCATTCCCTGCAGGTCTCTGCCTTGGCTGTCACACATTAAAAACCCTTTCTCACCCCAATATTTTCTTGTTTTCTTTCCTTCTTTTTTTTTGGATACAAGGTCTCACTTGTCGCTCAGGCTGGAGTGCAGTGGCAAGATCACAGCTCATGGCAGCCTCAAAGCCCTCAAGAGATCCTCTCGCCTCAGCCTCCTGAGTGGTTTGGGACTACAGGCACACGCCACCATACACCGCTATTTAAAGAATTTTTTTTTGTAGAGGCAGGGTCTCACTATGTTGCTCAGGCTGGTCTTGAACTCCTGGCCTCAAGAGATCTTTCCTCCTTGGCTTCCTAAAATGCTGACATTACAGGCGTGAGCCACCACACTTGGCCTCTCCCCCGGGATTTTCTAAATAGTGATCTGCATTTTCTCCCGTCTCCCATAGTTTCATTATTTGCATTTAACTTTTAATTCAGCTGGGATCTATTTGGGCATATGGTATACCAGAGATGTCATCCCCCCACAAACGGTTTATTTCAGTTTATTTATGCGACACTACGTGCCAAGTGCTGTTCTGAACACTTGGCAAATCCGAATTCATCTAAGCCTTACCACCTCTCTCAGAGACACTTGTTAGCGTGTCTGTCACATGGTATGTGCTTAATAAATATTAGCTGTTACTGTTACAGGGATTACAAAGACATGAAAATGTGAAGGCAAAAGGGAAAGCAGTGGGCAAATGTGGGTGGCATGCTGCTTCCTTCAGGAAGGCTCTCGGGATTTGCCAGGGACAATACTCACTCCAGAGGCGGCCCCAGCCAGTGACATAGCAGGGATAGTCCTGGGGGAGCAGGGAGTCCTTCTCTGGCAGGCAGGCCACCTGGATGGTGTCACTCAGCTCCACGTGCTCTGCAAGCTTGATGAGGGCAATGTCATTGCTGGAATCCAAAATGGAGAAGGTGAGGGGCAGGAGGGCCCTGGCCCCCCAAGCCCAGGCTAGGGAGCTCGGGCTGTGAGTTGGGAGTCAGGTCAAGGGTGCTCAGGAGTCCTTCACAAACATCCTGACTGCTAGCTTCTTCTTGGCCTTTGGGGATGCCAGGACAAATGATTCATCATCCGGCATGGTTGCTTGCCCTGTTGACAAGCTGCTTCCCACATTATCACCTCGGGGAAGGGCTGACAGAGGGAGATGGGGGGAAGTGTTCCAAACCATTGCTGGCTGTGCTTTAGTCAGAAAGAGGCTATAGCAAGTTGAGAATTCGAATCCCCAAAGATGGCACCTTCAGATGCCAGTTTTCATATTTTCGTGTTACAGGAGTAAAGGCTGGCCGCCCCAGACAGACCTGGGGACCTCGGTGGGCTGTGTGACCTCGGACACATTTCTTTTTCTTTTTTTTTTGAGACGGAGTTTCGCTCTTGTTGCCCAGGCTGGAGTGCAATGGCGCAATCTCGGCTCACCGCAACCTCCGCCTCCTGGGTTCAGGCAATTCTCCTGCCTCACCCTCCTGAGTAGCTGGGATTACAGGCATGCGCCACCATGCCCAGCTGATTTTTTGTATTTTTAGTAGAGACGGGGTTTCACCATGTTGACCAGGATGGTCTCGATCTCTTGACCTCGTGATCCACCCGCCTCGGCCTCCCAAAGTGCTGGGATTACAGGCGTCAGCCACCGCGCCCGGCTCGGACACATTTCTTAACCTCTCTGAGCCTTGGTTCTTAGTCCAGGACTGTTGTGAGGATTACATAACAGATGGCATATAAAGTGTGATTGCAATGTGGGCATACAGTAGGCCCAGCCTCTGGAGAGACACTGTGGGGGTCTTCCTTGTGGACCTTCCTGGGAGCCTTGGCCAATGAAGGGGATAAGAGGGGCATTTGCCTCCACTTAGCATTTTGCCATTTTGTGTAAGAGAGTCATTTGCTGGCTGTCCAGGGTGAGGATGGGTGTCAGATGTTAGATGCAGTGAACCCCAAGTTTCTCTTCAAAGAATCAGTGTGTCAGTATGTTCAGCTCTCTCATTCTTTGATTTTCCATTTTAAAGTTTAACTTCCTTGTAATCCAGTAAACAACCTTCTCCTCCGGTTCTAATTGGTAGTTCACGTCGGTTTCCCCGGCCCCCAGCTCCGTCCTGACTCATCCGGGTCACCTGCTCCAGTTACTTTCTTTGACCTTGGTCACCCCTGGCTGCCTGCTCTGACCCGCCCATAACTGTCCTTCCCACCAAACCACCCACCCTGCCACTCCAGCTCGGACCCCTGCTTTCTTTAAAATAGCCAATCAGGATTAGTCTAGCTTGGGCGGTCTAACCCTAGCCAATAGGGGAGCGGCGCAGCAGTAGGGGCGTCCCCCGTCAGGCATAAGTGCCCCTTCCCCTCCTTGTCCAGGTGTGCGGCCACCTTGGCTCCATCCTTGAGCCGCGCTCTTCTATAGAAATAAACTGCCTTGCTGAGATGATTTATCTTCAAATGCTGTTTTTTTGCGGCATCGAAATTTTACTTATAACACAGGTACGGGTGGGACAGGCTCTGTGGCTCCGTCCCCGGGGACCCCGACTTCCGCACTGCCCCCAGCGGCCGTGGGATGGGCAGCTCATTACTCACCGCACCAGGAAGGAGTTCCATTTCTCGTGGACATAGATGGTGTCCACACCCACGAACAGGGATCCTTCCTCATCTTCCACCTCCAGGTTGTTCTTCCCCAGGCCCACACGGTAGGTCCGGGTGTTGCTGGGTGAAGGAAGGGGACCAGGTCAGGGTGGCCCCCTGGTCCTGCCAGCCCATGGGACAGCGAGGAAGCTCAGGGCTTTTGTGGGACTCAGTTGGGGGGAAAGGAGTGTCCCCACTGTCCTTTCCCAGGGTGAGGGGAAAGGGTCCAGGACTTGGAGTCTAGGGACTTGGGTTCACGTTGTGGCCTTTCTTCTCCTGGCTGTGTAGCCTTGTGCCTCAGTTCCCTCATTTGTAAGAGGGAGGCAATACTGGAACTTACTCCCAGGGCAGCTGTGAGAATAAACTCATCCAAGCTTCCACCGCTCTTGCCTGCACGTTTGTGGCATCCGCCTAACTGCCTCTCACTGGTGCGCTGGCCTACTCCTGTCTGTTCTGAATTCAGCAGCGTGAGTTACAAAATATCTCAGGCCAGGCGTGGTGGCTCACTCCTGTCATCCCAGCACCTTGGGAGGCCGAGACGGGAGGACTTCTTGAGGCCAGGAGTTTGAGAGCAGCCTGGGCACATGTCAAAACCCCATCTCTACAAAAAGTGGAAAAATCATGGTTAGGTTTGGGATTCTAAGTTTTTTTTAAAAATGAAGAAGAAGAAGAAGAAACATTAGCTGGGAATGTGTGGGGGTCTGTGCTTATAGTCCCAGCTACTCAGGAGGCTGAGGTGGGAGGATCACTTGAGCTCAGGAGATCGAGGCTACAGTGAGCCACGATGGCGCCACTGCATTCCGGCCTGGGCTATGGAACGAGACCCTGTCTCTACAAAAAAAAAAAAGTATATATGAAATATACAATATGAAATATATTGTAAGTATATATTTTATAAAATATATTAAAAATATTTTATGGAATATAGAAAAATACGTCAGCCCACAACTCTCCTTTGCTGAGAAACCCTTCCGGCAGCTCCATGTTACTGAGGGTCGAAGCCAGAGTCCTGGCCTGACCTGCACAGTGTGGCCGTCACTTCCTCCCGCTCTCCAGCACATGCTGCCCCTGCCATCGTGGCGTCCTCAATATTTCTCAACCACACCGACAGGTCTCTTCTCCAAGCCTTCGCATGGCTGTTCCCGCTGCCTGGAACACCCTTCCCCTAGGGCCATAATTTCCTCCCTCACTTCCTTCAGGCCTTTGCCCAAATATCCCCCTTTCAGCTCTTCCCCGGCCATCCCATTTAAAATAGAACCCCTCATTCTGTTTGTCCTCTTCCCAACTTATTTTTGTATTTTTTACTTTTTTGAGATAGAATCTTGCTCTGTTGCCCCGGCTAGAGTGCAATGGCGTAATCTCGGCTCACTGCAAACTCCATCTCCTGGGGTCGAGCTATTCTCCTACCTCAGCTTCCCTAGTAGCTGGGATTATAGGAGCCTGCCATCACACCTGGCTAATTTTTGTATTTTTAGTAGAGACAGGTTTCACTATGTTGGCCAGGCTGGTCTGGAACTCCTGACCTCAGGTGATCCTCCTGCCTCGGCCTCCCACAGTGCTAGCACCTGACCAAGACCTTATTTTTTATCACCGGAGATGTTATATATTTATTTGTTTAATTGTCTGCTGCTCTGCCTGCCAGAAGAATATAAGTTTCCTGAGAGCACAGACTTTGTTTTCACTGCTGTTTCCTGGCATATAGTAGATGCACAATAAATGTTTGACTGAATAAATGCACAACTGAGTTACTGCGTGTGAGTAGCTTATGTAGGCCAGTGCCTGGATGTGGAGAAGCTGCTCAGTAAAAGCAGAGTTTCAGGCTCCCACCCCTGGATGACGGCCGGGTCTCAGGGTGTCATCCCTGCACACCTGATGCAGTGGGCAGCCGTGAGGACGAAGTTGCTGGCAATCAAGGTCCCGCCGCACGTGTGCCTCCACGTGTCGTCCTTGAGGTACTGGAGGGAGATCTGCAGGAGGGTGGGGAGTGCTGTGTGTCAGCCTGTAGGTCCGTGGGCCCTCACCCCATCACCCTCTCTCTCTACCTCCCAGCCCCACACAGGCTTACCTGCCAGGGCCAGCTGTGGGGCCGGGCATTCTCTCCTCCCACCACTCGGGCGGATAGGTTGGGCAGGAAGCTGGGCACCCCGCAGCTGGAGGCTGAGGAGACAGGAGGCCAGGAGAGCCGGTGAGTGGGGCCGGCTGACCATGGGGAAAGGGGTGGGAGGGTGGGCAGATGGAAGGAGCACAGACTTGGGGCGGGGCGGACACGGGGTTCGTGTTTTACTGTGTGACTTGAGGGGAAGCCGCCCCGGTCTGTAGGCTTTGTCTTCCCTTTCTGTGAAATGGGAAGAATCACACTAACCTGGTGAGTTTGTCCTGAGAACTGAATTAGACAACACATAGGAAAGAAAGAGCTTGGCTGGGCACGCTGGCTCACGCCTGTAATCCCATCACTTTGGGGGGCCCAGGTGAGCGGATGACTTGAGGTCAGGAGTTTGAGACCAGCCTGACCAACATGGCGAAACCCTGTCTTTACTAAAAATACAAAAATTAGCCAGGCATGGTGGTGCACACATGTAATCCCAGCCATTTGGGAGGCTGGGGCAGGAGAATCGCTTGAGCCTGGGAAGCTGAGGTTGCAGTGAGTCGAGATAACACCATTGCACTCCAGCCTGGGCGGCAAGAGCAAAACTCCATCTCAACAACAACAACAACAAAAATGTGTGTGGCGTGTGTGTGAGTGCCTGGTACACCTGTGTTCTGCTGCTGCTTTCTAGGCCCCTGCATCATGGTGTGTGTGAGAGAGAGCATTAAATACACTGTGATAGCCGGGAAGCTGTGGGGAGTGGTCAAGAACACGTGCCATTCTGCAAGACAGATGTGGACTCAAATTCTGCCTCTTCCACAACCCGCCATGTGATGCCAGGCAAGATAATGAGTCACACTGAACCTCGATGTCCTCATCTGTAAAATGGGGCTATTAATAGACCCTACCTTTTTTTTTTGAGATGGAATTTTACACTCGTCACCCAGGCTGGAGTACGATGGCCCCATCTCGGCTTACTGCAACCTCCGTCTCCTGGGTTCGAGCGATTCTCCTGCCTCCTGAATAGCTGCGATTACGGGTGCCCACCACCATGCCTGGCTCATTTTGGTATTTTTAATAGAGACGGGGTTTCACCATGGTGGCCAGGCTGATCTCAAACTCCTGACCTCAAGTCATCCACCTGCCTTGAGCTCCCAAAGTGCTGGGATTACAGGCGTGAGCCACCGCGCCCGGCAATACACCCTACCTCTCAAGCTTGTTTTGAGGTTGAAATTGGCTCCTACGTGTAAGGGGCCTAGCACAGTGCCTGGCACACACTAAACACACAGAAGCAGGAGCTGCTGTTGTTACTGCTGTCGTTGCTGTTAGCTGGAAAGACTCTTAATTAAGTGCTCGTCTTTGCCAAAAAAGCCAGTGAGATTTAGAGCGGTGACGCGACTTTTCCGGGTCCCGCAGAGAAGAAGTGGCATTTAAGCCAAGTCCCTGGCCTCCTAATCTGGGAAAATGCCACCAAAATGATGGAATGGAGAATCCCCAAGGGGGAGAGAGTGCTGGGAAAGGCGAATCCCAACGGTCCCTGGGGTGACCCCAGGATGGGCATCTCGTGTCCCCACGCCTCACCTGGTGTTTCCACGTCTCATTTCTAACTAGGGACAGGTTAGATCACCTTCCCTGTTTTGTAGATGTGAAAACAGTTACCAGGCAGGCTGCGACTCGTCTGGCACACAGCTGGTTGGTAGCATCTGAACCCACAGGGGACCCTAAGGCGCCTTTCTTGGAGAGCAGAGGTCCCCCTCCCATCCTATCCTTGCCCTGGAGGCCAGCCCCGGCTTGCCAGCGGCGGCCCCACCCCACCACTTACCGCAGGCCAAGAGTGCGGTGAGGACAGTGACGCCCAGCATGGTGTGGGTGCTCGGGACTGACTGGCTGTCGGCGTGGGCTGGGAGCACACTTATAGGCAGGAGCGGGGTGAGTCCACCTGGTCAAGGCCGAACCGCCCCTTGGAGAGAGAAACCTGCGCTGATAAGACCCTTTTCCCGACCTCAGGTGGTTACTGTTTAATTTGGGCAGGAGACGGGGCTTTCTTGGAAGTATGGATTTTCCAAGGATCCTGAGACAGAAAATTCTGAGGTGCTTTTTGGCACTCCCCACCCCACTCTGCTTGAGGTGTGTGTTCATTCTCTCTCCCTACCTTATACTTTACTTATTTATGTATTGGAGATGGAGTCTTGCTCTGTAACCCAGGCTAAAGTGCAGTGGCACGGTCTCAGCAATCTGTAACCTCCACCTCCCGGGCTCAAGTGATTTTTGTGCCTTAGCCTCCCGTGTAGCTGGGATGACAGGTGCCTGCCCCCATGCCAGGCTAGTGTTTTTTGTTTGTTTGTTTTGTTTTTTTGACACGGAGTCCTGCTCTGTTGCCCAGGCTGTAGTGCAGTAGTGTGATCTCAGCTCACTGCAACCTCTGCCTCCTGGGTTCAAGCGATTCTTCTACCTCAACCTCCTGAGTAGCTGGGACTACAGGCGTATGCTACCATGCTTGGCTAATTTCTTGTATTTTTAGGAGAGACAGGGTTTCACCATGTTAGCCAGGATGGTCTCAATCTCCTGACCTTGTGATCTGCCTGCCTAGGCTTCCCAAGGTGCTAGGCTTACAGGCGTGAGCCACCGCACACAGCCACAATATTTTAAATTTTATTTCTTTATTTTTTGAGACGGAGTCCTACTCTGTCACCTAGGCTGGAGTCTTGGCTCACTATAACCTCTACCTCCTGAGTTCAAGCGATTCTCCTGTCAGCCTCCCAAGTAGCTGGGACTACAGATATATGCCACCAATTTTTTGTATTTTAGTAGAGACATGGTTTCACCATGTTGCCCAGCTTGGTCTCAAACTCCTGAGCTCAGGCAATCTGCCTGCCTCAGCCTCCCAAAGTGCTAGGATTACAGGTGTGAGCCACCGTGTCCGGCCCCTACCTTACTCTTTAGTTATTTATTGGGCACCTACTATGTGTCAGGCATTGCTCTCAGGTCTTCTTGTATTATCTCACTTAATTCTTCCAACAACATGAAATAGACACTGTTATCTGCTCTGAGATGAGATGAGAAAGGACCAGGCACAATGGTGCATGCCTGTAGTCCCAGCTACTCCTGAGGCCAAGGCAGGAGGATCGCTTGAGCCCAGGAGTTCGAGGCTGCAGTGAGCCATGATCGTGCCACACTGCGTTCCAGCACAGGTGACAGAACAAGACTTTGTCTCTACAAAAATAAAATAAAAGTGAGGAAGCTGAGACTCAGCGGGTAAGTGACCGTCTAGGGTCACACGGCTGAGCAGCAGCAAAGCCAGATTTTGAAGTCGGAGCTTCTAACAGCAGCCTGGCGCTTCAAGCTGTGGAGACACACTGCTCCTTCTCTGTCTTTCTAGTGCTATTAGATCGCTTCCTGGCTCTCTTTCTGTCTCATCCATCTAATTGTTGGGCTTGGTGCACTCCTGCCCCTACCCCCAGAGCTGTGGTTGGAGGCGGAGGCTCAGGAGACCCTGGAGGGTGCTTAGTTGGCCAGAATCCTTCCTGGAGTCAGCTTAGTTGTAGGCCCTCAGTTTCCCCATCTCTAAAATGGGCCAATAGGACCAGATGGACTCTCAGGTCCCTTTCAGTCCTGTGATTCCATGACTTGATTGTCAAGGTCAGTGGCAGGTCTGAGGGCCCAAAACACTGAGTGTCAGAAGTTCTATGAGAGCCTCTGGCATTCGGGGCATCTCTTGGAACGTGTGGTTTGATCCATCCACCTCAAAGCCTAGCTTTAGCTTGGCTGTTTAGATTCTGTCTCCTTTTCCCCTCTACTCATACCAAGCTCCCCTTGAAGGCTGTTTTCTGAGCTGGGCCCACTGGCTACTTTAGAAATTATTTCCTGAGGCCAGGTGGGATGGCTCACACCGTAATCCCAGCATTTTGGGAGGCTTAGGTGGGTGGATCACAAGGTCAGGAGTTCAAGACCAGCCTGACCAAACCCCATCTCTACTAAAAATACAAAAAAATTAGCCAGGTATGGTGGCACGTGCCTGTAATCCCAGCTACTTGGGAGGCTGAGGCAGGAGAATGGCTTGAGCCTGGGAGGCAGAGATTGCAGTGAGCAGAGATTGAGCCACTGAACTCCAGCCTGGGTGATGGCGTGAGACGCTGTCACACACACACAAAAAAATTTTCCTGATAGAAGAGTTCAGAACACTACACACCCTGTCATTCATAGTGGTTATCTGGGGGCGAACGAGGATTCTAATTTATACTTTTTTTTTTTTTTTTGGAGACGGAGTTTTGCTTTTTAGCCCAAGCTGTAGTGCAGTGGCATGATCTCATCTCACTGCAACCTCCACCCCTGGGTTCAAGCAATTCTCCTTCCTCAGCCTCCTGAGTAGCTGGGATTATAGGCATCCGCCACCATGCCCAGCTAATTTTTTTTTTTTTTTTGAGACAGAATTTTGCTCTGATGCCCAGGCTAGAGTGCAGTGGCGCAGTCTTGGCTCACTGCACCCTCTGCCTCCTGAGTTCAGGCAATTCTCCTGCCTCAGCCTCCCAAGTACCTGGAATTACAGGTGCTTGCCACCATGCCCGGTCATTTTTGTAATTTTTCAGTAGAGATGGGGTTTCACCATGTTGGCCAGGCTGGTTTTGAACTCCTGACCTTGTGATCTGTCTGCCTCGGCCTCCCAAAGTGCTGGGATTACAGGTGTGAGTCATCGTGGCTGGTCTCTAACTTAAACACATTTTTATGCAGCTTAAATTCTTTTTAAAAACAAGCCTATGTTACTTTGGCAATATAAAAATCAATAAATTGGATTTTTAAAGAAAGATAGACAAGGGATGTGAACATGCTCCATTTGGCTCCATTCGGCTGTGGTGACTTCAAGGCCTCAGTCCTGGGACATTTGGGGACTTCAGGCTGTGGGGATTTTCTGTTTCATTTGGGAGGCTGGTCGTGTGGCCTGCAGGGGTATCCGTGGCTATTGCCCAGTCTGCTTCAGACCCAGGGCTGTTGGTTGCCAAGCCTTGGAAAGGGTCACTCTAGCCTGGAGACGGAGAACATAGTAGAGATACGGCTTGAACTGGGTGGCAGGTCTTGGAAATTAGCAGGGTCTGAAGGCAGGAGGCAAGACACCTGGCTTCCATCTCAGTCAGTGACGGAATGGGTGACCCCAGACCCCGAACAACCTCTCTGGGCCTCAGTTTCTCTCATGTCCTTTGATCAACCTGGGAAAATGAATTAACTGGGCTTCTTGTAGGCGCCCATCAGTTTATACTCGGAGATATAGCAACTTCTTAGCACGCATCTCAGGTGCATATACATGCTCATGGGTGCACAGGTATACCCAGACAGGTGACACACATACACACACACGCACGCACACAGACACATGCACACACACACATGCACACATCCTCTCCATGTCCACAGATATGCACACGCTGATGACATATAAAGCATTTAGTTATGTGTAGAGCCAAGCAGAGCCATGGACCACACATTCAAACGAGTACACCAACATAGAAATAGCCACAAATGGGTTGGTGATGAGGTGCCAGGTGAAGGCATTGTTAGCTCTTCGAGGTTCACAGAGAAACTGATCTTTTTGGAGGGAGGTTGCTGGCTGCTTGGCTATAGGGAAATTTGCTTGTTTTGAGACATCTACAGGAAGAACCCTTTATGTAAGGCAGCACCAAACCATTGTCCTGGGAGAAAACTGAGGTCGCCCTTAATCTGTTTCAGATGCTGAAGATGGGTGTTGAGTGGTTTGCTTAGGGTTGGACTATATCCAACAAGGAGGGAAAATCCAGCACTATTGCATCCTAGCTGTGTGACCTTGCAGTTGTGACTCAACCTCTCTGTGCTTCCTTGTTTATAAAGTGAGAGTGAAAATGGTACTTCCGGGCTGGGCGCAGTGGCTCACGCCTTTAATCCCAGCACTTTGGGAGGCCCAGTCGGGCAGATCACCTGAGGTTGGTAGTTCAAGACCAGCCTGGCCAACAGCGTGAAATCCCGTCTCTGCTAAAAATACAAAAATTAGCCAAGTGTGATGGTGGGTGCCTGTCATCCCAGCTACTCGGGAGGCTGAGGTGGGAAAATTGCTTGAATTTGGGAGGTGAAGATTTCAGTGAGCTGAGATCACGACATCACACTCCAGCCTCGGTGACTGAGAGAGACTCTGTCTCAAAAAAAAAAAAAAAAAAAAAAGGAAAAGAAAGAAAAAGGTACCTCCCTCCTAGGGCTGTTGGAAGAAGAGCCTGGCATATGGTAAGGACTGTGTAAATGTTTGCTGTTCCTATTACTGTTGTTGTCATCTGGATCTTTTGAGAAGGCTTGAGACTGGACTTGGTCACTGAGTACTTTTGCCTTCATGGGCCCCTTTCTCCACTAAAAAAATATTAAAAACTGGCTGGGCGTGGTGGCTCTTGCCTGGAATCCCAGCTACTCAGGAGGCTGAGGTGAGAGAATCCCTTGAGGCCAAGAGTTCGAGACCAGCCTGGGCAACATGGCAAGCCCCCTCTCTCGAAAAGAATTTTAAAAATTAGCTGGGACTACAGGCATGTGCCACCACACCCAGCTAATTTTTAAAATTCTTTTCGAGAGAGGGGGCTTGCCATGTTGCCCAGGCTGGTCTCGAACAGAATTTTAAAAATTAGCTGGGTGTGGTGGCACATGCCTGTAGTCCCAGCTACTCTAGAGGCTGAGGCAGGAGGACTGCCTGAGGCCAGGAATTTGAGGCTGCAGTAAGCTATGATCATGCTACTGCATTCTAGCCTGGGTAACACAGAGAGACCCCATCTCCAAAAAATAAAACATAAAAAAAATGAAAATTATGTTTCCTTCAAAAAATAATAAAAATTATGTTTTGTTGTATGATTATAACAATGAATGGAATCCAGTTTGGATCCTTTTCATTTTTTTTCCTACGGATTTTAAAGAAATCAAAACATATTTGTGGGCTCCTAAAGGTATCATGGATTCCAGGCTCTGTGGCTTCTCTTTCTGTGAGATTCTAGAAGACCCAAGGGCTGAGAGAGAGAGTGACAGAAAGAGATTGGGGAATGGTCTGCAGACCCCCTGAGCACCTTCTCTGGGCCCTGGAGATGCTTTTGGCTGTGTTCCGGGGCAGCCAGGAGAAGCTTGTTCCTGCTGGAAAAGGCGGACAGGCATAGGAGCTGCCTCCCGGCACGTGCGTGGTTGGTGCCAGCCCCTCCTGACCCCGGCCCTGGTGCAGGGAGCAGCTGGTCAGGGGACACCGTGAGCCCAGTGGCCGGTGACACTGGGTTGGCTGACCTGATTTTCTGGCCTTGATCACCGAGACTGAAGAAGTGCCCAGGGGCCTGTGGGCAACTGCGGAGGGAAGCCCTGGAAGGGGGGGCTTTCCTGTGATGGGAGGGGTCAGGGCTTGATGTTGGATTAACTTGCGTATTTATTTATGTATTGAGGCAGAGTCTTGCTCTGTCACCCAGGCTGGAGTGCAATGGCACAATCTTGGCTCACGGCAACCTCTGCTTCCCGAGTTCAAGCGAATCTTGTGCCTCAGCTTCATGAGTACCTGGGGGTACAGACATGAGCCACCACGTCCAGCTAATTCTTGTATTAGAGCCAGGTTTCACCATGTTGGCCAGGCTAGTCTCGAGCTCCTAATCTCAAGTGATCCATCTGCTTCGGCTTCCCAAACTGCTGGGATTACAGGTGTGAGCCACCACACCCAGCCTAACTTGCCTATTTTAAAAACAACTGTTTTGTTTGCCCATATTGTGAGGCACTGACATACCATATACACAGAAAACATTCATTCACTCACTCATTCATTCCTCCCACATTCACTGAGCAACTACTGTGTGGAGGCTCCATGGTAGGATTGGGTACATAGAGATAAGATCCTTGGTGGGGTCTTAATCAGCCTTGGGGAGCTCCCTGCTGGATAGGGCGAGTGTTCCTTGGAGATAATCTTGCTTGGATAGATGGGCCAAGGGGCGGAGTTCTGTGTGAGAAGAGACTCGTTCTGGGTGGGAGGCTGATGGGGGGCAGGCAGGGAAAGGATTCCTTCTGTAGAGTCCACGTCCAAAATGAATCTGAAGCCTTGAGGGTGGGAGAATGCCAGGATTCACCCCCGCCCCACTGCTGAAACCCAGGGTTTTCAGGGCCTGGAGTGGGGTCTCCCAGGACTTGGGATCTCAAAGTCCTTGAGCCACTTGGGGCCAGACTGTGCTGGAAAAATAACCACGGGCGACTTGGTTGAGGCAGGTGGGAAGGGGTGGGGGATGTGGTCAGGCGGGGCCCTGGGGCCTCAGAAGGAGCGATGCCAAGGCAGGGGTGGGGTGGGGTAAGAGCCTGAGAAAAGAGGCAGGTGTCACTGACAGGACTGGGATTTTCTGGCTACTGGGACAGGACTCTCATGTGGCAGCTGTTACGTCTGGGGTGAGGCCCACTAAGGGGCCAGCTGAGGGTCTGGCTGGGCTTCTCCTCCAAACCAGATGGAAGCACTGGGGGTTAGAGAAGGCTGTAGGGCTCCGTGAGATGGCATTCAGCGAGGGGTTCACGGTTCTGAGAGGGGCTGGGGGTTCCATGGGGATTTGGAGCTGGGACTCAGTGCAGGGAGGCTTCATGAGAGGAAGGAAACTGGGAGTTTTTTTTTTTTTTTTTTTAAGCGACAGGGTCTTGCTCTGTTGCCCAGGCTGGAGTGCAGTGGCGTGATCACAGCTCACTGCAGCCTTGAACTTCTGGGCTTATGTGATCCTCCTACTCAGCCTCCTGAGGTAGCTGCCCAGCTAGTTGTTTTAAAATTAATTTTTCTAGAGATGAGATCTCGCTATGTTGCCCAGAGTCTTGAACTACTGGCTGAAGGGATCCTCCTGCTTTGTCCTCCCAGAGTGCTGGGATTAGTCATGAAACACTGTGCCCAGCCCCGGAAGGGTTTTAAGGTGTCCTCTCTCAATCCCAGGATCACTCCAGGTCTCCTCCCTCCTTAGCCTGCTTCCTGCCAGGGCTGGGGGTGGGGATCTTGTGCAGGCCAAGGTTGGGGAACCCTGATGGGCTGAGACCCTTGGTGGAGGGCCCTGGGCTGGGACAGCTGGCCTTGGCCTCTCATGGTCCAAGGACTCGAGGCCCTCGGCCTTCACCGTCAGGAGCTTCCTTTTCAGTATGATTTGTTATATTTTGTAGAGACTGGGTCTCACTATGTTGCCCAGGCTGGTCTTGAATTCCTGGCCTCAGATGATCCTTCCACCTCGGACTCCCAAAGTGCTGGGATTACAGGTGTGAGCCACTGTGCACTCTTTCCCTGTCCCCGTCCCTTGTTCTTGAAGCCCTTTCCAGCAGGATGTCAGGGATGTGGATGTTCCTCCTTTGGGGAAGGGGTTCTGAAAGGCAGTGAGGAACTGAAAGTCCCCAGTTGGTGATGGTGCACAGCGGCGTCTCAGGCCCTGGTAGCACGTGGGAAGGACGCTGCCTTCGCCAGGCATCCTGGCTGCTGTAGTACCAACCCTGGCCACTCAGGGGCAGCGATGCCTAGCATAATCCAAGCTCCAGCTCCCACACCCTGCTGGGGAAGACCGCAGACCCTTGCCCACCGTCGCATGGAATAGAGGGAGAGACTGAGACCCAGTGGGGCCCTGATCTGTCCAAAGCCACACACACGCAGCTGCTGGTGTCCGCCCCACCACCCCTGGGGTTTCCCAGCCTGTGCAAGACTTTGGGTGTCTCCATGGCAGGGGGCGCTTGGGGGTCACTGGGATGCACAAGCCCGAATCCCCAGTGCCTTCATGCCATTGCCAGCTACCGTGTGGCAGCCCCTCCTCTCTGCTCTCCTGGCAGGTTTGTGAGCCATGACCTCAACAGTCTGGGCCCTGCCTCCTGCCGCTCCACTTGCCTTTCTGTCTCTGGGAGACTTTCCAGGCCTTCCTGTTAGTTTGTTTTGAGACAGTCTCTCTTTGTCACCCAGGCTGGAGTGCAATGGCACGATCTCAGTTTACTGTAACCTCTGCCTCCCAGGTTCAAGCAATTCTCCTGCCTCAGCCTCCTGAGTAGCTAGGATTACAGGTATGTGCCACCATGCCAGGCTAATTTTTGTATTTTTGGGAAAAATGGGGTTCCACCATGTTGGTCAGGCTGGTCTCGAACCCCTGACCTCAGGTGATCCACCTGCCTCGGCCTCCCAAAGTGTTCGGAATTACAGGCGTGAGCCACTGCACCCAGCTGCCTCCCTGTTCTTATCTGCAAAAGAGGAATAAAAAGATCACCCCTGGCAAGGGCTGGTTGCAAGGATTTAAATGAGTTAATAGACACAAAGCGCCGAGAATCACGCCTGGTGACAGCGTCTGGGCATCAAATGCCAACCTCCCCCACTGGGGAGGGTCCCCTCTCCTCCCAGGCTCTGACACCACTGTCCCCGCATCCAGTGACCTTGTCATTTCCCTCCCCACTCACCATCAAGAACCACACACACATAGAAGTATAGAATTTTATCTTCTTTTAGTTAAAAAAAATAATCGTACCACAGAATGAAGAAGTTGCTTTTTTGGGGGAGGGAAGGGAGGGTGAGAAGGGAGGAAAAAAAAGCAGAAAGCCCAAAGAAAAGAACCTTTTATATTCATCTGTATAAACATATCAGCTAAGGCAAACGCAATCCGGGGCGAGGCTGCGCGGGGCTCGGTGCCACCTAATCTCTGCAGATTCTAAGGCCAAAAAATAAAACCTCTGCAAGTCCGCGTAGCTTCGAGGACTCCTGGGGCATTTTACTAAAATAAAGAGTTATCGAGTTTAAAAAGCAGTGACGCCGTTATGACACACACTGAAAGTTGCATAACTGTGGCCTCGAGGGCCACTCACTTGTTTGGACTGAGTGATGGTCACAGTTTCACGACACAGCAACAGACACCACACACAGGCACACGTACGTCAGCGAGCATGTGGGAAGCTGTGGCCAAACTGGGCCGGTGGCATGGGCCTGACCACGACCTGTCTGGTGCCAGGCACCAGGGGGCTGGGGTCCCCATGCTTCCTTGAGGGGGTGGGCATGACAGGCAGGTCGCTGGTGATGAGGCGGTGGACATCACTTGGGGAAGGATGGCGGGAGAGGGCTGGACAGGCCCTCGCTGCCCACTGCCCGGCGCATGCAAACACACTAAAAGCACTTCTCAGACACTTCTCGGAGAATCAAGATGAAACGCTGGTTTCCTTCCCTAGGAAGGCGCCAATTCCTCCTCCCACCCCTTTTTCCAGAGTCCCCTGGGACCCTCGGGGTGTTCTGGTGGGGTGCTAAGGAGCAGTATCTCTGACCCCCAGAACATTCCCTGCCCTTGATCCCATGGCATACTTGGCAGGGGGTGGGCCTGTGAGGTAGATTGGCACAGCTGCCCCCACACCCTGCCTGGCTGGGCCCCAGAGATCTGGGGGTCTCCAAGTCAGCATGGGGGGCCTGGGTCCCTTCACCGGAACAGAAGCTCCCCACCCCCTGCCCCATTTCAGCAGATAGAAGAGGCAGAGGTGGAGGAAAAGGCCCTGGGGAGGGGTCCCCTGGTGCCTCCAATAAGCCCCTTGGGTCCCACTTTGCGAAGGCAGCCCTGATTCTCTTTTCTGCTGTCCCCCAGTCTGGGAAGGGGCTGGCAGGGGGCCCCAGGGGCAGTGTGGCCTGCTGGAGGAGGGCAGGGGTCCCTGGATGGGTGGGAGGGGAATGCATGGAGGGTAGGCACACGGGCCGGGAAGGACCCAGGGCCAGAAGCTGGGCCCGGGGCAGTGCTGGAGCAGGCAGCGGGGCAGTCAGGGGTGCAAGATCGCCCAGGGATTGCCAGGGAGGGCCCGGCCAGGCAGGGAGCCAGTGCCTGCGTCACGGCCTCGAGAAGGGCGGAAGGGAGCAGGGAGGGCCGGGCCACTTCTGTCAGACCCCTGAACTTGCTCCGATCACGGACATTTTTAAGTTTTTAGTATGGTCCTGTCAGACAGAGGCAAGGATTCAGGCTCGGCCTCCCATGCGCCACCCTCGCCCACCGCACTGGGGCCGGGACAGGGTGGTCAGCTGCAGCCCCCGCTACTTAAAGGTGGACTGCAGCTCCTTGAAGGCCGCTTTCCGCTGCTTCATCTCCTCCGCCTGCTTCTTCCTTTCCTCCTGCTCTGCCTTGATCTCCTCCTCAAAGCGGCTGGACACGTTGATGGCCTGGACCTGCGGGGGTGAGGGCGTCAGAGCTGGACGGTGTGTGTTGGGGGCACTCTGTGCTATGGTTGCTTTTACCTTTTTTTTTTTCTTTTTGAGATGGAGTCTTGCTCTGTCTCCCAGGCTGGAGTGCAGTGGTGCAATCTTGGCTCACTGCAACCTCCACCTCCCAAGTTGAAATGATTCTCCTGCCTTAGCCTCCCAAGTAGCTGGGATTACAGGCACCTGCCACTGCACCCAGATAATTCTTTTTTTTTTTTTTTTTTTTTTTTAGTAGAGACAGGTTTTCACCATGTTGGCCAGGCTGGTCTCGAACTCCTGACCTCAGATGATCCACTCACCTCAGCCTCCCAAAGTGCTGGGATTACTGGGCCAGGTATATAGAAATCACTCAATATGTGCTCCCTATGTGAAGGAAGGGATGTCCTCCCTGAAGAGCCACCGAGCCCGGCTATGGCTGCTTTTTCTGGGGTCTCTTCTGGCTCAGGCTTCTGCTGAGTCCTACCCAGCAACACAAACAGCTTGACCTCACCAGCTCTGACCCTGGGTCAGGCACTTCATTCACTTCCCTGAGACTCCGTTTTCCTACTGAGAGCCCAGCACCCAACAACTCCGATTTTATGGAGTTGCTGAAAGGATTAAAAGAGAGAACATATGTCCTGCGGCTGATGCAGAGCAAGGCGTTCGCAGGGAGTCGCTCATGCTGCTGCCATTATGATCCTCCGCTTCCTGTCCGGGGAGCCCAGCGGCACACCCAGTGCCACTGATGAACCCTGAAAAGTTCCACCACTGCTCGGAAGCCCAGAGGGCGGTGGGAGGCAGTCCCTGGAAGGAATGTCCTTAGCTTAGCAAAAAACCAGAAACAAGGCGGGAGCACTGAGACCCTAGGTGGGTAGGACTCAGGAGCCATTGGACCACACGTGTCCCCTCCATCTGAGAACCTGCTGGAAGGGGAGGGTACGGTGCAGGTGCCCTCTGGGCCCCCAGGCCTCCTCCCAGGCTGGGGCTGGTGTCTCCTGGGAACCCTGGAGAGCCAGTGCTGTTTCTGGGAATGCCCTGCGGTCTCCTGGGCCCTTCCCTCCTAAGGCCCAGTCCTCTGGGGTAGCAGCTCAGTGTGCCAGGGCTGGGGCAGCTCAAGGTAGTCTCTGTCCCCTTTTCAAGAGTACACCCCCTCATCTACCCCCTGGCGGCTGCGAAGGCTCTCAGCCAGGAGTGGGAGGGGACAGAAGACAGAGCGAGTGGGCCTGGCCCAGTCTGGCAGGATGTCAGCTCCATCTCTGTCTACAGCCTCAGCAGGAATGGGAAGGGGATGTATTAACTTTGCGCCGACCCAGGGTCCCTGTGTCCTGGAGCATGGGTCAGGGCACCCCTCGGGCTCCTCACCTTGGCCTCAAAGAAGCTCTTGGCCCCCTTCACGCCCTCACTGGAGACGTCGATCTCGGAGAGGCGGGCCAGCACACACAGCCCACTGTCCTCCTGAAGCTCCCCGGCCGCCGCCTTTCGGAAGATCAGGAGGAACTGCGGTGGGGAGAGAGGCACGCGGTGTCAGGGAGGGAGGGAGGGGAGCCGGAGACCCTGGCCACACCCAGGCCCAGTCTCAGGCCTCCCGCGGAGAGAAGGACTGGGGACCAGTGAGCTGGGTCTCCCCTCAGTGCTCCTGTGGCCCCCACTGTCCCGGGTTTCTGTCCATTTGTATGACGGGAGGTGATGTGACTCATCTGCACCCCAGGATGCCCGGCCACTACAGCCCTGCCCTGCCCATGCCAGCTCCCGACCACACGGCCTCGGCCAGCCTCTTACCTTTGTCTCCCACTGTTCCCCAATGAACCTACTCTGCGTTCCATTTATTGAGTGCTAAAGGTATCATGGCAGAACGAGGGAGCCTCCGAGACAGTAAAAGATGTGCCCCAAGTCTCGGTGCCTAAAAGTGTCAAAGGGATTTGAACCCGTGTCCTCTAAGCTGCTGCCCTGCACCTTCCCAGCCACGCGCAGCCTCCGCCTGCCCCGCTACCTCTCTGCTTCCCGGCATCCTTCATGCTTTCTGCCAGGCCTCCTGGGCCCCACTTGGGCCTCGAGTCCCCCACCTAATCCTGTGCTGCCTGGGGTCCCGTATCGCTGCTGTCTGGCCTGGGGCCTCCATTTCCTTCCCTGCAACACAGGCTCGCCCCTGGCTCCCGTCCCAGTGAGAGCCCAGGCGTGCAGTCACCCGGGGCCGTGCCTCTTCCTCTGCATCACAGCACTGATTTCCCTCTGTGGCGTCTCCCCCTCTACGTGTCCAGGAACCTTCCAGCACAAGGCCTTTCTGTACCCCAGAGCCTGCTCAGGGCATACATGCTCCCTATGTGAAGGATGGGATGTCCCTCCCTCCTCTTCCTCCCTGAAAGCATCTCCTCCCTGGTGCCTGCTCCAACAGGCCCTCTGAAGCCTCACTCAGCCAAGAGGCAGCCGCTCACAGCTGCTGTTCGATGGCATGGTTTCTTCCGGGCCACCAGATCCTCAGGTGAAGCCCCCACTGGGGGAGTGACCCTGGGGACGGGGCTTACCTCCCGGAAGCTCAGCTTGCTGTCAAAGTCCTCATCCACCTCCTTGATCATGTTTTTCAGGCCCAGGTGGGTCTGGGGGGCCCCAAGTTTCTCCATCATGAGCTTTAGCTCCATCAGGTCGATGAAGCCGTCCCGCCCGGCATCATACCTGCAGGTGCAAAGAGAGGGGACATCTTGGCACTGGCTCAGTGAGTGAAGCTGCAGACTTGAGTCCAACGAGACTAGAGGCTCAGAGGGCATCTCCCACCAACCATGTCATCCCGTCACCACCAGAAGGGACCTCAGCCCAGGTAGAGGACCCATATGTGGCTCAGCTCCTGCTTGGTTACTTCTGATGACAGGGAACTCACCACAGGGCCTGGCAGCCTCCTACATGCAGAACAGCGCTAACTTTTGGACAAGCCTGAGGGACAAGGAAGCTGAAATTACGGCCCCCCTGTGCAGAATGTATGGCACAGACAGTGAGAGGGAATTCTCTGTTTTTCTCTTTTTTGAGATGCAGTCTCGCTCTGTCACCCAGGCTGGAGTACAGTGGCTCAATCTCGGCTCACTGCAGCCACCGCCTCCCGGGTTCAAGCGATTCTCCTGCCTCAGTCTCCCAAGTAGCTGGGACTACAGGTGCGTACCACCACACCCAGCTAATTTTTTTATGTTTAGTAGAGACAGTGTTTCACCATGTTGGCTGGACTCGTCTTGAACTCCTGACCTCAAGTGATCCACCCACCTCAGCCTCCCCAAGTGCTGGGATTACAGGTGTGAGCATGGCCGAGAAGAAATTCTCAATACCATGGCGGGGTGGATCAGGCTGTGAGCTGAGCACTCGCTGACCACCTCCGTGACCAGCTGGCTTACTGGCATCTCCATGGGCACTTGGGGGACATCTCAGCCCCACCCTAGGTGGCAGAACCTTGCCTGGTTTCTCAACCTCGGACCTTAAACAATCTGGACAGAATAAATCCTTGCCAAAGGGGCTGTCCCTGTGCATTGCAGGATGTTTATGGTAGCATCTTTCCCGAGTTGTGACAGCTAAAAATGTCTCCCAGACATTGTCAAATGTCCCTAGGGGAGTAAAAGCACTCCTCATTGAGAAGCACTGGAATAGGGGATGTGAGGTACGTGTGGAAGGTGGCTTCCTTCCATGTGATAAATGACTGTTCTTACTCAGCATGCTCTGCACCAGGCTGGGGGTGGGGGGTCTATTTCATGCCCCCGGCTTGCCCTACATACTGGGAAGGAGGGTAAAAAGCACACAGTAGGTGCTCAAAAATGTGGAATGGAGAGATAAGACGTGAATGAATGAAGGGGTATCTAAGGCAGGGTCTCTGCCTTTGTCAAGGGTGCAGAGCAGGAGGGAGGGGGAGGCAGGGTGAGGTCGCAGGAGGTGGCCTGGTATGTCCTGGGTGGTACAGTGCCTGCAGGGAGTGGTGGAGACGCCAGGAACAGGCATTGGGTGACACAGATGCCTCCCGTCTGCCCTGCACACTCAGGTTCTCTTTTTTCTACCACCACCAACCTGGCAGAGACACGGAAGGGGTCGGGGCAGAGTCTACGTGTTCCTCAACTGGCCTCTGTGTAGTAAGAGTCTAGGTGGCCTCTCCGCCTGTGCCCTGGCTGGGAAGGCGTCAGCGGGTCCTGGAGCACACAGCCTGGTGCAAGAGGGTGAGACGCTGTTTGTTCAGTTGGCCTCGCTTATCAACCGAACACCTGCCCCATCGGTATCTGGGAACAGTGTGGGAGGGAGATAAGATTGGGGCTGTGGAAAGTGATCTTGGAGTTGCTAAAATGGGCTTTTCTTTTTTTTTGAGACGGGGTGTCGCTCAGTTGCCCAGGCACGATCACAGCTTACTGCAGCCTCTACCTCCCAGGCTCAAGCTATCTTCCCACCTCAGCCTCCCAGAGTGCTGGGATTGCAGGCATGTGCCACCTCGCCCCGCCAAAATGGGTTTATCTGCACCTAAAGAAGATTTGTGTGGTCCCCAAGGCCTTGAACTGGCTGGGTGACAGTGCTAGCAACAGCAGCACAGCACAGGGAGCTGTTCCAGAACCCTACGTCCTGGGCGCTGGAGATCCTGCATGAATATGTCTCATTTCTGCACCTTCTTCCAGGCTCCCCGGCTCCTGTCGCTTTCTCTGGTTAGGTGTACTTTGAACACCTAACCTAACAGCAACCATGTGCTGAAATCTATCCTTGTGCTGGGAACTGCTTACTTTACTTGATCCTCCTAATAACCTTATTTTACAACCAAGGCTCAGAGAGGTTAAGTGACCCACCCACGGTCACACAGCAGTAAGGAGGGAGCTGAACTTCTACACTAGGTCTGCTGGGCTCATAAACTTGCACATTTGCTCTGTACCCAGCCCCTCCCCCACGTGTCCTGAGGCTGCTGCCGAACACAGACGGCTGGAGCTCAAGGGGAGCATTTGTGCGAGGTATATAAATAGTTCACGAGCCAGTGAGTCAGTGGTTGGAAGTGACACAGCACAGAAAAGATGGGACTTGGGAGCCCTGGAGGGAACACAGGGTCCTGAGGCCTTCTGCCCCACTGATGGGCGAGGGCTGGGGTGGAGGCAGATAGGCCAGCAGCCCCTGTGGGCAGTGCCCACCTCTGTGGCAGTAGAAGGTGTGGGGCTCAGAGGGTCAGGCAGGCTGAAGCTGCCACAGTCCAGCCTCCACTTGGAGCTGGAGGGCTCTGTGGGGCACAGCGGAGGTCCCGCCTGCCATCTCTGGACACTGTTTCCTGGCTGGTGGAGGGCTGTGCGGGGGCACCTGGTGAGGGACCCAGTCTTTCCCGAGCCAAGTCACAAGGACTCCGCTCCTCAGTGCCCACCAAGGAAAGCAAAGCCCCTGTCGTTTTCTGACCTTGGGCTCCAATGAATGTCAGCGATGACACATCAGGCTCTGGAGCCAAAGTGCTGCGCTTCTCAGCCACAAAATGCAGCAGCTCTTAAGCCGGGGTGCATGTGCCCCCCAGGGGACGTTTCTGGTTTTCATACCTGGGGAGAGGGGTGTCAGTGGCATCTGGTGGGTGGAGGCCAGGGAAGCTCCTATAGGGCACAGGGTGGCCCCACCGCAAAGAATGACCTGGCCCCGGCCGCACACAGTGGCTCACGCCTGTAATCCCAGCACTTTAGGGGGCCGACGTGGGAGGATCACAAGGTGAGGAGTTCAAGACCATCTTGGCCAACATGGTGAAATCCCATCTCTATTAAAAATACAAAAATTAGCCGGACGTGGTGGCACACGCCTGTAATCCCAGCTACCAGCTAGTCAGGAGGCTGAGGCAGGAGAATCACTTGAACTTGGGTGGCGGAGATTGCAGTGAGCTGAGACTGTGCAGTTGTACTCCAGCCTGATCAACAGAGAGAGACTCCATCTCCAAAAAAAAAAAAAACAAAAAAAAACACCTGCCCCAAATGCCAGGGGTGTGAAGGCTGAGAACCCTCCTGCAATGGAGCCTCTCTCACGGGCCAGTGTGAGGAAGGACTGAGCCCAACCCTGTCAAGCACTCAGCACAGCTCCCAGCACACAGAGCTAGCTGCATAAATGGCAGTCACCGGCACTAAAACAAGATTGAATCACCTTCACTAAACTCCCGACGGGCCAGCACTTTCTCTTTACAACCCCTGCACTCAGCAACCCTCCAGGTCCGGATTAGGGAAGCAGGGTTCTTACGGGTGAGGCCGCCAATCCCATAACCAGCAGGTCAGGGGTTCAGGACCCAGCCTTTGGGTCCCACACGCCTTTCCTTGAGCCCCAGCTTTATTTATTGCTCAAGTGCATGGGTTTCTTCTGAAGTCAGGGGCAGCTCAGTTTCCGAGGAAGTGCAGATAAAGTGTCCAGACTTGGATGGAAACGTGGGCTGTGGATCCCTCTGTCTTTGGCAGCTCCCAGCCCTGGCTGGGCCACAGCTCAAACCATGATTTGAACCGCTGCCTCTATCAATCAAGGGCCAATCAATTACTGGGCTGGGCTCCATCCAGGGCAGGCTCTGGCCCCCAGGGGGACAATATAGGGGCTAGCTGAGGTGCCAAAGAGTTCTCACCAAGAGGAGGCGACGGGGGCTGCGAGAGGCCAGGTGCTGGGGTGGGAGGTGAAGCCCCCAGAGGCAACCGTGGAGGGGGCCATTTCCAAGAGACTCCCGGGGAGTGGACATCTGCCCTGTGTGCCCTGGGCTCTGACGTGCTCTGGGGCAGGGGATCAGCCAGGTTTTGGGATCAATCTGATTGAAGATGGCCTTGAGGGTTTGTGCTTACCTCAACTCCGCTGAGGCTGACCTAGATCCAAACCCCAGCTCTGCCACCTGCTGGCAGAGTAACCCTGGTCAAGCTACCAACCCCACAGACCTCCATTTCCTCTTCTACATCATGGAGATCAAAGGACTCATCTCAGGATGGAGGCAAGGATTAAAAGAGATGATACAAGCAGACCCTCAGCACAGAGCCTGGCCCACAGGAAGCACTTCATACACGCCTACTATGCTACTAAGAACCAGTTAGTATTATTGCTAACATCTACCTTTAAGATTATTGAAGAGTAAATGAGGCTGGATGCAGCGGTTCAACATCTGCAATGCCAGCACTTTGGGAGGCTGAGGTGGGAGGCTCAATTGAGCCCGGGGTTGAGACTAGCTTGGGCCACACAGGGAGACCACATCTCTTTAAAACAATAAAAATAAAATTAGCTGGGTGTGGTGGTGTATGCCTCTGGTCCCAGCTACTAGGGAGGCTGTGGTGGGAGGATCACATTAGCCTGGGAGATTGAGGCTGCAGTGAGCCCTGATTGAGCCACTGCACTCCAGCCTGGGCAACAGAGTGAGACCTTGTCTTAAAA
Organism: Sapajus apella; assembly: GCF_009761245.1. Taxonomy (NCBI): domain Eukaryota; kingdom Metazoa; phylum Chordata; class Mammalia; order Primates; family Cebidae; genus Sapajus; species Sapajus apella. The sequence goes on along the minus strand of NW_022436983.1, from coordinate 9,105,928 downwards.
AACAAACAAACTGGCCAGGTGCAGTGGCTCGCACCTGTAATCCCAGCACTTTGGGAAGGCGAGGTGGGTGGATCACCCAAGGTCGGGAGTTCAAGACCAGCCTGGCCAAGATGGTAAAACCCTGTCTCCACTAAAAATACAAAAATTAGCCAGGCGTGGTGGCAGGCTCCCGTAATCCCAGCTACTAGGGAGGCTGAGGCAGGGGACTGCTTGAACCCGGGAGGCAGAGCTTTCAGTGAGCCGAGATCACACCACTGCACTGTAGCCTGGGTGACAAAGCAAGACTCCATCTCAAAAAAACGAAAACCAAAACCAAAACACAAAAATGAAAACGAGATTACAGATATAAAATGCCTGGCACACACACCTATTAATTTTATCATCATCATAATAGCAATTGTTATATCAAGACGTTTTTGTGTGTCACATGTACACGTTATATACTTCACATATACAATATAAAAAGGGTGATGATGTTAGAATCATGAGAAAAAACACACTGGTGTCTCCCACAGGCTCCAGTCCTGATTGCTGGTACAGGGCCAGGAGGCAGGGCTTGTGGTGGCTTGGCCTGGAGACAGGGGTGGACTCGATGACCCAGGGGTCCCCTCCATCATGGCCCCTCCTCTGAAGCCCACTTCTTCTCCCCTACTAGGCCTGACACAAAGCCCCAGCATCTCTGGGAGGCGGGAAGACAGACGGCCGCCGGACAAAGCCCCTGAACAGGGAGAGAGGAGCCTCAGGGAGCGAGGAAGCTTCCCTTGCGGTTGGAGGGAAGTGATAAAGGGGCACTGTCACGGTGCTGGGTGGGGGTGTGAGGGGCATGGGTGAGTTAGAGGGGGAGGGGGACCACTGCCAGCAGTGGAGAGAACGAGGTTCCACGATGCCTGGGAACAGGCGTCTCCCCGGTTAGGGGGCCTCTCACCCACCAGCCCTTCTCCCTGAGCTGAAACTGAGGTTGCAGGTGGCTTAGAGGATCCAGAAAAAGTGAGGTCGGCCTGCAAGATCCGCCCAGATAGCCTGCTCTGCCCGTTTTACATCACGTAGGGACACTGGGCCCAAGTGGGCAGTGACTGGCCCAAGGTCACACAGCCGGCAGATTGCAGGATTTCAACAGCTGGAAGTTTTTCTCCTCCCTGCCCTGCTTCTCTTTTTCCTGGTCCCATGGAGGGTCTGAGCGCCCAGCGTGGTGCCTGTTTGGGAAGGCCAATGCCATTCAGCAGGACTGGCAGAAAGCAGCCGGCCTGGGAGCTCAGCACTTCTCTCCAGCACTGGAGGGAGGCTGCGGGCTTGGCACCGTGCCCACATTCCTATCTGCCTCCCCCTGAATAGTTCTCACCAGGGAGGGCTCAGCAGCTGCACCCTGGGCTGGGGACAGAATCCCCACCCATCCCCCTCTTGAAAGCGGAGCAGCCGGCTACCCCTCAGGACAACTTTTCCCTTTGAGGTGAGTGTGGTCCCCAGCTGGTTGCTTCCCTGCCCCTGCCCCTCTCCCCCCGTTCTGATAACTAGGGAGTCACAGGGGTAGGCAGTAGAGGCGTCAACCATGCGTAGTGGGACACCCAGGCCAGCCCCACGTCATAACCTATCATCATTCCTGGCTACTGGGTCTGCTGAGCACTTGCTGTGTGCCAGGCACAATGCCAAATGTTTGCATCAGATCCTCACAAGAAGTCCATGAAGCAGGCATGAACATCCCTATTTAACAGACAAGGAGACTGAGTTTCAGAGGGGAAGTGACTTGGCCCAGGTTGTAGGTGACAAGAGTGTCTCTGGGCTCTGAACCAGGCCTGATCAAACACATGCACTCTTACTATGCTAAGCCCCGAGGCCTGTCGGGACACAGCAGAGAACTTCAGGTTTGGAAGGGATATTGGAGGCCATCCCACTCAGCCCTTCCTGAAAATCAGATTCCTAATGCAGTTCTGTTTAATGCCTTGAATACCTCTGAGGACAGGAAGCTCATTGCGTACCCAAGGGGGCCCAGCTTGGCTTAGGAACTATTAGAAAGTTGCTCCTTGGCTGGGGGCAGTGGCTCATACCTATAATCTCAGCACTTTGGGAGGCCGAGGCAGGCAGATCACTTGAGACTAGGGTTTGAGATCAGCCTGGCCAATATGGTGAAATGCTGTCTCTACTAAGAATATAAAAATTAGCTGGGTGTGGTGGTGCATGCCTGTAATCCCAGCTACTCGGGAGGCTGAGGCAGGAGAATCGCTTGAACTTGGGAGACAGGCGCTGCAGTGAGCCAAGACTGTGCCACTGCACTCCAGCCTGGGAGACAGAGCAAGACTCTGTCTCAAAAAAAAGAAAAAGAAAAAGAAAAAAAGAAAAAAAAAGAAAGTTAATCCTCACGCAGGCCCCTTGCAGCTGCGCTGCACAGTCTGATGGCCGAAGGGAGCAGAGTCATTGCAGCCACTGCACACCGGAATGTGGGAGCACAGGGGTCCCCAATTCTGTCTCTCCTGACTCCTGTCCCAGACTTTGCTGATGGCCCCTCTGGGTCTACGGGTCCCGGGAGGACAGACATCTGGACGGGGTGGGTGTTGTGTATGGGCTCAGGAGCCCTCAGGTCCCCCTGACTTCAGGCTCAGCTGTCCCAGTTCCTGCATGTCCCCACCCCCAAACCCTCTGACTCATGGGGAAGCCCAGTGCTTACCACTTCCTCTAGTCCTATCTGGGAATCTCACATTTGATCTGTTGCCCTGGGTCAGCCAAGTAGGGTATGGGGGCAGGGAGGAGAAAGAGAGAGAGAGAGAGACATGGAGAGACAGACAGAGAGCACACAAGTCTCGTGCTCAGCGCTCCCCCATGGAGGATAAGGTGGGAGCCACCAAACAATTTGCTGGGGGGCTGTCAGGGCTCAAAGGCATCCCAATCTGGAGTTGAACAACCTCACGCTGCACCTGCAGCCCTTCCTGCCGGCTGCCCTCTTCACTTCTTGCTCTTAATAATCATTATTGTTATGATAGTGATTATAAAGAATATTTGTTGAATGCCTAATATCAATAGAGCCCAGCGCTTCTAACGTCACTTATTTACTCCACCTTATCCTCTTACAGCTCAGACAGACAAAGTCAGCTGCCTAAGGATAACCTTAGGTCAACCTCAGGCAAGTGGTGGGGAGACGGCCGTGCAGGGGCCTCAGTCTCGGCTTAGCGCTTCTTAACCGTCAATGTGTACAGCCGGTGAAGCTGGTTACAGGGCAGATTACGGGCCAGGCTCGGTGGCTCATGCCTGTAATCCCTGCACTTTGGGAGGATGAGGTGGGAGGATGGCTTTAGGCCAGGAGTTTGAGACCAGCCTGAGCAACATGACAAGACCCCATCGCTACAAAAATAAAAAAAATTAGCCGGATGTGGTGATATGTACCTCTAGTCCTGGCTACTCAGGAGGCTGAGGTGGGAAGACCACTGAAGCCCAGGACGTCGAGGCTGCAGTGAGCTATGATCACCCCACTGCATTCCGCCTGGGTGACAGAGCAAGACCCTGCCTCTTGAAAAAATGCAGTCTGGTAAATCTGGGGTGGAGCCTGAGCCTCTGCATTCCTTTTTTTTTTTTTTTTTTTTTTTGAGACAGAGTCTCACTGTGTTGTCCAGGCTGGAGTCCAGTGGTGCGATCTGCAACCTCCGCCTCCCAGGTTCAAGCAATTCTCCTGCCTCAGCCTCCTGAGTAGCTGAGATTATAGGCGCATGCCACCATGTCCAGCTAATTTTTATATTTTTAGTAGAGACGGATTTCACCATGTTGGTCAGGCTGGTCTCGAACTCCTGACCTCGTGATTCTCCCACCTCGGCCTCCCAAAGTGCTGGGATTACAGGTGTGAGCCACTATGCCTGGCCGAGCCTCTGCATTTCTAATACACTCCAGGGCGGTATCATTGCTGGTGTTTGGGCCACTGTAAGGATTCAGAGGACTTGGAGCCAGGGAGGCCCGGGTTCAAATCATGTTTCTGCCCCTTACCAGCTGTGTGACTTTGGACAGGTCACGTAACCCTTCTGAAAGCCCAGCTTCCTCGCCTGTGAAATGGGTGAGGATAGCGTTGCAGGATAAGAAAGGACTGAACGGGAGGCAAAGCGCCTGGATGGAAGCGTCCGACGGCTCAGGACTCCCTGGGCGGCCTGGCTCCGATCTGGCCACACCTTTCTGGCAGTGACCCCTGCTTCTCTGCTGTCCTTGAAAAGCGGAAGTCAGCCAAGGAGAAGTCTACCCCGGCAGTCAGGGGAACTCAGCTGCTCCAGGGTGGGGACCTTCCCTGCTGAGGCTGCAAAGTGACTCCGCCCGGCCCTCGGGGCTGGCCTTGCAGAAAGGACCTCTGACCTCCCCTGAGGCCGCAGGGCCTGCAGTCCTGGAGCTTAGACTCTCACAGCAGAAACTACGGGACCTAGGTGGCATGGAGGAGAGCGAGGAGGTGAAGAGAAGACAGGAAGTGTGGACCAAAGAGGAACCAAAAGTCCTGGGTTGGGGATGTGGGGGGAGGAGAGGTGACTCAGACACTGAAGCAAGGGGGAAGTGGGAGGAGCAGAGTAAGGACTAAGGCCGGGAAATCCTCCCTCCCCAGGGGTGTGGGGCATTCTCCCCACCCCCTGACCCTAAGCTGCAGGTGAAGTACTCCACCGCTCTCAGGCTCTGGGAGGCTCCCCCAAGCCCCAACCACAAACTCGGCTTCACTTGGCCCCCAGGGCTCCTTGCAAGAGGATCTGGTTCTAATCCTGCCACTGCCACTTAATATAATCTTAGAAAAGTGACAATCGCTTTGAGCCTCAGACTCCTCATCTGTCAAATAGGGATAAAAATGATAGTATCAGGCCGGGCGCGGTGGCTCAAGCCTGTAATCCCAGCACTGTGGGAGGCCGAGGCGGGTGGATCACGAGGTCAAGAGATCGAGACCATCCTGGTCAACATGGTGAAACCCCGTCTCTATTAAAAATACAAAAAATTAGCTGGGCATGGTGGTGCGTGCCTGTAATCCCAGCTACTCAGGAAGCTGAGGCAGGAGAATTGCCTGAACCCAGGAGGCGGAGGTTGCGGTGAGCTGAGATCGCGCCATTGCACTCCAGCCTGGGTAACATGAGTGAACCTCCGTCTCAAAAAAAA
>NW_022436983.1:9079067-9100731 GCF_009761245.1 Sapajus apella | reverse complement strand
ATCAGGCTGAGTGCGGTGGCTCACGTCTGTAATTCCAGCACTTTGGGAGGCTGAGGCAGACAGATCACTTGAAGTCAGAAGTTCAAGACCAGCCTGGCCAACATGGTGAAACCCCATGTCTACTCAAAAAAAAAAACAAAACCAAAAATTAGATGGGTGTGGTGGTGTGTCCTGTAGTCCCAGCTACTTGGGAGGCTGAGGCAGGAGAATCACTTGAACCCAGGAGGTGGAGGCTACAGTGAGCCAAGATCACGCCACTGCACTTCAGCCTTGGCAGCAGAGTGAGACTCCATCTCAAAAAAAAAAAGGAAAAAGAAAGTATTAATCTCGTTGTGAGAATTCAATTCAGTTCTCCAAATAATATACATAGGCTGCTCCAGGAATGGCTGGACTAGTGGCTCTGTTTAACAAGGAGGGGCACAGAGGCAGGGGGCTGGCTGCAAAGAGAACATCAGTACAGTGTCATTCATGAGAGCTTTTGGTCCTCATGGCAGAAAGAAAGAAACCTTCCATTGCTAGCCCTGTGGGTACATCCTCTCTACCCACAAACCTCTACACGTTTATTCTATCTAAGACTGTAAGCCTCTTGAGGGCAGGAACTTGATTCATTTAACTAACTCTCTGGATCTTGCAGTGCATAAACTTAATAAAATACCTGTTGGAAGAATGATCACATGTGTGAACTTTGTACTTTTCTTTTTTTTTTTTTGAGACAGAGTCTCACTCTGTCGCCAGGCTAGAGTGCAGTGGCGCGATCTCAGTTCACTGCAACCTCCGCCTCCCGAGTTCAAGGAAGTCTCCTGCCTCAGCCTCCCAAGTAGCTGGAACTACAGGCGTACACCACCATGCCCAGCTAATTTTTATATTTTTTTTTAGTAGAGATGAGGTTTCACCATGTTGGCCAGGATGGTCTCGATCTCTTGACCTCGTGATCCACCCACCTCGGCCTCCCAAAGCGCTGGGATTATAGGCGTGAGCCACCGCGCCCAGCTGAACTTTGTATTTTTCAGAAACATCATCTATCATGCAAACAGCCCAGATGCCATGATGGGTTCTTTACAAAGACTCGGCTTTTTTATATCTAATCCTCAGAACTTTACCAGGTAGGTTCTGGAGCCCCAGAGGAAATCAAGGCTCAGAGAAGCTGAGTACCCTGTCTGGAGCAACCCAGCTGGGTGGTGGGAGACGGGGAGAACCCCCCCGAACTGTTGTTTGCTCTCCCCTTTTGTGTGCCACCTGCCTTCCCCGTAACTAGGTGATAATGAATGCATTTCTCCCTTTTTGTTATTTATCAAAGCCATATGCAGCTGTCAATCAGAGTGGCTTTCAGCAGGAGAGAAGGAGGGCTCTAACCCTGGGTCCTGTCACTAGTGCCCAAAGCAAAGGGCTGTCGCCAACTGGCAGGCCCAGAAACTCCACTGGTGGTAAGTGGAGGCAGCCAGTGGGCGTTGTAGAGCTGCCTCTGAGCCAGCCACAAAGACCACTTCGGGGACCCCATGAGGGGCCCAGGAGTGGGTGTATGCTCAGCTGGGGATGGCAGTGACAGTATTTTAGTAACGATTCTCTCTGTGCCAAGCACTGGGCTAAGTGCCGTACAACGACCCTGTGAGGTGGGTCCCCTGTCATCCTTGTTCCAGGGTGAGGAACAGAAGCTCCGAAGGGCTCCAGGGCCAGCAACTGGATTCAAACCCAGGGCTGCAGATTCCAGACCCAGCTGACTGCAACCAGGGAGGGCTCCTGGGAGAGGAGTGTCCCGGGAGGTGGAGGGGTGGGGAGGGGAGAGGAGGACGGGAGGCCTTCAGAGCCTGTGCAGGGAAGAGCTGGCAGGAGGAAAGGTAAGCCTGCCTCTCTGATGCAAGGTGTCCTGAGATGAAGTGGCTGGGGACGAGGGTGGGGACAGGGCCTGTGAGGCTGGGCTAGAAGGCAGACAAGGATCTAGGGCATCGTCCTCAGATTCCACCGAAGCTTCAGAATTATATTTCCGGCAGGTCTCGGCTTACAAAACCCTCCAAGGTCCCATCTAGGCTGTTGTCAGCCCAGGGGTGGGCACCCCCGGGGCTCTCCAGGGCCATCCTGTTTGCCTCCCTGACAGAAGAGTTCAGAGCCAGCCCTGGAGGGGCAGAGAGAAGGAGGGAGCAGCTGGGGGATCAGAGGTGTTGCTGGGTGTAGCCTGGGGCTGCCCGGGGAGGAGGGGAGAGTCCTGGCTCCCAGGGGCAGGGAGACTAGACTCTAAGTGTGTCATGTCCTCTGAGCCCAACCCTACGACACCAGGGCCACTCTCCCCACCGTACAAGGTTTCAGCCCCACTGAAAACCTTTCTGTAACCCCAAGCAAGTGACCGCCACACCTTTCTGGGTCTCGGTTCCCTCTTCTGTAAAACGAGGAGAAGGGCTGGAGTCAACCCTCTAGGTCTCTCCCAGGAGGAACCTGAATGACTCTAGCTGTGAGACCGGTGACGGCTGAGAGTGTATCTTCCCCTGTCCCCTCTCTTCCCCCTCCATCTCCAGCCTCAGGAAGTACCTGCTGAATCAACATGGCATAGGTGGACCAGAAGGCCCTGGAAGGCAGTTCCAACATCCAGAAGGGCCCAGGACCCCTGAGACATATGCACGTCAGGGCTGAAGGACCTTTGGGGGTCATCAGGGATAGCCTGCCCCTTTTACAGGTGGGTAGACTGAGGCCCAGGGAGGACAAGCAGACTAGGGTGGAAGCCTAGCTACCTAGCTCCTGGCCCCCAAGGAAAGGCCGGCTCCCATTCTCCTGCTGGCCTCGTGGTCTCCTGCCCTCTGCTCTGGTGTCTGGCTTCCCAGGAGGGTAGGCTCCGCTCCTCCCTGCCCTCTGCTCTCCCCAGAGCCCTGGCTCTGATGCCCTGGCTATGATCCGGGGCCCTGCTTGCATCCAGGAGGCTGCAGCTCCACTCGGACAGCAGAAGCAGAACGGGGGTTTTGTCTTCCACGAGAGCCCGTCTGTTGGTGGCGGGGGTGGGCTCCATTGGCACAGTGAAGCCTTGTTTCCTTGAATACACAATCTGCAGCTTTCCAGCCTCACCCGGCCCCGGCGGGCGGCACTTCCTTCCTAGAGGTCCAGCTTCCTGGCCCCTGCCTGCCCCATCAGCCCTCCCCAAACGCTGGCAAGCAGTGCTGGTGCCAAGAGGTGGCTTGGAGGGGTCTGGCTCCCCTCAGTCTCCCTCACAGTACCTCTCATCAAACTAGCACCAGAAACAGCCTGTGTAAGAAAAAGTGAGTTTGCTGCGCAAAGAAGCTTCCAGAGTGTGCCCTCAGCCGCACGCCACTTCCAAACTGCAGCCTCCCAAGTCCCACTCATTTGCGGTGTCTGGGTTCTCCCAGAAAAGCTCCATCTTTGTTTGGGTGGCCAGTGGGCAGCGAGGCTGTGGAAGCCCATGAGGAGGCAGGCGCGGGGGAGAAAGGAGAGACTGGGGCTGGGGGTCTAGGGGTGGGGACATGAGCGGAAGATCCGCCACACACATGGAAGCAGGCGTTGGAGAAGGTTTTCCGACGTGAAAACAGATGCCTGTGATAGGAAACCCACGAGGGGAAGAACCCAGGTTTTGGAGTCACAGACCTGGGTTTGCATCCTGGCTCTAATGTTTTCTAGCTGGGTGGTCCCGACAAGTTATTTGAGTCCTTGTCTGCACAAAGGTGAGGAAGAGCTCTGTGTCCCGGGGCTGTTTGAAGGACCTGGTGAGCACCTCAGCATTATCAACACAGGGATCTCTGTGGGGTCTGAATCAGCTCTGCACTTCCCCCCCCCCCCCCCCCCCCCGGGGACAGTGACAGACAGTGACCCATACTCACCCCTGTGTCCGCCCACCCGCCCAGAGAGCATCCAAGTTATTCTTCCAGGAACCCTGGAAATCCTGCTCTCCCAATCTCGCCAGTCTTTGGCTGGGAAGAAACCTCAGAAGAACTCCAGCCGAACACCCTGGAGTCGAGGAGGCAGGCGCCCTGGGACTTTCTCAAAGAGGTTCAGATGGGCCAGGGGTCAAGGACTTGATTTTCCCCCAGATGGACCTTGGGAAACTATGGGACTCCTCAGCCACCCCCAACTGGGAATCAGAAACCTTTCCCCTGCCTTGAAGCCAAATGCAGAAGCTGCCTCGAGCTGTGGAGAACAGGGGGAGCACCTTTCTCAAGCTGTGGGGTTGCAAAACGCCCCTTCCTGGGCTTCCGGCTTGATGTCTGGGCACAGACAGCTGCATGTGGCTGAGACTCACACCCCTGGTCTGCCCCCACCTCCCGCCCAGCCAAGGGGGAGCTGGCCTTGTGGCGCCCTTCCCTCGGCATTGGGCTTCGGGTGCCAGGTGGGTTCGCCCTCCTGGCTCACCCTCAGGACGCAGCCTCAGGCCAATGCTATCCCCTTCTAGAACCACTCCAGACCAGCACCCAGACCGTGGAACAGAGGCTATTCCCTCTCCAGGAGCCAGGGGCAGGGGGACAGGGAACTCGAGGTGGGGAAATGTACCAAGGGGAGGGGCCCTGGCACCTTCCCCACCCCCTGGGCACACACATAGCTGGGAGAGGGTGGCTGTGCTTCTTAGACCCAACAGATTGGGACCCAGGGATGGGCCCGAGGGGAGCTGGGCCCTCTCTCCCTCTACAGCGACATTATGATTGTTTTGTGGGGGCACAGGGGATGAGCCCACAGGCCTGGGGGTGCCCATCTCCCCTGGTGAGGGCACAGCATGTGGAATCTGATAGAAAAAGGGTAGGGGTAGGGGTAACCGGGCAAGTCACATAGGAAGGGGCCCCTTTTCCAACTAGGGTGGGTGTGGGACATCGGGGGTTCCTGTGGGGAGGGAAGGGGATACATGGAGTGGGGAGGAGAGACAGGGGCCTTGCGACAGAAGCAGGGGGAGGAGGGAGGGCTTCCAAGCAGAGGGGACTCAGCCCCCAGGGATGACGGGGGAGGTTTACACGCCTGCAGAGGGGGAACAGGGCCAGGGGTCCCTTCCCAGGAAGACCACTATGCATGAAGGACTTGGGTCCTGGCTAATGAGTGGGTGGGGGCTGGGGGTGGAGGGGCCAGTCTTTGCCCCCAGTTTGCTGGTAGATGCTGAATGACTGGAGAAGAAGTTGGGGGGGGGTCCCTGCCCAGAACCCACCTTGAGGGACACCTGAGATAAGCAGAGGAAATGAAAAGACCCTAAGGAAAGGAATGTGGTTGGCATGCGGTGTTGCGGGGGACGCTGGGGTGGGTGTCTACGGCCAGTGAGTGTTGGGGTGGGGGTGGGGAATGCGAGAGGCTGGGATGGGGGAAGGAAGGCCGCCGGGACTTCAGCCTCGGTGTGTGCGGTGTGGGGTAGGGGAGAAACACCACCAACAGGGCGGGGGGCCCGGGACCCACACTTGTGGTGGTGGTGGTGGGGGTGGGATCGCAGGGTCTGGCGACTATCTGGAGGGAGGCTCGGGGTTCCCCACTCTGTAGGCGCGCCTAGGGTGTACCGGGGGCAGCACAAATACGAGGAGTCGCCGGGTGCCAGGGGCCGGGGGTCCCCCAGACCAACGTGCGTGGTGGGGTGCCGGGTCTCGATCTGGAAGGGGCCGCGGGGTCCCCACCCCCGGGGCGCCTGGGTTCAGGGGAGTGTGGCTGGCGGCAGGGGTCCCGGGGCGGCGCGGGGTCCCCGGATCGGGGGGTTCGGGGCCCGAGGCCGGGTCGCGGGGCGGGCGGGGGGCCGGGTCGCGCGGGCACTCACTGCTTGAACATCTTCTCCATGTCCTTGATCTGCTTCCTGGAGAACTCCTTGAACTCGGTGTAGGGGTTGAAGACGCGGCGGCTGGGCGACTGGGGCTCGCCGATGCCCTGGTTGAGGTCGGCGCGCCGCAGCAGCTTGGCGCTCAGCTCGCAGTCCGCGCTGCCCAGCGCCTCGGCCGCCTCGTCCGGCGCCCCCGCCGCCCCCGCCGCCGCCGCCCCGTTCAGCCCGGGCTGCTCCGCGGCCTCGCCGCCGCCCTCGCCCTCCATCTGCAGCCGCCGGCTCAGCTTGGTGGCCAGCTCGTCCGTGGCCATGGTGGCCCGCGCGGCGCTCGCCTCGGCCGGGCCCCTACTCGCCGCGCAGCGCCGCCGGCCGCGCTCTTCCTCTTCCTGACACTCCCCGGGCCAGGCGCCGCCCCCGAAGGTGGGACTTGGGCCCCGGCGGGGACCGCGCGCCCCGCCCCCATGCCCGGGCCCGCGCGGCGTGCGCGTGATCGCTCCCTGCCGCCGGGGGTCGAGTGTGCCCTGCGCTCCCCGCCCGCAGCCGTGTGACCCCCGCGAGGCCGGGGAGCGCGGCGGAAAGCCACAGCCCCTCTTGGTGCCCGCTGTGGCAGCTGAGCGGGAGGGGCCCCATTGGGACCCTGGCGGGAGGGAAGGGGGCTCCTCCCCCGCGGCTTGGGTGGGGAGCGGGGCTCGGGGGGCGCCGCCCCACCCCCTTCTCTGGAATCCCCACGCCGTGAAGTCATAATCCTGTGTCTGTGACACCCTGTCGGTTGCCATGGAGACGACTCGCTGTTAAACACTGGCGTTCCCGATGAGGGCTGCAGGGGTTCCGAGGTGGACCTGGGCAGCAGAAACCCCTGTTTAGGGTGAACCGTGGCGGGCGCCGCTGGCCTCTTGGAAGAGGACAGACTAGCAGCTGCGAGGGAGATGGGGCTGGGCTGCACCCCTGCAAGGGCCCCCGGACACAGGGGGTGAGGGACAGGGGAAGGGGCTGGTGGTCCTCTCTCCTGAGGCGCCGCACTGTCACATGGATGACTTGGCAGAATAGCTGCTGGGCCAGTGTGGTCGCCTGTGGCTCTACTTTAGGGAAACTGACTGGGAAATCATGATGTCGCCATTTTGATGGGGTCCCCAGGAGAGAGATGTTCTCCCCAAAAGCTCCTGGACAGGGCTGGGGAAACAGTTCAGACAATCAGTAACTTGGTGTTCTGGGCTGTTCCCTTACAACTGCACAACTCTGGACCTCCAACATCAGAACCACTGGAGCCTAGGTTAGTAATACAGATTCCCAGGCTCCAATTTGGACAAACGAAACCGATCTCGGATCCAGGAATCTGCATGTAAACAAGCACCCAGGGGAGTTCTCACTGAAATTTGGGAGTCACTGATTTAGGAGGAGGACTATGCTGTGTGCATGTTCTCTGAAATGTTAGGTCAATCAGGACCCCTCTACTGAAACTGCTCCAACCAGCCAAGGTGCAGAGAAAAGATGCGTCTCGGGCCCCAAAGCCAGTGTGTTCTGGAGGCAGGGACCCCGTGGGAATGTAAAGCCAGCAAGCTGTTACCCAGTGATTTGCACAGAACAGAGACTCAGTTGATATTTGTCAATTTGCTGTGTTTAAGAACATTGCTGAATTAATTTTTTTAAATTATATTTTGCTGCTGAACTAATTTAAAAGGTATTTTTAAAAGGACGAAACTGAGGAAAAAACCTTCAAGTTTCAGAAAATGGAAAGTTCTCATTCACTTCTTTATGAAATTATGTTTGAGTCCAATAAAGATGCTCAGCTTAAATGATTTTTTTTTAAAGCTCAGAATTAAGTTTCTCTTAGTTTGGGGCAGCTTGGTCCAGCTACTTGCAAAAGACAGGCTTCCATCTCTCCCGTATGCAGCCTTGAAGCTCCCAACAGAAGTAAAATAGTTATTTAAGGAATGTAAAGTACTGGGGACAGGATGTAAATTAAAATGTTTAAAATGATGTCTGCAGATGATGTTTGTAGATGCTTAAGTTTGTCGAACTCTTAGTCTTCCTCACAAAGCAGCTAACTACTTTCAAGACTGACGAGACTCTTTTTACTCCAGCTTATGATTTCCAATGGTTCTGCATGAAGCTGGGCTGCCGTTTTATGAAACGGTTTGCATCTGCTTGACGTGGGAGCAAACTTCACAGTAAGGCGATAATTGAGGGGTTTGCCTGCTTGCAAAACAACTTACATATATGTAAAAAACCTGGGGTTTGAGCTGGGCGCGGTGGCTCACGCCTGTAATCCCAGCACTTTGGGAGGCCGAGGCGGGTGGATCACGAGGTCAAGAGATCAAGACCATCCTGGTCAACATGGTGAAACCCCGTCTCTACTAAAAATACAAAAAATTAGCCGGGCATGGTGGCGCGTGCCTGTAATCCCAGCTACTCAGGAGGCTGAGGCAGGAGAATTGCCTGAACCCAGGAGGCGGAGGCTGCGGTGAGCCGAGATTGCGCCATTGCACTCCAGCCTGGGTAACAAGAGCGAAACTCCATCTCAAAAAAAAAAAATAAATAAACCCCTGGGGTTTGGGTTCGAATTATGTGGACCACGTGTGCATAGTAAGCTCTCTGGTCAGTTACTCATTTGGCTTGTGTGGACATAGCCCTCGGGAGGGAGGGAGGGTGCGCTCCATGACACACAGGTTGGGGAATTCCTGTTTATTACCTACAGCGTCTTGCAGAAGGGCTGCTGAATGCTGGTGGCTTGCAACTGTGAAACTCAGACAGAGCTCAGGAAATGCTGCCCGGGTGGATGAGTCCTTTTAACACCTCTTGGGTTGACTTTTCTCACAGGTTTTCCAGGTTTGCAAAGCTCTGAGACTGTGACCTCAAGCTGCCCAGTACTTTGGCCCCATTTCAGAGGCTTTGGGCCTGGGCCAGAGATGGACGCTGCAGGGGCTATGTTTTATTCAAAGTTTTTTTCTTCATTGGTCATTTCATTGGTCATTGGACTTCAAGAAAAGCACTTCTTCAGGATCAAAGTAGCAGTGATGGAAAGAAAAGCAGAGAAATCCAATGAGTCCTAATTGGTGGTGAAACTTCCAGGAAATATCACTTGCCTCTTGATTAGGGGAAATCACTTTTAAATGACCCTGAGTTCTGTGCCCCAAGCATAGATTCTGGCAGAAAGAAACGAGCTGGCCTGATGACACACTGCAGCATCTGGTCATGTGGAAAGAATGATCTTCAGGAAAAATCACACCCTTGGCAAAGGCTTTTTACAGAGGCAAGGGCGAGCCGGCCAATTCTGACAATGTTCCAATGTGGCAAAGGGAGCCAGGCGGGCTTAGTCATCATTACTTATGTGTCTTCTCTTCCTCCCACATCTCCTTGTATAACTGTCTTTTGGGGAGGGGTGAAGCGATATTAAGAAAAACAACAGCGCTTTGAAAAAGGGGCAGGGGGAATAAACAAGAAGGGGAGAAAGAGTTGGGAAGAGCTCTTGGGTGATGGGGAGATGGCATGGGGATATTCTGGAGCCTGACGGAACTGTGTGGTCCCACCAGCCTGAGATGCTGGGAAAACAGGAAAGGATTCGGGAAGTGGCGGAGATGAGGTTGGCTCACAAAATGCAGGGCTCCCTGAGCACTTTACAAATACCAGCTTGCAAATTAATCATGACAAACACTCCCCGGTCATCAGGAAACCCTTGATGGATGGAGGACAGTGCACAGAGATCAAAGTTCAGGGGCAGCACCAATATTCATCTGGGGCAATTGGAGTGAAAGCAGGATGGGGTCACAGCCTGGTTGGTCTCAGAGGCTTTCCCATCTTTTGCAAGATCTGGAAACCATGCAAAGGGTGTAATGGGGAGAGGAGCTGACATCAGGCATTATGCGACCACTGAATGGGGGCAAAGAGGCAGGAGGAAAAGTGAGTGACGACGGGGCAACAGCTGCAGGTAGACCCATTTGCAGGTTATCAGAAACTAACTTAACTATTCAGCTCTCTGTTTGTGGTTACCTTGAACGCTATGAATCCACTTGAAAACCAGGATGATCCTTCAAGTGAGCTGCAGATGTCCAACTGGGTGTGTTTTCTGCTTCTAAGTCACAGGTAATTCGGTGTACAAGTTTGACACCCTGATGGGCCCTAGCCTTAGCTCCGTTTTAAATTCCCAGAGTGTTTTTGTGTTTGTGTGCCTATGGGGGGAATACCTTAAAACCCAGCAATGCTGCTCCCACAGTGCTCTCCTGGACCCCTTCCAAAGATGGTAATATTATGGGCAGCTGGTTTCGATTTTTATATTTGCAACAGCTACTTGGAGAATTGCCAGCAACAGGCAGGCAATCAGGATGTATTTATTAAGTGTACTGGGCACTGGGCACTGGTCCTGGAATTCTCCTGGTTGTAAGCAAGTGGGGGGACAGGGAGGTGAGAGCTAGAATAGCCATTTTGAAGTGTGAGGTTTATTGGACCCCATACTGGGCGACTGATGGAGAGAGGCTACCAGTCTTCCAGCTAAACTTCCCTCTGGTAAAGACCCAGCAATTGTTTTCCATAGCAAAGCGTTAGTAAAATATCTATTACTCCCAACACAACCTCCTGGGGGAAGGGACCTGTCTGTCTGCTTCAACTTTGGATCCTGAGTGCCCACATCAGGGTACCTGGCCCGAGGTGAGTGCTGTAGAAATAGTTGTTGAACGAATGCATGAGGACCTGCTCTGCCTGAGGGCTGGGGACAGATTGGGAGTCTTCTGTGTCCCCTCCAGAGCATCTGGTGGCCCATTTTTAGGTCTCAAGGTCACTGCCAAGAAAGAGAAGCTGCTAAAGTGACACCTCTGTGCACCCACATGACTTAACACAAAAGTTAACACGAGCTCTTCAAAAACAAGCCTCTCAAGTGTCTGTCTCCTGCCTTCCCTGAGGACAGCATTGGTGGCATCAGATAGGGGTTGGGGCTGGGTGACCTGCTGGTCCTTGGCCATCACTGTGGCCCAGAGGTCATTTAAGTAGCTCTCTGCTCAGCAGACAGGCAGAGGGAATAGATGGAAGGTACAAGTAAACACTGCATGTGGCCACGGCGAAGGCACCCCAGAGCCTGGGAGGCTGAAAGGGACATCATAAAACCAACACATAATGGACCATTGCAGAGACAGGCAGAGGAAATAGCATGGTGCCCAGGCCAGGGACACCTGACCTAAGGTATTTTGTTTTTTTGAGACAGGGGTCTCTCTCTGTCACTCAGGCTGGAGTGCAATGGTGTGATCATGACTCACTGCAGTCTCAACCTCCCAGGCTCAGCCTCCTTAGTAGTCGCTGGGACTACAGGTGTGCACCACCAGCCCCGGTTAGTTTTTGTATTTTTTTGTAGAGATGGGGTTTTGCCATGTTGCCCAGGCTGGTATTGAACTCCTGAACTCAAGAGATCTATCTGCCTTGGCCTCCCAAATTGTTGGGATTATAGGCATGAGCCACCACACCTGGATGACCTAAGGTATTAATTTAAGAAAGCAGGTGATTCTCAGGGGGGTATGAAGCC
Source organism: Sapajus apella (assembly GCF_009761245.1). Classification (NCBI taxonomy): domain Eukaryota; kingdom Metazoa; phylum Chordata; class Mammalia; order Primates; family Cebidae; genus Sapajus; species Sapajus apella. The sequence continues at coordinate 9,089,512 of NW_022436983.1, read as the reverse complement.
AGCATGCCTAGAGGAAGGGAATGCACCACGAAGGTGTTGTCTCCTGAGGCTCGGTCCAGGAGAGGCAGGTCTCTTAGACCCAGTGACAGTGCTCCTAGTGTGCAGATGCACCTCTCTGATGACAAAAGGCAGTGTGGTTGTGATATTTTACATATATAGTTTTTGTTATTGTTGTTGTTTTTGGGATAGGGTCTCACTCTGTCACCCAGGCTGGAGTGCAGTGGTAAGAACACGGCTCACTGCAGCCTCAAAATCCCAGTTTCAAGCGATCCTTCCACTTCAGCTTCCTGAGTAGCTGTAACTACAGGCATGCACCACCTGGCTAATTTTTCAAAGTTTTTGTAGAGACCGAGTCTCGCTATGTTGCCCAGGCTGGTCTCAAACGCCTGGGCGTAGGCAATCCTCCTGCCTCGGCCTCCCTCAGTGCTGGGGTTACAGGCGTGAGCCACTGCACCAAGCCTATATTTGTTTTTTTGTCCACAGTTCCTGGCCTGTAACTCCCATGGCCCTTGTTATAGTGAACACGGTCTCCCTCTCTGAAGTTCTTCCACCCCCCTTCACCTGCTCATAGCAGGATTCTGATTCTGGGTCTAATCTCATTCCAGAGAGGGGTCCGCCGAATACCCTAGAGGAAGGGATGCTGCACAGAGAGGCCAAGAAGAATTTGGACAGACAGGCCTTGGTGGGTTTAGATCTTTTTGTCCAATCCCATTTTGACAGCTGTCCATGCTTCACTCATGCTTACCCAATGAAGTCTCCGCAACAGGCCTGAAAGGACAGGGTTCAGGAGCTTCCAGAGAGCTGAGCAGATGGAGGTTCCTCAGGGATGGTGCTTCAGGGAGGGTGTGGAAGCTGCCCCTTCCCCCATATCTTGCCCTGTGCATTTTCTTCATCTGTATCCTTTATTTTCCCGAGACAGAATCTTGCTCTTGTTGCCCAGGCTGGAGTGCAATGGCACGATCTTGACCCACTGCAACCTCCACCTCCTGGGTTCAAGCAGTTCTCCTGCTTCAGCCTCCTAAGTAGCTGGGATTACAGGCACCCGCCACCACACTCGGCTAATTTTTGTATTTTTAGTAGAGACGGGGTTTCACCATGTTGGCCAAAGTAGTCTCAAACTCCTGACCTCAGGTGATCCGCCCACCTCAGCCTCCCAAAGTGCTGGGATTACAGGCATGAGCCACCATGCCTGACCTGTATCCTTTATATCTTTTATAAACAATCAATCAATAAATGTGTTTCTCTGACTTCTGTGAGATGCTCTAGCAGATTAATCAGATCCACAGGGGGGTCATGGGAACCCCAACCAGAAGCCTGTGGGTCACAAGTTCCGGACTCCTGGACTTGTGACTGGTGTCTGAAGTGGGCAAGTCTTCAGGACTGAGCCCTCAACCTGTGGGATCTGATGCTGTCCCCAGGTAGAGAGCAATGGCGGACACCCGGCTGGCGTCTGCTGCAGAGCTGATTGCTTGCTTGAGGGTGGAGAGAAATCTCCCTCCACATGTGGTCACAGCATCTTCTGTCTTTGTCGATTGCTTTTGGTGTTGATTGAGAGAACAGGAAAAAGCACATTGAATGGTGTTCTTTTTCCCCATATTCAAAGTGGTGTAATGGTTAGGAGGTGGGTTTGGAAATCCCAGTGTGGTGACCTTGGCCAAATTACCTTCTGGCCTCATTTGCATTGTCTATAAAATGGGATCCTCTCAAGCACTCCTATCTCCTCCTGGTGTGCTTGAGAGGATTAAATGAGAAAATTTATGGAAAGTGTTTACTGCAGTGCACGGCATATAGTAAACGCTCAAAATGGTCTCAATGATGAAGATGACAATAATCTGGCTTCTAGGTAGTCACGTGGCAGGCAACAGCTATGCAGATCCTCATAATCTACTCAGGGTGACAGTTTAACATAGGGGTTGGCAATTCTAGCCCACTTCCTATTTTTATAAATAAAGCTTTAATGAAACACGGCCATGCTCATTCATTTATGGATCACGCTGCACTGGCAGAGTTGAGTGGTGGTGATAGAGACCTACGGTCAATAGAACATAACGGCCCTTTACAGAAAAAGTTTGTCATCCTGTCCTCATTCATTAGTAGACAGCCAGCTGGTTCCTGGACTTCACCGAGGAAAGTGCCATATTAAGCAGTTGTGTGTATAAAGTCTGGGCTCCAACATTTGCTCTGTGACCTTGGGCAAGTTACTTACCTACTCTGGGTTCATCATGTTCACAGAGGAAACAGGAGTGATGACAGTGGGGATGAAGTGGGATACTGTCTGGACCATGCTTTGCATAGTGTCTGATGGCTAGGAAGGACTCTATACGAAGTAGTTACTATGATTAGCTATTATATTTCAACTGATGAAAGGCACAAAGAAACTCCCAGGAAGAGGGTCATTGCTGCATGCTGCTCTCTTTAAAGAACGCCCAGCAGTAATCCCCTACAGGGCCAACAAGATATGTGGACATCAAAAGGGAGTGCTCCTATGCAACATACCCAGTAAATTAATGATTTCACTTCCTTTTCAGTTAAAGCAGTGGATCAGAATTTGAAAAGGAGTAAAGGTCAAGGCCATGAGGTTTAACTAACACGACAGCATCAGTGTCTGGCCCATAGTAGGCCCCCGGTATCCACTGGCTGAATGGATGGAGCTGGTTGTTTAACTGTAAAATATACTCTCTGATGATAAGACCACAGTTACCCAGAAGATAAGGTTTCCGCCTCCAATATTTTTGGGTCTTAGAAAGGAAAACAGTGTGCTAAAGATGACAGGAAACTCAAAACAAGGACCTGCTAATGCTTCTCCCAACTGGACGGAGGCACTGTGATGGATTCCTGGGTAACAGATGGGCAAAGAAAAATGTTTAAAAACAAAAGCTGGCACATAAGGTCATGAATTGCCCAAAATAACCTGTGACACTGAGCAGACGGATACGAGCAGTGCACCTGTTGGAAATGAGGCCAAGCTGATGAGCTGAAATAGCCAACCCTCACTGGTGCCCTACGTCCTGCTTCGGGACGCCTCAGCATGGGAAGGAGGCGCGCATCAGCATTATCCGGTTCAGGTTTCTCACATCCTTAGTGGATTGCTTTCATTCCTAAGTCCCTAAAAAATTGGAAACCACTCCACTTACCAGGAGCACGCCTTGGAATGCAGATCTGGAAGCTATTTTTTCCTTCCAGACATTTCATGACTCTGGTTTCTACACAGCAGGCGATGGTAACGCTGCCAAGTTTCAAGAGAAGGGCACCTTATCTGCAAAGTCACGAATCCAAGGATCCAAATGGGCTCCCATTGGCAAGGGCGGAAGGAAGTTGTTTGTCTTAGCTTCTCGAAAGATCAGAAGAAGATTGGGAGGTTTAGGGTATACAGGTACCTCGTTGTACCGTGGTGTGCCCCCCCCAGAGGAAAGACTGCCGGTAGCTTCTCAGAATCTGTAGTGGGTGGGGCTGTGTAGCAGAGTGTCTTAGTAAATGCCCATTTGGTTGCAAATGAACAGAAACTCAAACCAGCTGAGGCAAACAGGGAGCATCTATGGGGAAGAAAAGCCAGTTCCTGACGTCCAAGCCTGACTCTAGCTTTGCTTAGCCACTGATTTTCTAATCTTCCTCACTTCCTTCCAATAATCTCTATTTAAGTTAGCCACAGAAAGTATCTGTTGTTTACAACCAAGGGATCTTGAGTGATACAAAGGGTCCTAGTGGAACCCAAGAGCAGGCATTGGAATTGGCCTTCACAAAGAAGGAAACTGGGAATCAGAAAGTCATTGGGAATCAAGGTAACTTTCTCCCAGGTCAGCTGAGAATGTATTCAGCTTCAAATGGCAGAAAACCCCATGTGAGTAGATTGTAAAAATTTGGAGCCCCTCCCATACTTACTCTGGCTTTATCTGATGGGATGTTAACAAACACAAGGCAAGCAGAGACTTGAAAAGTGCTTGTGCACTGGGGCCCGTTCTCACCTGCTGCTCTGGGGAACCGTGGCCACCACATGTGAACGGGCCTAGTCCAGTGGGCTGAAGGATGAGTGGGCGTGCTGAGCAGAGACAAAGGGTTGCAGCGGAAGGCCTCTCTAGACCGCGTTTCTCAACCTCAGTGCTGTTGATATTTTAGATCAAATAATTCTTTGCTGTGGGGAGTTCTTTTGTCTATTGTAGATCATGTTTAGCAGCACCTTCGGCCTCTACCTAGTAGATGGGCACCTGCCCCTCCCTCATTGTGACAACCAAAATTATGTCCAGACATGGCCAAAGTTCTCTTGGGGGACAAAATTGCTCCTTGTTGACAAAACTACTGCCCTAACCCAACTCGTCTGCCAAGGCCAAGTGCGTGAAAGAGGCCATTCTAAACCACCCAGCCCCAGCCAAGACAGTCCTGACAGGAAGTGTGTAGCTTGACCCATGGAATCAAAAGAAATAATAAATATTTGTCTTTTTTTTTGAGACGGAGTTTCGCTCTTATCACCCAGACTGGAGTGCAGTGGTGCAATCTCAGCTTACTGCAACCTCCGCCTCCCAGGTTCAAGCGATTCTTCTGCCTCAGCCTCCCGAGTAGCTGAGACTACAGGTGCGCACCACCACGTGGGCTAATTTTTGTATTTTTAGTAGAGACGGGGTTTCACCGTGTTGGCCAGGATGGTCTTGATCTCTTGACCTCATGATCTGCCCACCTTGGCCTCCCAAAGTGCTGGGATTACAAACATATACACCTGACTACAGTGGCTTAAATAGATAGGGATTTATTTGTCTTATACAACAGGAAGTACAGAGGTAGGCAGTTCATTCATGATTCAGAGCTCAGCGATGCCACTGGGTGCCCACCCGGGCCTTCTTGCCCCTCCATTCCACTATCCTTTGGCCTGCTGCTGGTGTCTGCTGATCCCCAAGGTGGCTGCTCCAGCTTCCAGTCAGAGCTCCAGGGGTGAGAAAGGAGACAAGACAAAGGGACCAAGGGTGAATGCTTTCTCCTAGAGAAGCTGGAAGGGAAGCCCTCCACAGGGACTTTTCCTTATCTGCCATTAGCCAGATTGGTACAATATGGCCTGCCCTAGCTGCAAGGGAGGCAAGAAAATCACGATGATTAGCTTTGAGCCTACACGGTAGAGGAAAGTGATGGCTGAGCAATGATTACGTAGATTTAGTATCTGCTGAGGAGCTGTGGTGTCTGCTGCACTGTCTCTCTGGGGTTCTGCGGGTTTTTGTCTCTCCTTGTTGCATAGGTACTCCAGCGTCCTTTTTCTTCTGAAGACTGGCTTTGTTTTCATGAACACGAGGGGGAAAATGGTGGCCGTAGCCCTGGAACTGCATGAAGACTCTCAGCTCTATATTTGGGACTATGGTACAGTCTAATACTTTCATGTATTAGGTTCTTGAACATGTCTGAGATTTTCTAGAGTATTTGCAAAGTCAAGTTATGCTCCCCTTTCTTACTGACTTTTTATTTATTTTTGAGATGAGGTCTTGCTCTGTTGCCCAGGCTGGAATGCAGTGGCACAATCATAGCACACTGTAGCCTCAACCTCCTGGGCTCAAGTGATCCTCCCAGCACAGCCTCCCAAATAGCTGTGACTACTGGCACACGCCACCACATCAGCTAATTTTTAAGTTTCTTGTAGAGATAGGGTCTCACTATGTTGCCCAGGCTGAAATGGAACTCCTAGGCTCAAGCAGTCCTCCCGCCTCAGCGTCTCAAAGTGTTGGGATTACAGGTGTGAACCACCATTCCTGGCCTCTCACTGGCTTTAGACCCTAACCACATGTAAGATGTGCCTCCTATGCAATATCGCTCCAAGAATTTGCCCTATTTCTCCCAGGTTTAATCCGCTTAAAAAATACATTTTTTTTAAATTGTGGCTTTAAAAAAAATAAAAACAGTAGGCCGGGTGTGGTAGTTCATGCCTGTAATCCCACCACTTTGGGAGGCCGAGGCGAGCAGGTCACATGAGGTCAAGAGTTTGAGGCCAGTCTGGCCAACAGTGACACCCTGTCTATACTAAAAATACAAAAAATTAGCCATACATCGTGGCGGGTGCCTATAATCCCAGCTACTTGGGAGGCTGAGGCTGGAGAATCACTTGAACCTGGGAGGAGGTGGAGGTTGCAGTGAGCAGAGATGGTGCCATTGTACTCCAACCTGGGTGACAAGAGTGAAACTCCGTCTCAAAAAAAAAAGTATTAATGACTTCCGGCTCTTCCAATTTTTTTTTTTTTTTTTTTTTTTTTGCTGCCTGGCCACACAAGAATGGCAGTGAGGGGACGGATGGATGGAGAGAAGGCAGGGCTTGGAAGCAGCAAAGAGTACAGCAAATGAGAATGGAGGTCTCTCCAGGCACTGTGCTGAAGGAGCTTGTGACCGGAGCAGCGTGTGCTCTTTGGTGACTAGGGACTTGGTCTGTCCTTGTGGCCTGGGATGGTAACAACTAGGCCATGTGGTGTATCAGAATGGACAGTGTGAGATGGAATTAGAAACCTGGGTTCAAGACCCAACACGAGTTTACTGGCTGTGTGATTTTAGGCAGGCCATGTAAGTTCTCAGGGCTCAGCTTCCTCATCTGTCAAATGGGGAACATAATACTATTCACCTCCCAGCGCTGGGGGAGGATTAAATGAGATGTGTTTTGAAAATTGTGGAGTGCTATATAGATGTTAGTCATTATTACGGAAGCAATAAAACGATTGGTGTTCTAAATCTATTATAATAAACAGATTTTTTTTTTTTTTTGAGATTGAATCTTGCTCTGTCACTCAGGCTAGAGTGCAGTTGTGTGATCTCGGCTCACTGCAACCACCACCTCCTGGGTTGAAGTGATTCTCCTGCCTCAGCCTCCCGAGTAGCTGGGATTACAGGTCTGGCTAATTTTTGTATTTTTAAAATATATATCTATATATATTTTATTGCATTTTAGGTTCTGGCGTACATGTAAAGAACATGCAGGATTGTTGCATAGGTACATACATGGCAATGTGGTTCACAAAAATGGAATGCTCCACGAATTTGCATGTCTTCCTTGTGCAGGGGCTATGCTAATCTTCTCTGTATTGTTCCAATTTTAGTATGTGTGCTGCCGAAGCAAGCACAATTTTTGTATTTTTAGTAGAGATGGGGTTTCACCATGTTGGCCAGGCTGGTCTTGAACTCCTGACCTCAAGTGATCCACTTGCCCTGGCTTCAAGTTTCACTGGTCTTGAACTCCTGACCTCGTGATCCACTCACCTTGGCCTCCCAAATTACTGGGATTATAGACATAAGCCATCGTGCCAGGCCATAAATGAGATTTAAACTCGCTGTCCCAAAGCCCTGATAGCTCCAAAGTTACAATTCTACCTGAGGATCCAGGGTAAGTTTCATGTTTTCTCAAGTTTGAGTCTGTCGGAACTCTTAGGAGTTTTGATATTTGGGTACATCATGACCCAATGTGGAACCACATAATTATATCTACGAGGCCTGGACATCTGGGCTACAAACTTCTATTCTTCATACACCTGAGTTTGTGTACATTCATAGGTGTTTTGTTTTTTTTGTTTTTTTTTTTGAGACGGAGCCTTGCTCTGTCGCCAGGCACCAGGCTGGAGTGCAGTGGCGCAATCTCGGCTCACTACAACCTCCGCCTCCTGAGTTCAAACAATTCTCTTGCCTCAGCCTCCTTAGTAGCTGGGACTACAAGCATGTGCCACCACACCCAGCTAATTTTTGTGTTTTTTAGTAGAGACAGGGTTTCACCAAGTTGGCCAGGATGGTTTCGATCTCCTGACCTCGTGATCCGCCCGCCTCGGACTCCTAAAGTGCTGGGATTACGGGTGTGAGCCATGGCGCCCGGCCCATAGGTGTTTTTTAAAAAGAACCCTTCTCCCCACACACTCCAAAATATAATTTTGTTCAAAATACTGGTCTAGAAAGCGAAACACCAGGGTAACAATCTTTAAAGTCCTACAAAAGCAACTCAGTATTTTGACACAGACGACATGGAAGAGTCACATGAACTCACAGAGGGTCACACGAGGCCTGGTGGGATGAGGTTTCTCTAGTACCTTCCACGAGGCTTCGAATGCAAAAGGCTCTGGCTGGACTTGCTGGAGGTCTCTTTTCTCAGCATCTCTCTTTCTTGGTCCCTCTTTAGGGTGGCTTTTCTGGTTCCAACCTTTGACAAGCAAGAGAAAAAACACACAAACTCCATTGCAGTGAGACTCCAATTGTTCCACTCAAGTGGTTTTGTTATTTTTTATTTATTTATTTTTAAAATGAGGAGGACTAGACACTTCCCATGTATTTTATTGTATTTATTTATTTACTTTAAAAAAATATTGAGACAGAATCTTGTTCTGTTGCCAGGCTGGAGTGCAGTGGAGTGATCTCGGCTGACTGCAACCTCTGCCTCAAGGTTCCAGTGATTCCCCTGCCTCAGCCTCCCAAGCAGCTGGGACTACAGGAACATGCCACCATGCCCAACTAATTTTTGTATTTTCAGTAGAGATGGGGGTTTCACCACGTTGGCCAGGCTGATTTTGAACTCTTGACCTCAAGTGATCTTCTCACCTCAGCCTCCCAGGGTGCTGGATTTATACTTAAGGGATTACAGGCGTGAGTCACCGCATCCGGCTGGTTTTATTATTTTTTTAAGAGATAAAATGATTCATCATTATCATCTTACTCAAAGATGAGCCTTAGTAAGGTTTTGGGGTGGCCGCTCCAGATACACAGATATTGCTTTCTCTTTCTCTATTCTCTTTTTCTTCTCTTTTTTCTTGATGCGGGGTCTCACTCCACTGCCCAGGCTGGAGTGCAGGGGAGCGATCCTGGCTCACTGCAGCCTTGACCTCCTCACGCTCAGGTGATTCTCCAACCTCAGCCTCCCAAGTAAGCTGGGACTACAGGTACGCGCCACTATGCCCAGTTTATTTTATTTTATTTTTTGTAGAGACAAGGTTTTGCCATGTTGCCCAGGCTGGTCTCGAATTCCTGGGCTCAAGTGATCTGCCCTCCTTGGCCTCCCAAAGTGCTGGGATTACAGGCGTGAGCCACCAAGCCAGGTCTATTTACATATTTTTTAGTTTGAAACCTAAAAAATATGGGAGGGGGGTTGTTATGGCAAGCACATTCGTTGTGATGGTGTTCTTCCTAAAAAGCTGTTAACTGAACTGAATGTGTCTAATGTCTCTGATGGCTTAGAACTGGGTGTCCAATCTTTTGGCTTCCCTGGGCTACACTGGAAGAAGAATAGTTGTCTTGGGCCACATGGAAAATACATGAACACTAACAGTAGCTGATGAGCTAAAAAAAAAAAAAAAAATTCCTATAGTGTTTTAAGAAAGTTTACCAATTTGTGTCGGGCTGTATTCAAAGCTGTCCTGGGCCTCCGGTTGGACAAGCTTGGCTTAGAAGGAGAAAGTGAAGTATGTTTAAGGGAGGGTCTGTTTAACCCTTTGAGGACCTCCCAGCTCGAAGGAGGGGGCATTCTGGTGGCCGGGTGTATGACCCCCTCCCAGGTCGTAGCTGATTGGACACTTGGCACAGCTGGGCTTTTCCGATGCCCACTCCCAACAGTTGGGGTAATGGGTTGTGAGATGCCACTTGCTCCCTGGGCTGGCCCTTTTAACTGCGGGCCTGGGAGGTTGTCCCTTCCTGTCATACAACTGGAGAGAGAAGAAATAAGCAGGGGGGCAGTATAGAGAGGGGCAGAGGAATGACATAGATACATGTGTGTGCTCCAGTGCATGCATGCACGAGACGATGCCTGGGTATCTTCCTCGTTCTCTCCTGGAGCTTTAATAAGGCACTTATTTCTGTATTCTTATAAAAGGCCCCCACTGCGCCCCCTTTCTGAGTAGGTTTTTGTTAACTGCAACCCAAGGTCTCTCGCCCACACAATTCTGGAGACACTGGGGACACTACTGTGGTTTGCAGGTTTCTTTCCAACAGGATTCACCTTGCCAATCCCGTCTCCTGCAAAGCCATGCCACCAGCCTTCAGGCTGCACGTATACCTGGTGCAAGAGGGCTGGGTGGCCAGTCGCGTTTCAGCTCTGCCACTTGCTACGTGACCCTCAGTTTCCTCATCTGTCAAACAGGGATGAATGTGGATCCTGCCTTCCTCAGAGGGCGGAGAGGAGACTCTGGGAGGATTTCCGTGGAAGGGTCTGTTAGGACCATCTCTTAAGCTCTTTGCACCTTAAGATGGATTTAAAAATCACCTCCTTCAAGCCTGTAATCCCAGCACTGTGGGAGGCCGAGGCGGGTGGATCACGAGGTCAAGAGATCGAGACCATCCTGGTCAACATGGTGAAACCCCGTCTCTACTAAAAATACAAAAAATTAGCTGGGCATGGTGGCGTGTGCCTGTAATCCCAGCGACTCAGGAGGCTGGGGCAGGAGAATTGCCTGAACCCGGGAGGCGGAGGTTGCGGTGAGCCGAGATCGCGCCATTGCACTCCAGCCTGGGTAACAAGAGTT
>NW_022436983.1:9076836-9078967 GCF_009761245.1 Sapajus apella | reverse complement strand
AAAAAAAGAAAACAGTGTATAAAAAAAAAAAAAAAAAAAAAAAAAAAAATCACCTCCTGAGGCCCGTGACAGTGGCTGACGGGCACCTCAAATGCGTTTTGAGACTCTGCATTCAAGATTGTTTCAGGGCAAGAAAGGGTCAGTCAGTCTCATACCAGCCCACATATTTGTCCGAATGCCCAGGGAAAAAGAAAACAGCAAACTCAAAAGGCTTCTCCCTAAACAACCCTTACTTTTATTCCTTTTCATTTGATTTTCAATAAAATTGCTGACTGTGGGTGGTTTCCAAATGCCAGTGCCCTGACCCTGCGTGGAGCTGGCTGTCAGAGTTGGAGCCAGGGAGTTTGTGAGAGTCCCGGGTCCCCAGGGCCCCAGCTCCAGGGCTGCCAGGAGCATGGGATGGGAAGCACCACGGAAGGGGCTTTGGTTCTCTTTTTGAAGTGACAAGGGATGGGGCAGCAGAAGGCAGCCTGGACGGCTGACCTGGGACTGGAGAACGTGAAATGCACAGATTCCGCTTATTTGGAACCAGGTGCCTCACCCTTAGAATGGGAAGGCATGGATAGAAGCCAGTCATTTAAATAGCGACACCCAGGTGTGAATGGACTCAGGCCATCCTGGGGTGGCTGCTTCAGGAAATGGCACGCCTGGGCTGTAGGAAGCCCCCTGCCCACTCCCACACCGCCCCCGGTCTGGGTTTAAACATCCCGCACTCAGGGAGGCCTCTCCTGGAGCTTGAACTGGGGGTGACGGGGTCCCTGTGACATATGCTCAGCTCAGGCCAGGGGATTTTGTCCTCCAAACACTGGGCACAAAATTATTATTTAATCATTATGTGTATTTACTTTAAAAAAAAAAAAAAAAAAGAGGCCGGGGTGGCTCGTGCCTGAAACCCCAGCACTTTGGGAGGCTGAGGTGGGAGGATCACTTGAGCCTGGGGATTGCAGTGAACTGAGATTGCGCCATTGCACTACAGCCTGGACCACAGAGCAAGACCCGGTCTCCAAAAAACAAAACAAAACAAAAAACAAAACAAAAGGCCCAGGACTGTAAGCCAGGCTCTTCATCGAGCTAACTCTGTGTTTCCCAACCTTTCTTTAATTATCAACCTCACCCCCTGAGAATTCTTAGAGGTTTTTTTCTAACCCCTTCACCCTTTTACAGATAGGGGTGTGTGTGTGTGTGTGTGTGTGTGTGTGTGTGTGTGTGTGTGATAGGGGTGTGTGTGTGTGTGTGTGTGTGTGTGTGTGTGTGTCTCCACGTCTATGAAGATACGTCTGTTGCTTTAAACATAAAAGAATGAAGTTTTGGCCAGGTGCGGGTGCTCCCTCCAATTTGGGAGGGCGGATCACCTGAGGTCAGGAGTTCCAGACTAGCCTGGCCAATATAGTAAAACCCTGTCTAAATTAAGAATACAAAAATTAGCCAGGTGTGGCAGTGCACGCCTGTAGTCCCAGCTTTTCTGGAGGCTGAGGCAGGAGGATTGCTTGAACCTGGGAGGTGGAGGTTGCAGTGAGCTGAGATTGCGCTACTGCACTCCAGCCTGGCCTGGGTGATACAGTGAGACTCTGTCTCAAAAAAAAAAAAAATGAATTTTTGCCCCCTCGGGGCTGATGCTGTCCCCATTAAGGATTCGACATTGAATCTTAACACCTGGACAGCCCCTGCCACGCTGCCACGTTGCTGACTCTTAATATCTGTTGCGTGAGTGAGTGCCAGGACAGTCTCTGTGTTTGCCCTTCTCTCCCCGGTGCTTAGCATGGTAGGTGGCCTAGCCTAGGTACTCAGTAAGTACTTGTTAACTGGAAGATTTTCCTTTTTAGCATAAAGCTCACAAACAAGACTGTTGGTCAAAATGAAAAAAAAAAAATCAATGAATGGTATTTTGGAGGACAGAAAAAAACTCATAGGTCCTTGAAAAGAAAGGCACAGATCCAGCTTGGAAGCTTACCAGCGATGGACACTTTTTTTATGAGCATACAAGTCGGAAAGGCTGGATTGTCCATGTTCCATCTTCCTCGGGGTGGTCACGATGACTCACTCCATCACCTTAAGGACTCAAAGGACAGAGACCTCAAGCTACATGTTGCAAGGAACCTGGAGGAAACCTTTTTTTTTTTTTTTTTTTTTT
>NW_022436983.1:9071568-9076736 GCF_009761245.1 Sapajus apella | reverse complement strand
GGGGTTTCACCATGTTGACCAGGATGGTCTCGATCTCTTGACCTCGTTATCCACCTGTCTCGGCCTCCCAAGAGTGCTGGGATTATAGGCGTTGAGCCACCGCGCCCAGCCTGGAGGAAACCTTTTTGCACCAAGGAGGTCCAAACATCAAACTCCTTTGCCTTTTGCATCAAAGAAAAATGGACTTTTTTTCTCAAGCCATGTCTGGGGGGCTGGATAAAGAAGGTCACTCTATTCTCAGGCAAAGCACCAACTGCCCCCATTCTGTCGAGCCTAAAATTGCAGGGGGCTTCACATCTAAGAGGACCACAATATCCCTACATCCAGGGCGCATTCCAGTGTCAACACTGTCATTTACATCTCCATGTCATTATCAGCCACACCTGGCAGCAGGCGGTGTCTGCCTGCTCCAGTCTCTCCCAAGTGTGTGGATGATTAAGGCCGGGCGCGGTGGCTCAAGCCTGTAATCCCAGCACTTTGGGAGGCCGAGGCGGGTGGATCACGAGGTCAAGAGATCGAGACCATCCTGGTCAACACGGTGAAACCCCGTCTCTACTAAAAATACAAAAACATTAGCTGGGCATGGTGGCGCGTGCCTGTAATCCCAGCTACTGAGGAGGTTGAGGCAGGAGAATTGCCTGAACCCAGGAGGCGGAGGTTGCAGTGAGCCGAGATCGCGCCATTGCACTCCAGCCTGGGTAACAAGAGTGAAACTCCGTCTCAAAAAAAAAAAAAAAAAAAAAAGTAACCGGCCTCCCCTTCATTCCCACTTTGCAGGTGGCAAATGTCTCAGGTCCAGGGAGACCCTGCGGACACTCTCTACCCTCCTAACATCCAGAGCAGCAGCCATCTTCTAGTAGTCTTCGGACAATGGTGTCAGTTAAGAAGAGGCTTCTATTTTCCAAGAATGTCCCCTGCATAGAGTATCTTCAGTTCTTCCAATGATAATTTTGTTTCAGAATAACTGTGGCCTTTTATCAAATTTGTTCAATAAGTCTCTCTTATTCAACCAAAATGTGTTTTGCGTTCAAGCTTCCTGAGAGCTTCCCTCTACTTTCTGCAAAGCAAGAGTGGATTGGGTCAATTCCAGTTCCAGGGCTCATGTGTGAATGGCAATGATTCAACGTGTTTAAGATTTCATAGACTCGATTCCCAACTTTTAAAAAAGAGTATTCATCCAGGCGCAGTGGCTCACTCCTGTAATCCCAGCACCTTGCGGGGGAGGGCCGAGGCTGGAGGATGGCTTGGGTCCAGGGGTTGGAGAACAACCTGGGCAACACAGCGAGGCCCTGTCTCTTAAAAAACAAAAAAAGAGCTGGATGCCGTGGCTCACGCCTGTAATCCCAGCACTTTGGGAGGCCGAGGTGGGCAGATCACCTGTGGTAAGGAGTTCAAGACCAGCCTGACCAACATGAAGAAACCCCATCTCTACAAAAATACAAAATTAGCCAGGCGTGGAGGCACATGCCTGTAATCCCAGCTACTCAGGAGGCTGAGGCAGGAGAATCACTTGAACCAGGGAGGTAGAGGTTGTGGTGAGCCAAGATTGTGCCACTGAACTCCAGCCTGGGCAACAAGAGCAAAACTCCATCTTAAAAAAAATAAAGAATTCTAGAGGATGCTTCCCTGAAATTCAAGAGAAATGCCACCAAAACTATATCAGGTTTATTACCTGAAGGAGAGCAAGAAGCACTCGCCTGGTGTTGATTCTGCATTGAGTTCCACTGAGTTCTCATACTTAGTTTCGTGGCTCTGGACAAATTAAAGTCTGTGAGCCTCAGACACCTCCTCTGTAAATTGACTCACCCACGGGGTGCTGTGAAGATTGAATGAGAGAATGCATGCCGAGTGTTTGGCCCTGTGCCTGGCACGTACTAAGTGCTCCACGCAACAGGTGTGGCATTGATGACAGTTGGGGCTCCTGCCGACGTCCTATCTTCTCTCTGCTCACCTGGGAATTTGAGTTCTGCATCCTGTTCTTCACCATCTCTACGAATACGCGTCTCTTTAATATAGAAAGAATAGAAACAAAATTTAGCTTAGATTCCTCTTTGCCTTTTGCATCAAAGAAAAATGGATTTTTCTCAACTTTCAGATGCTACCCATTTGGAATGCTAGGGCTTCCCAGGGACAGCATTTTAAATGGGTAGCATCTGAAAGTTGAGGAAAATCCATTTTCTCAACAAGAAGGGGGTGCGGCTTTTGGGAGACCTGGAGCCCCATCTTGCTGAGTCTCTTGGGGGTCTCTGTTCCAGATTCCAGCAGAGGTGGAGGCTGCTCAACCCAGGGCCTGTGCGGAACACTGCTCTTCTCAGAGGCCCGTGTTTGTTTTAGCTGGAGGCCGCGCATCCCAGAGCAGGTGGAAGGGGCTGCAGAGGCCCCGTGGTTCACACCTCCGCATCCCAGTGGCTCAGGCATGGTGGAACCCATGATGGTTGAACCCCCCTCAGGGGGCCTGTTTGAATGCTATTGTCACCCGAAATCTGAAGCCTGCTATTTCCCTGGGTTTGATTTACAATTGCTGACCCTGCGGTCCTCAAGATGTGGCATCTCAGAGACAGTTCTCCTTGAAGAAAGAGCAGCCCGAGATACTGGGGACACCTCAGATAGGGAGGGAGCTGGGCCCCCCTCTCAAGAGATCCCCAACCTTCCACAGGGGTCACCAACCTCATGCCTACAGGGGCCAGGAAGTCAAAGAAGGGGGTGAGATGGAGATGACAGCAAACCCCGGGTCCAGGTCCTTTCTAAAGGGGCTGGAAGCTGGTGGCGTGTAGGACTGAGGACCTAGTGTCCCCAGAGTATCCAAATTTCCCAAAGAAGCCAGAAATCTGGAGTATTCTGGTAAAGTGCCTTTTTTTCGATTTTCTTTTTTTTTTTTTTTTTTTGACGGATTCTTGCTCTGTTGCCCAGGCTGGACTGCAGTGGTGCGATCTTGGCTCACTGCAACCTCCACCTCCCTGGTTCAAGTGATTCTCCTGCCTCAGCCTCCCCAGTAGGTGGGACTACAGGCACCCGCCATCACACCCGACTAAGTTGTATTTTTAGTAGAAACGAGATTTCCCTGTGTTAGCCAGGATGGTCTCGATCTCCTGACCTTGTGATCTGCCCGCCTCAGTCTCCCAAAGTGCTGGGATTACAGGCCAAACTTTACTGGACTCAGTGGGCTGTGATGACATTGACCTGTCTCAAGAGCTGTTCTCAGCCACGGTTTAGCCCACGTCACGTGGCTTCTGCATGAAGCCTGTTCTTAAAGATGCTGCTCTCTATGTCACACAATGTCCCCTCAAGGGGGAGAGTCCAGCAAGGTCTTTGTTCTAAGAACACTTGCAAGTATCCATCCATTGAATCTTACAGACACTGTCAACTGCCACCAAGTTGGTTTCCCATTTCTGGTTGGCTGCCAGGAAGGTGGAGTCAAGCAGGGCTCCCCTCAGCCGGCCTGGGGGTGGAAGTGCTGATTCGAGGCACTTTCATCCTGCTTAGTTCCCGGCTCTGTTTTGTAACCACTCCCACCTTCTTTCACCCTCCTCATTTCATTCTTAGGACAGGGATTCCTGGGGCTCCTCGCTCCTCCCTTCTCTTATGGCCTTGTCTCCAAGTCACCAAGTCACTTAGTGGCCTAGGATGGCTGCTCCATGAGCTAAAGCTGTGCTGGAATTTCCCCTCTGCCTTCTCTCACCTCAATGGACTGGGCTGGACACTGGCTTGTCTCTTAGGTCCTGTATTCAAACTGCAGGCAGGTGGGGCAGCGGCTGGGGAGGGAGGGGAGGGAGGGAAGGGAGGGAGGTGTGCGGTGCACCTTGGGCAGCGCATGCAGGCGTTTGCACACCATGAGCTCTTACCCCCTGTTGAAATTGCCTCTACTCTGTGTCTGCAACATCAGAACACCTCCCCTACCTGCCTGTCTTTCTCTTTGAAGGCACAGTTGCAAGGTGTCGATTCTTTTGTGTTTCTCGGTTCATGCTCCTCTGCACGCTCCTGAGTGAAAGTATTAGGTTAGCAAGAGAGTGCTTGGTGTGTCCTTACCTGTTCCAATCTGGGACATGCCTCTGAGGTTTCTAGGAGATGCTAGGACTCGCTGAATAGGTGGGCAGAAGATAGGGGATCACTGCGGGGGAGTCTTTTTCTTTTTCTTTTTTAGTTGAGACAGGGTCTCACTCTGTCACACAGGCTGGAGTGCAGTGGCACGACCACGGCTCACTGTAGCCATGACCTCCCAGGCTCAAGCAATCCTCCCACCTTAGCCTCCCAAGTACCTGTGACTACCAGTGTGTGCCATCACACCCAGCTAACTTTTTAAAAATTTTTAGTAGAGACGGGGTTTTGCCATATTGCCCAGGCTGGTCACCAACTCCTGGGCTGGCTCCCCCTGAAATGTTTCTGCTGAAAATTCCAGCCATCCTCCTCCATCAGCCTCCCAAAGTACTGGGATTACAGGTGTGAATCACCATGCCCAGCTAATTATTTATTTCTTTGTTGAGATGGGGATCGTGCTATGTTGCCCAGGCTGGTCTCAAACTCCTGGCATCAAGTCATCCTTCTGCCTCAGCCTCCCAGAGTGTTAGGATTACAGGTGTGAGCCACCGCACCCGGCCTGGTGTCTGTTTCCTGAGCCATCTTGTATCCACACACTGCAGCCGTCTAGCCAGATCTTACTTCTCCATCCTTGTAAGGGCCCGAGATCACCCTCCAACCCCCATCCCATTCTCATCCCGCACATCTACCAATTGCTACTTTTTGGTCAAAAACACACAGTGTTTTTGAAGTGAAGAAACCCGGATCTTGAAAATACCTGGGCCCAAGAAAATCTTGGGAAATAGTGAGTTCAATGAAACAGGACTGATACAAGGATGTATAAAACAGTACTGGCTGGGCGCGGTGGCTCAAGCCTGTAATCCCAGCACTTTGGGAGGCCGAGGCGGGTGGATCACAAGGTCAAGAGATCGAGACCATCCTGGTCAACATGGTGAAACCCCGCCTCTACTAAAAATACAAAAAATTAGCTGGGCATGGTGGTGCGTGCCTGTAATCCCAGCTACTCAGGAGGCTGAGGCAGGAGAATTGCCTGAACCCAGGAGGCGGAGGTTGCGGTGAGCCGAGATCGCGCCATTGCACTCCAGCCTGGGTAACAAGAGTGAAACTCCGTCTCAAAAAAAAAAAAAAAAAAA
>NW_022436983.1:9064913-9070986 GCF_009761245.1 Sapajus apella | reverse complement strand
AAAGTAAAGGAAAAGAAAAGAAAAAAAAAAGAAAAAGAAAAAACATGGCCGGGTGCAGTGGCTCATGCCTGTAATCCCAACACTTTGGGAGGCCGAGGCGGGCGGATCATGAGGTCAAGAGATTGAGACCATCCTGGCCAACATGATGAAACCCTGTCTCTACGAAAAATACAAAAATTAGCTGGGTGTGCGCCTGTAGTCTCAGCTACTCGGGAGGCTGAGGCAGGAGTATCACTTGAACCTGGGAGGCGGAGGTTGCAGTGAGCCGAGATCGCGCCACTGCACTCCAGCCTGGCGACAGTGCGGGACTCTGTCTCAAAAAAAAAAAAAAAAAAAAAAAAAAAAAGAAAAAGGAAAAACAGCACGATTGAGAGGTCCTGTTTGCTTAGGGCGTTATATGCGTGCCTTCACGGGACTGACACCTGTGAGTTAGGCACATTTTTATTTTCGTCTCAAAGATGAGGGACTTGAGCTCACAATGCAGAGGGAAGGTCAGGGGCCCCAGCCCAGCTGAGACCACTCGGCAAAGCTGTGGCCAAGCCCCTTGGGCAGGATTTGATTGGCTGGAGCCCGGAAGGGGAGCCAGAAGCAGCTAGGGCATTTCAGCGGTTCTCACACTCCAGTCCTAATGAAGGCCCGAGAAAGGGCTTGCATCCTTCTCCAAGGGCAACTTCTGTGCATTTAAAAAGTTTCTATTGAAAATTCAGTCTTAACCCATTCATGAAAAGTACTGGCTCTTCCTTGGCTGCGGCCCTAGTTGTATTCACCAAATAGAAAAGGCAGCTTCACAAAGGCGCTGCCGGCTCTAGGAGGACCCGGGAAAAAGTCTCAGGGTCTGCAGGATGCGCCAGCAGGCAGGAAGCTCATTGAAAGCGATTTGGGCACTGCCCCCCACCCCCGAGTGGCCTTGCTCTGTGCCAGGCGCTGCCTGCATCGCACCATTTAACTGCCCCGTGAAGCAGGTCCTGTCGTGACCGTCACTTCACTGTTGCCGTTTTTGAGAAACCTGAGACAGAGGCAAAGTCACCTATTGAGGCTCACTCAGGGGCAGAGGTGCGCTTGAACCCTAAGCCCTGCCTGTTTCACTCCAAAGTCTGCCTCTTATCTCTGAGAGACTCTGCCGCCTTATTTAGCGATGTAGGAAGTGGACTAGACTGGGCACAGCCTGGGCCATCATCACTGTCACACAGTCACCGCAGGGAGCTGTGGACCCGGGGCATCTCAGAGCCAGGAGGCTGATGACCACGAGGTCCTCTGAGGATGACCAGTGCTGAGGCTTTTCCCCGCATTTTGTGTCAGGTCTGATTTGCACAACCAGAGGTATTCGTATAGAACCGTGCCTTTTTTCTGTTTTAAAAGAGACAAGGGCTTGCTGTGTCACCCAGGCTGGAGGGCAGTGGCGTGATCAAAGTGTACTGCAGCCCCAAACTACTAGGCTCAGGTGATCCTTCCATCTTAGCCTCCCAAGTAGCTGGGACTACAGGTGTGCGGTGCCACACCTGGCTAATTTTTTTAATTTTTATTTTTAGAGATGGTGTCTTGCTATGCTGCCCAGGCCGTTCTCAAGGGATCCTCCTGCCTCAGCCTTCCAAAGTTCTCGTGTTACAGATGTGACCTACCCTGCCCAGCTGGAAGTATGACTTTTGATTCTGGAAAGTTCTGCTCAGTGAAGAGATGTTTGTTCAAATGTTAAAACTACAGTGGTGGTCTGTGTGTCGGGGGCGGGTAGTTCTGAAACGCAAGGTGAGGAATTTCGTTTCCCAGCCTCTCAACTGTGCCAGCACGGTTATGAAGGGGTGCTGAGATTTCATACAGGACACTTGGAAAAATATCGACTCCTTGTGAAAATATGAAGTGTGAAACTTAAAAAGAAGGAATTCTACTTTCCTTTAATTGCCATTTAATGAAAATATACTGCTAGGGAGCAGCTGCTGCCCAAACAGATGTATACAGGTTCCCTTTGGAATCTTGTAACACTGGGAAAAAAACCCATTTTTTTTTTCTCTGTTGTCAAACTCTTGAACAGCAAGAAATAAAAAAAGAATATTTTTCCCCTTGACAAACAGGAATTTCTGATACCATGTTAGTCACAAACCTTAAATTCGAACTGAGCCCAGGGATGAACCCCGAGAGAAATGGTGATGGGGTAGATGAGTGGACGGGCTGGGAGGGCCGGGGTCGGAGGTCGCTGAGGTCCCGTTTCTGTGGCTGAGTAGCAGGTGGCACCGCCCTCTGCCCTCCTCAGTTTCCCCTCTCAGTGGGCAGATGCCTGGCAGCCCTGCAGGCTGGCATGAGGTGAGGGTGGGCCCTGCCCTGGGGGATGTGCCTGCCAGCAAGCGCTCCGTAAATCACAGCATCAGCCTTGCCGAGACGGTGGCTCTACTTTCTACCGCATCTTTCCTACGTTGTGAATTCCACGAATTCGAAAGTTCCCAGCTCTAGCTGGGGACCCTGACGCAGGTTTGGCTTGGCCACCTTGGACCTTCCTCCTCCGGCTCGGTGGCAGGCTGGCCAGCCCGAATTGTGTGTGCGTCTGTAAGGCAGCCATGAATAATGCATGTGGACTGATTATGTAAATCTGCAGGTTTTCTTTCATTTCTAGCCAGTGCATGACAATGGGCTTTTTGGGGCCCTCTGCTGTCCCATTCTGTGGTTTGGTGTCTGTGCTGTGGGCCTGGCCTGCCAAGCTCTGGGGGACACTGCCTCACTGCCTCAGGAAGGAGTGAGCTCTCCAGCGGGCACATCAAAGGACAGCTCAGGCCTCTGTTGCTGCCAGATTTCCCAGGCATGGCACTGCGTGAAAGGAAACCATCCCCTGCCCGAGGCAGCCCCACGACATGTGCAGACGATTGGGGGGTGGGCCGTGATGTTTAATTCAGAGTGGTGAGTGCTAGAAAGGCCATGTCCAGAGCAGGGCACCGCCTTCATTTTTGGGGCTGCAAGCCAGGGAGCCTGTGGTCTGCAAGGTTTGTGGGATGAAGGCCAGGCATCTGCAAGGAGCTCACCTGGCTGGTGGAGGGGGCACTCTTCCCTGGGGGCTTGCCCCTCTCTGAGCTCAGGCAAGCAACACACACATACACACACACACACACACACACACACATAGCATCTCACACAGGAAACCCTTATGTACAAGGCACACATGTACACACACATACACACACACACAGGAGCATGCACACACACATAAAAGCTAACAGTTACAAGGAGGGGGACTCAGGGCCAACCCCACCGAGAGCAGAACTGGGATCAGAGGGATCTGGGGTCAGGTCCCAGCCCTCCTTACCAGCTACCATGTGCAGTTGGGTGCCTCTTAACTCTCTGAGGTGCAGTTTCCTCATCTGTAACATAGGGATCATCGTACCAGGCAGGGCTATTAGAGGCATTAAGATGCCCAATCATGGCTGCAAAGCTCAGAGGAGCCCAGTGCCTGGGCTGGAGATGGTCACCAGGTGGCAGCGGCTGTGGCTCTTTCCCTGGCTTGCCTGACCCCAGCCTGGGGATCTGCTCTACCTTAGGTGAGAGGGAAGGAAAGGGAGAGTCTGGCTCTATGTAGAAGTCGCTGTTCCAATGCCCTTTGGGCCGCAGGGGTGGATGGATGAATAAACTGAAAGGTAGGCAGGGAAAGCCCCTCTGCCCGGAGCTTCGGAAGCTGCCTGGGTGCTGTCATGTGTGCCTTGCTGTGGGGAAATCTTCCAGTAGGTAGACCCAGCACAGGATGTGTTTGTGTGTGTTGCCTGTCTGAGGCAGGACTCACCCAGGAGAGTGATCATGGGCAGCACGGGTCACAGCAGCGTGGGGAAGGCAGCATTCACCAGCTGGTGCCAGGCCCTGGGCAGGTGCTTCAGAGATAGGACAAGCCCCCTTACCATCTGAAACTACTTGGCTCCCGAGTTTCGACAATAGCAAGAGTGGACAGCAGACAGCGAGGGATACCTGCATTTTTTTTTTTTTTTCTGAGATGCAGTATTGCTCTGTTGCCAGGCTGGAGTGCAGTGGCACGACCTGCGATCTTCCAGGACATCCATCTGCCCATCCTCCTGTATACGCCTCAGTCCCTCCAGACTGCAACTCTGCCTCCTGTCTGTAAGACAGGTCTTGCAGAGTTATTAGAACAAGGGTTCAAATGATTCCCTTGCTTCAGCCTCCTGAGTAGCTGAGACTACAGGTGCGTGCCACCATACCCAGCTAATTTTTTGTTATTTTAGTAGAGACGGGGTTTCACCAGCCTGGCCAGGATGGTCTCAATCTCCTGACCTCATGATCCGCCTGCCTCGGCCAACCAAACTGCTGGGATTACAGGCGTGAGCCACCGCCATGGGCCAATGTCCGCATTCTTTCATCCTCACCACCTGCCTGCGAGGCAGGGGCTGGAAGCTTCCATTTACTAATGAGGAAAGCAAGGCTCAGAGAGGTGAAGACACCTGCACAAGATTGCACAGCTATAAGTGCATGGATTTGAACCCAGGACTGGCTGACTCCTGTGCCATGTTACAGATGAGATACCAGGGTGTGTGTGTGTGTGTGTGTGTGTGTGTGCATGTGTGTTGGGAGGGAGATCCATTTTCGCTGGGTCACCAGCCTGAGATTGGAATCTTGGTTTCTCAAGCCAGTGCTATTTCTAACTATGTGCCAGGGAGTGAGTCTCATCCTCACGCCTTTCCTCTGCGGCTCCTTCAGCCGGGAATGTCCACCCTCTTGTCCCTTTGGTGGTGAAGCTCCAGCCTCCTTTGTGGTCACTGGCAGCATCCCGGCTTTGGCAGGCCCTCCCTGCATGCTCTAGTCAGGCTGAGTGCCCTCCCTGGATGGCACAGCCCTGGCACCCTTCAGCTATGAAATCCACCCGAAGTCAGCTCTCTGTCTGTCTGTTCCACACTAAGGGATATGTTCTTCCAGGATGTCCATCTGCCCATCCTCCTGTATACTCCTCAGCCAGCTATTCATCCATCTGTCCATCGATTGACCTGTCTGTCCTTCCACCCATCCATTCACCAAATATTTATTGGTATCTACTGCATGCCAGGAACTCAGAATAGTGAACACAAATCTCCACCCTCTGAGAGTATCCCCAGCGCCTGGCAGAATGATATAAACAAACAACAGCCACCATTAAAAGAAATACAGATGAGCACCATGAGTCTCAGAGAGGTTAAGAAGCCTATCTAAGGTCACACAGTAAGTGGCAGAGCTTTGGCCTGTCTGATGCAAAAGCTACCCAGTTACCTCCCATGCGTTCTGCGCCACCTGGAGCCTCCAGGGACCTCCCCTGGCCATTTCTAACGGGAGCTGCAGGGCAGCCTGGGAGGTTCCGCCCTGGGCAGCAGCACCTTACCTTCTGCTGCCGGATGGCCCTGTTGATCCTCTTCTCCTGGCACAGCTGGTGCTCCGTGCGTTCCAGGGCCTCCTTCAGCAGGGCCTTTTCTTCCGCCTCTTTGTAGATATCATCCTCCAGCTTTGCCACCTGCGACTGGTACATCTCAACGGACACTTTGCTCCGCCTGGGTGCACAGGAGAAAGAAACGGTGTCTCCTTTTCCCTTATCCTTCCCATTCATCATCCATGTGCCAGACCTGGACGTCTCTCAAAATACATCCACAGCGGGGGCTCGTTCACGAGTGTCATCACAAGCAGGACAGCATGATGAAGATTTGGGGCCCAGAGAGCGGAACAAGCCGCTCATCCGTCGAACGTGTGCAGCAGGAGGGTATAAAGGATGTGACCAGCCCTCCTGGCGTTCCGGGGAGGGGACTGTGACCGAAAATACGATGGAGCTGTCAAAGCTACACGAGTGGGAAACCGTAAGTCAGGGGTCACAAGAGGTGCAGCCTGCACAGAAAACAGTTCACAGAATGGGGAAACTGGGGCTTCTGCAGCTGCGATCCCTCTGCCAGGCCTAGTCGGTGGCCTCCCTGTTACCCCTCTGACATGTGAGGTTTTCCACACTCGGGTCTCGGTCCAGGCCTACGTGTCTGCCACTAGCCTGAGTTTAGCCAAGAGAAGGAAGGCCTGGGCCTTTCCGTGGGGGTGTGGGGGTGCCGAGGTGCCCGAGCTGGGGACGTGGGGGTGCCGAGGT
>NW_022436983.1:8969611-9064903 GCF_009761245.1 Sapajus apella | reverse complement strand
GCCGAGGTACCTGAGCTGTTCAATATCCTTTTCGTATCCTCTCAACAGCTCCTCTTTCCTCTCTAGCCGGTTCTTGAGTTGGGTGATCTTTTCAAACACCAGGTCGAGGTCCCTCTGTCGAAGCTGGTTGACCCTCTCCCTCTCTTTGGGGGAGAGATATTTCATGGACACGTGGCCAGACATGTCCTTGATGTTCATCAGACTTCCGAGGGTTTTGCTCATCTCCAGGTACTACAAGGAAAGCGTTTGCAGATAAGCAGCATTCCCCGGGGCCGCTGGTGGCCGCTTTAAGGAGGCCAGCGTCTAAGTCTGTTTCGTTCACCTTCTGCAATTGCAGAGAACAAACAAATGCTTTGAAAGGAGCGCCACTGGGGCTTCCATTTTCCCCACGTCCATTTACGCTATGCCTTTTTTGAGAGCTGGGAGTGAAAAATGACAACAGGTATAAACACTTCATTCTAACTACCCGTGTTTTCAAGGAATGTGGCTATGTGACTCCTGAGCCATGCTGGGATAGTAGACAGGTCTTGCAGAGTTATTAGAACAACTAACTAGGCATGTGAGGTTTCCATTTAAACTATCCCGTGGTTATCACTGACTGCAGGGCACCCAGGCTTCGGACAGCAGTGGGTTGGATGCTGGATATACGTACCAGCTTTTCACTGAGCTCTAAAGCCTCAGCCATGTCCATCTTCCCTGACTTCTCCATGGCTGAGCTGAATGTTGTGTTGCAAAGGCCATTCTGAGGCTGAAATCAGACAGAAATAAAAGCCCTCTCTTGACATTCCATTACAACTTTCTATGACCAGAAGCTAAAGCACTGTATGATTACCAAAGATTAACTCAAGAGAGTGGATTTTCAGTCCAGGTCCTGATCATTCAGTCTGATTCCTCTGTCAACTGCTTTCTTATAACTGTATTCCTACCCTTCAGAGAATGACTGTCTTTGAAGTCTTTGTAATTGTACATCACTTGTCTTGTTCTTTGATCACTGCCTGTCTTCCCTCTAGAACAGTGGTTCTCAATTGGGGTGGCTTTGTCCCCTCCCCTGGGCCATTTGGCAGTGTTTGGAAACATTTTTCATTGTCACAACTGCAGGCAGGGAGTGCTACCGGCATCTAGGGGGCTAGAGAGCAAAGACGCTATAAGATATCCACACATCCCTCCACAAACTGCGCCAGAATTATGGGGTCCTAAAACATCAACAGTGCTAAGGCCTGGAAACCCCGGTCCAGACGAGAGTGCCATCGGAGCAGGGACTGTGTTGCTGTTTGCTCATTCTCCCTCTCCATGTGCCCAGCATTGTGCCTGGCACAGAATGGCACACAGAGTGGGCATGTCTGTCAAACGAATAAATACAGGTTAAATAAAAAATATCCCCCTTCCTTTTATTAAAGGAACTTCATGTTCATGCAGCAGAAACTGGACCCTCACTTTAGACCCTTTCCAGAGATGATACAGCTGTGTGCTTGCTGAGACCGTGCTCAGCCCGCTGCTTGCTAAAAACCCCAGCTGAACGCATAGAAAAGCCACTAGGCCAAGCGGGGAGTCCGGGGGTCACAGACAATCCCCCATACATCCCCCCCAACTAAACTGGGTTTTAAGTGCTCGCCATGGACACCAAGAGCATGTCAGTTCACAGCATGCACCGGCTCTACACTATAAACTTGGGAGATTAAAAAAAAAACCCACGCAGTCCCAAAAACGTAAAAGCATAAAGGAGACTGTGATAGGTTAAGTGTGACTTTTTTTTTTGAGATGGAGTTTTGCCCTTGTCACTCAGGCTAGAGTGCAATGACGTGATCTCAGCTCACTGCAACCTCCGCCTCCCAGGTTCAAGTGATTCTCCTGCCTCAGCCTCCCGAGTAGTTGGGATTATAGGCACCCACCACCATGCCTGGTTAATTTTGTATTTTTAGTAGAGATGGGGTTTCTCCATGTTGGTCAGGCTGGTCTCAAACTCCTGACCTAATAATCTGCCTGCCTCGGCCTCCCAAAGTGCTAGGATTATAGGCGTGAATCACCACACCTGGCCATATTTGTCTATAGTAAGAGTAGACACATTTATCTATCTAGAGATGAGAATAAAGAAGGTATTTAAAGACCACAATAAATTGGGCAGATTTCCTACAAAAAGAACCTAAAATGCAGCTTGGTGTCTCCAGCTCCCCGAGCTGCGTCCTCTGCACTGTCCTTCAGAACCTCCTCTCTTTCCCTACAGGTGACTGGAGTCCTAAGCGAGGGTGACCTAAGGAAGAGGCTGGGCTGCAGGTTCGATCACACCATCAGACCAGCAGGGTGCAAGAGGCGGGCCTCCAGGGACACAGTCCTGGCTCTGTCATTCATTATCTCTGTGACCTTGGGTGAGGTGCTTGACCTTCTGAAACCTTATGAACCTTAGTTTTTCCTTCTCTTTATTTTTATGTTTATTTTTTTTTTTTTTGAGATGGAGTTTCACGTTGTTGCCCAGGCTGGAGTGCTGTGGTGCATTCTGGTTCACTGCAACCTCCACCTCCTGGGTTCAAGTGATTCTTGTGCCTCAGCATAGATGTGCACCACCATGCCTGGCTAACTTTTGTATTTTTAGTAGAGACGGGGTTTTGCCATGTTGGCCAGGCTAGTCTCTAACTTCTGGCCTCAAGTGATCTGCCTGCTTCAGCCTCCCAAAGAGTTGGGATTACAGGCATGAGCCACCATGTCTGGCCTGAAGTCTTAATTTTTCTTATCTGTAAAATGGGGATAAGAATGGTAACTGACCCAGGCTGTGTGGACTAAATGAGATAACGCATGTGAAGGGCTTTGCTCAATGCCTGGTAGAGAAAGCACTCAGTAAATGCCAGCTGTTCTTCCTCCTGCCCTTCTCTTCCTTCTTTTTTTGAGACAGGGTCTCTGTCGCCCAGGCCTGAGTGCAGTGGTGCAATCTCGGCTCACTGCAGCCTCCACTTCCTGGGCTCAAGTGATTCTCTAGCCTCAGCCTCCCGAGCAGCTTCCGGGAATACAGGTGTGGGAACCAATGCCTGGTTCATTTTTTGGTATTTTTTTTTTTGTAGAGACGGGGCCTCGCCATGTTGCCCAGGCTGGTCTTGAACTCCTGAGCTCAAAGTGATCCACCTGCCTTGGCCTCCCAAAGTGCTGGGATTATTGGCATGAGCCACTGCGCTTGGTTCCTTTCTTTCTTTTAATCTGAATTGCTGCCAGCGTTGGAAGATTGAGGTCTTTCGAGAGTGGAGAGTTTTCCTGCTGTGTGGTGTCCATGGCAGGACTGGGGCCCTGCCGAGGAGAAGGCCTGTTTTCAGAGTGGGTCAGGCTGGGAATGGGCCCAACCTGCAGGCTGCCCCTCCACGCCCACCTTCGCTGAAGGAGGGTTTGATTTTCTCAAGAAAACCAGCTCATTTCCAAGGACCTTCTTCCTGGACTCTCGCGAATGTCCAGAAAAACCTGCCAAGAGAACGTAGGATGGCCTCATTATTTCTTCTAGAAACCTGGCTGGTGCGGATCCAGCTGCAGCAGCAAACATACCCTTGGCAGGTCCTGTGACAGATGCTGACCCGTCACGTGTCCATCAAATGCCCAAACATCCATTTAGGGTAAAAAGGCACCTTCGATTGCAAGGATGAGATCACTTCTGGAAATCCTATTGTCCCGGCTGGAGAGCAGTGGGACGATCAGAGCTCACTGTTGCCTTGAACACCTGGGCTCAAGTGATCTTCCCATCTCAGCCTCCTGAGTAGCCAGGACTGCAGGCACCTGGCACCATGCCTGACTAATGTATTTTTAATTTTTTTTTTTTTTTTTTGGAGATGGAGTTTCGCTCTTGTTACCCAGGCTGGAGTGCAATGGCGCGATCTCGGCTCACTGCAACCTCCGCCTCCCGGGTTCAGGCAATTCTCCTGCCCCAGCCTCCTGAGTAGCTGGGATTACAGGCACGCGCCACCATGCCCAGCTAACTTTTTTGTATTTTTAGTAGAGACGGGGTTTCACCATGTTGACCAGGATGGTCTCGATCTCTTGACCTCGTGATCCACCCACCTCGGCCTCCCAAAGTGCTGGGATTACAAGCGTGAGCCACCGCGCCCGGCTTAATTTTTTTTTGGTAGAGCTGGGGTCTCGCTATGTTTCTCAGGCTAGTCTCAAAATCCTGACCTCAAGAGATCTTCTTCTCTTGGCTTTGCAAAGTGGTAGGATTACAGGCGTGAGCCACCACACCTGGTCTATTTAAACAGTATTTAATAATAATAACATATCATTTATCAAGTTTTTCCTCTGAGCCAGGCACTGGGTTAAGCACTTTGGAGAATTATCTCCCTCAGTATTTTCATCATCATTTTACAGCTGGGAAAGGGAGTCCCAGAAAGGTTAAGAGCCTTGCCCAAGGTCACACAGCTTGCAGAGCTTGGATCTGGACATGAGTCCCTCTGACTCTAGAGCTGTGTGCTCTGAATCACGGCCCCCTTCTCCTGCCTTTTATATGTCTGTGTTTTTCAGGTGACAGTGAAAAGCAAACTTCAGACAAACTCATGGTGGAACATGATAAATTAGCCTGCTGAACACGTTCTGCAGAATATAACACACGATGTGAAAAGGGTCCTGTCACGCTTCAGTGATTAATCTGGCCCAACGTCACTGCCACGCTAAACCATGCTGTGCAGAAACGGAAGGACACCTTTCTGTGCAAACACTGGACAACTGGTAGGGTCGGGGTACTAACTAGTGAGTATAGACAACGGCCCATCAGGGAGGACCTGGCCCCAAACCACTGACATGTATGGTTGTGCCAGGGAACCCAGCTCATGTCTGCCCTCAGGCCCCTCCTTTCCATGCCAGTCACAGCAGAGAGAATTTTCTTTGGTTACCGCTAGGATCTCTATTCTTGAGAGAGTTGGCAAATCCGGTTTTGCATCCAACAGTATTTTCTGGACATTGTTTTCCATTCTGAGGTTTTTTAAATCTAGAACTGATTCATTCAGGTGGTGTTTATGACCTATAAAAGAATAAAGCAGACTCAAAAGAAGGGCTCAGGAAGAAGTGATTTCATGTCATGACCACAGCTACTACTTCTGGGACGCTTACCACAGGCTCGTTTTCATCCTCACGGCCGCCTCCCTTGGAGATGAGGACACAGGCCTAGAGGGATTAACTGACTCGGCCAAGGTCACCCGGCTTATATGAGGGTGCAGCCACACAGGCGTCAGTGCCAAGGCACTGAGGGAGGACTTTGCTAAGGTCCTCCAGCCACGGAACCAGGGTGGAACTTGAACCCAGGCTTCCAGGTCCTAGACAGTGCCCAAACCTGCAGTAGACCCTAAGTCTTAGGAGAGCACGAGCCCCTCTAAACAGGTACTCTAAGTGGTTCCCAGACATTGATCCTTAGACAGTGTTCAGCCATGACAAAGTTTTCACCCAGCTACCGTGAAGTAAGAAAAAGTACAATAGTGAGTTGTGCATCAAATCCTATTTATTTAATAGGATAAAATCTCCTTCAGTATTTTCTGGGTTCCTTTGGAGCCTCTGGAACAAGGCCTGCACTTGACTCTGAGATCACTGTCTGCCCATTGTTTTGTGTGTTACAATGTCCTTTGAGTTCGAGACGATGCGGATAAAATATGGTACTCCTGGCAAACTGGTCAGTCCCAAATGTGAGCCCGAGTCTGGGGTCCCCTGCGCTGACTCGGAAGGAGACTTACCTGGCGAGCGGGCCTTCTCAAGTTCTTTAATTCGTGCTCGAAGTTCAGATAAGGCCTTTTTCTGACGCTGGATGACCTCCTCATGCCGGGACCCTTTGCACTTGACCCCTAGGTCGCTGAAGGATGGCTCCTGTGGGTAGAATGGGGCGGGCAGCAGTTGATCAGGGATTGGAAGATTTCTCTTACATTCACAGAAACATGAACGACTGACGGGTAGTGGAACGCTGTCACTTAGCACCTTCGGGAAAACATCATTAGGGCATCAGCAGAGACAGAATTTACATTTTTCATCTCAACTATCAGGTCACATGTAGGAAGACTTCCAGCTTTCCCATTTAGCATTACTGTAAATAAAAGGGCCCCTCCAGGTTCCCTCTCCATGTTTTCTTTTTCTCCTAATACTATTCCATGCCTGGGTTTCCATTTGCTGCCATTCCGGTCTTGTTTCTGAACAGCCACAGCAAATTCTACTCCTGGAAGGGCATTTTCAGATGAGAACGCATGATGCTTTCTTTTAACTGGTGATAAGGATGGTTGTTTAATATTTGCTAGGGGGATTTGATAGATTGGCTCTTATTTGGGCTGGAGAAAGGAAAACCTTTCTCTGAGACTTTGGAGCCTCCAGAGCGGCACTGTCCCACAGAACTTCCTGTGGTGAAGGGAATGTTTTAAACCTGCACCGTCCCATATGGTAGTCACTAGACCCAGATGGACCATCCTAAATAGCTCAGACTAGAGTTGTGTGTGTGTGTGTGTGTGTGTGTGTGTGTGTGTGTGCGCGTGCGCGCGCGTGTGTTGTTTATTTTGGTTTGTGGAGATAGGATCTTTCTCTGTTGCCCAGCCTGGAATGCAATGGCATGATCGCAGCTCACTGTAGCCTCTACCTCTGGGCTCAAGTCATCCTTCCAGCTCTGTAGCTGGGACTACAGGTGCGTGCCACCACACCTGGCTCATTTTTTCTATTTTTTTGTAGCGACAGGTGTCACTTTGTAGCCCACGCTGGTCTCAAACTCCTGAGCTCAAGCAATCCTCCTGCCTCAGCCTTCCAAGGTACTGGGATTACTGGCGTGAGCCACTGTACCCAGAGTTGGGTTTACTAAGAGCACAGACAAGAAGTTGGGTTTACTAAGAGCACAGACAAGGAAAGGTCTTTTTCATCTTTTAAGGGTCATGTACCCTTTTAAGATTTGGAAGCATGCAGGGCTTTTTTTTTTTTCCTCCAGAAAAATTCACATCGACACAAATATTAGCATACAACTTCCAGAGGGTCAAAACCTCCTGAAGTCCATTCATAAACTCTGAGTTAAACAACGCTTCTCTCAGGTAAGCAATTCATTCATTAATTCATTCATCACACATCGATTTATTGAGCACCTCTGTGTGCCAAGCCTGGTTCTGGGCTCTAGGGATTCCGCAGTGGCTAAACCCGCAACGGCCCTGTTGTCATAGATTTTGCATCCTCATGTGGGCAGACAGACAACAAGGTGAAAATATCTGGTAGAAGTGATAAGCAGTACAGAGAAAATTAAGCGGGGAGGTGGGGTGGGGTGTTGGGAACAGTTTTCAGTTGTAGATAGAGCTGCCAGGGAAGATTTCAGTCAAACCGGCAAGAAGGAGAAGAAATTGACAATCTGGCTCTTTTTAAATAATTTTTAAAATAACAGTTTTGGTTCACTTCACGCATATACATATATAGCTAGATACAGGTACAGAAGATAATATCTATGTAGTATGAAGTGAACCAACATTGTTAAAAAGCTGCCAATCCATCTATCTACTGGCCGATGGCAGTGACTGCATGCCAGACACTGCTCTAGGCAGGGGTGAGATCAGGGGGTGAGCAGACGAGCCCTTGCTGCAGTGGGCAAAGTTCTATGGGGCAGACAGATAACAGACAGACAGACGCACAGATACTCTAATTCCAGAGAGTGATAAGTGCTCTCAGGAAAAGAAAGCAGAGAAGCGCAAAGGGGACATCTGTTTGTTCTTCTTCCTTTGATGGTTCAAGTGCTTGCCAAAGCCTGTATGACACATCCCTGGCCCTGTGCTAGCCACACTGCCACCGGGGAACAGGGCCTGTGGCCTCCTTCAAGGGACTCCACAGTGCTGTCCGAGGTCCCCCTGGGACGGTCTCTACTCCCACCCCCATGTCCCCATCACTTGTTCCCTCCCTTCCTTCCGGCTCTGCTCCACGTCTCCTCCAGCACAGGCCTCCCTCGCCACCCGACCCCAAAGAACCCTCCTGCCCCCAGGTCACTCTGTGCCGTTCCTCAGAGCACTTACTCCCACTGGACATTTCGCCTGATCTTGGCTTGTGTATTTCCGTGTCTCCCCTCCGTGATGGGCTCCGTGAGAGCAGTCTTTATCTCCTCTGAGGACTGTGCTACTCCCAGGGCCCAGGGCTGTATCTGAGCATAGTAGGTGCTCAATAAATATGGAGCCTGCATGAACAGAGGTCAGAAACAGGAGCTGTAAAGAGCTTGCCCCGGCTTTCCGCCTGGGAGCAGGGCTCCGCAGCTTCGAGGGAAAGGCACCCCACCCTTGCTGCGCTTAGCAGGGCCTCGCTTGTCCTCGGACCCTGGCTCCAGCCTGCTCACAGCTGCAAGGCTGCTTCCCTTCCGGGGTTGGCTCTACGCTGGCCTTGGTCACCTCTTGAGGATACGTGTTTGCCCTAGGAGTAAACAACCTGGAATATTCTCCCTCTCTCTCTGTCCTCTATGTTTAGCAGGGGGTAGGGGATACTGAGTTTTGGGGGTGTAGGGGTAGCCACGGCATTGAGGCTGCATCACAGCCTGTGCTTGGCCTGAGGGGTACCGGGAGCACCACATGACCCCTCCTCACGGCTCTTCGGGGAATTGGTTTATTTGGAGACGATGGAGATTCTTTCTCATACAACTCTTAAGCCCTCTGACCCACTCTGGCTTAGAAAGCAGAAAGGAGCCCGAGGGAGGAAAACCATTCCAAGAAGGAACAAACATATTTTCCCTTTTATCTTGCAGTCTCCCTCCCCAATCCTCCTCCACGAATTCCACCACATAATATAAACTAAACATCAAGGGCATCCCAGTTCAACAATCCAGTCCAACAGATGTGCACAGAGTCCAGGGGCGTTTGGTGTGGGTGGGCCCTGTGTGTCTTCTCCTATCCCTGGCATAGGACCTGGCACACAGCAGATGCTCAATAGTCACTGAATGAGTGAATGAATATGGGTCAGGTTCTGCTCTAAAAGCCTGGGATTCCGACAGGAGTGCCGCACACTCCCCGCCCCATGGAGCTTATGGCCACGTGGGCCTGCTGTAGCCACCCCTCTTCCCGGTCGCCCTGAGCAACCAGGAGACACTTGTGTGAAGGTGCTCTGGACAGTGATCGCTGCCAAGGACAGCTGGCTGGACCTCGAGCCGTTTCATTCAAGCTGTTTGCAGCCCTGGCTCAAGGCTGTCTGGCAGGGGAAGGGCATCTTTGAGTGCGCCAGAAAGCAAGCTGACACATTTGGCCTGGCTTCCCAGCAAAAATCCAATGCCCATTACTGGAACGCCATGCTCTCTAGGCTCCAAAAGCCTCAGGGAAAGAACAGCCCCAGGCCCCGGGAAACCCAGGGCCTTGAGGACTCACTGCACCTCACAATCGCATGCTGTGGATCACGGGGAGTAGCGCAGCCCCAGCCATAGGGACAGAGTGTGAGTACCAGCTTCCAGGATGGCCCAGTAAAGGCTGTTTTCACTCAAAGACACGCTCCCATCCGATGCTTCTGGGCAGGTGCACAGAACAGCTACCAAGACACAGCCACGGAGCACTCACTGCATGGCTCTTTGGGAAGGCAGTTTGGCCCCATCAAGCACAATTCAGGAAGAACAAGTACATTAAATGCAGCGTTGCACAAGAGGACACACAGCCTAGGTGTCCATCCAAAGGGGACTGGTTGGAAAAAAGAAACACAGTGGAATTCCACACAGCCATGTAACAGGGTGAGGCAGATCTTCATATTCTTGCAAAGATGCCCATTAGTGTCTGTAAAAATAAACCCATGTTGCAGAATGTACATGGTTTGATACCATTAGCAAAAAAATTATGTACTAAACAAATATCTCTATGGGCCAGGCATGGTGGCTCACACCTGTAATCCCAGCACTTTGAGAGGCCGAGGTAGGTGGATCTCTTGAGTCCAGGAGTTCAAGACCAGCCTGGATAACATGGCGAAACCTCATCTCTACTGAAAATACAAAAATTAGCCAGGTGTGGTGGCATGCACCTATAGTCCCAGCTACTAGGGAGGCTGAGGCAGGAGGATCATTTGAAACTTGGGAAGTTGAGGCTGCAGTGAAGTTTTGATTGTACCACTGCACTCCAGCCTGGGTGACAGAGTGGGACCTCACCTTGAAATAAATGTAAATGAATGAATAAGTAAATATCTATATGTATGGGTTGTATGTGTTTGTGTATTCAGGTGTGTATATACATAAAATCTATTTCTCAACCAACCCATAAGGTGGGGATGGTCATTACTCTCAGAAAAGGGAACTGGGGCACAGTAACCTCCCCAAGTTCACAGAGTTTCTAAGCAGAGGAGTTGAGATTCAAACGCAGGTGGAGTGAATCCACACCTGATCTTCAGCCACTGCACCTTCTTGACCGTGTGAGAACGTGGAGGCCTCTGTGAGGGAAAGCTCTCACGGCACACACATCACACTGTGGACAGCTGTGACCTCTGGTGACTGCGACCGAACAGGCAGGATTCTGCGATTTACGTTATACATTTCACACGGGCAAGTCATACTTTTGGAACTTAGGATGAAAATGTCTTCAAAAGGAAAGAAAGCCACCACTGGGCCCCGTCTTAACACGTCCTTCCAGGTGCTCGGGTGGGTGGCACTCACCTCTTGGCTGCTGGAGAAGACCTTGGTGTGGACTGGCTCTATCTGCACAGAGGTGTCACGCGTCTGGGTCTTCTTCCTGGGCTTTTGTTCCTTCTCTGTGTTCAGCTGGAGACTGTGTTTCTCTTGGGAAGCCCTAGGGCGGAGAAGAGGCAGATGGCATGAGGTTCTGGGAACCACAAATTACTTTTGTACTCATTGGAAGACCAGGAAATGAAGCTCTATTTTTTTTTTTTTTTGAAATGGAGTCTCACTCTGTTGCCAGGCTGGAGTAGAGCGGTGCGATCTTGGCTCGCTGTAATCTCCGCCTCCCGGGTTAAAGCATTTCTCCTGCCTCACCCTCCTGAGTAGCTGGGATTACAGGTGTGTGCCACCACACCCAGCTAATTTTTGTGTTTTTACTAGAAATGGGGTTTCACCATGTTGGCCAGGATGGTCTTGATCATCTGACCTTGTGATCTATCTGCCTCGGTCTCCCAAAGTGCTGGGATTACAGGCGTGAGCCAGGGGGTCCAGCCACGGAGCTCTATTTTTATAGGAAACAGAATTCTTTTGAGACTTCAGTTTCCAGCTCCCAGATTTCTAGAGAATTCGGTTTCAGGGAACTCATGGGAGAGTGGCCAGGACAGGGAGCACCTGCCCTTGGTTCCTACACCGGGGCTGTGGACACCTGCTGTGGCTTTACGGGGACATTCACTGCATGCCCGCTGTTTCTATCACTTTAAGTGTGGCTAGCCCTTCTATTTCTCATAACAATCCCACAAGTTAGGAACTCTGCTTGTCCCATTTTACGGACAAGTAGAGAGACACACAGCAATCTGCCTGCAGTCACCTTGCTTGTGGAGGGTCTGGCCTCTGTTTTTTTTAGACGAAGTCTTGTTCTTGTTGCCCAGGCTGGAGTGCAATGGTGTGATCTCAGCTCACTGCAACCTCCGCCTCCTAGGTTCAAGCGACTCTCCTGCCTCAGCCTCCCGAGTAGCTGGGACAGGCGTGCACCACCACGCCCGGCTAATTTTGTATTTTTAGTAGAGACGGGGTTTCACTATATGTTGGCCAGGCTAGTGTCAAACCCCTGACCTTCGGTGATCAGCCCACCTCAGTCCCCCAAAGTGCTGGGATTACAAGTGTGAGCCACCGCACCTGGCCTAGGGTCTGGCTTTGAAACCAGGCAGCTGGGTCTGGAGTCTGCTCCTTCAGCAACTATGAATCCGCTTCGGCCACAGGAAGCTACCAAATATCCACAAAACATCAATTTCACTCAAACTTTTTTGTGAAAACATGACTCATTTTAAAATGTGGGTAAGATTACAGGTAAAAATGCAAGCTCATGGGTATTTTTAAAGAGAAACCCATGGGACAATGACAGTATTACATACTTTAAGCTGACACCTCCAGTTTATTCATTTGTTAAATAAATATTAATTTCCTTTATGAACTGGGAATCAACAGTGGGCAAGGTCTACAAAGACCCTGTCCTTGTGGGGAGGGCAGGCGATCAACAGGCAATGGGCCGGGTGTGGTAGCTCACACCTGTAATCCCAGCACTTTGGAAGGCTGAGGTGGGCTGATTACTTGAGGTCAGGAGTTCGAGACCAGCCTGACCAACATGGTGAAACCTAGTCTCTACTAAAAACACAAAAAAATTAGCTAGGCGTGATGGCTCATGCCTATAGTCCCAGCTGTTCCAGAGGCTGAGGCACGAGAATGGCTTGTACCCGGGAAGCAGAGGTTGCAGTGAGCTGAGACTGCTCCACAGCACTCCAGCCTGGGTGGCAGAGCAAGTGAGACTCCATCTCAAAAACAACAACAACAACAACAACAAAACAACAACAAAAACAGGCAAAGGTAGCTTTGCTGTGTGCTCAGTGGTAGGTTAGACAGAGTACAGGGGCCAAGGGAGCCCAAGCATGGCAGGATCCCTTGGCTATGTTTGGTGAGGGTGAGTGAGGGAGGGCTTCCTGGAGGAAGTGGCTTTTAAGCAGAGACCTGTCATCTAGAAGATTGGACAAGGAAGTCTGAGAAGCACAGAACTAAGCAAAGTCACGAAACACATATCATTCATTCATTCATTCAACTCTTCAAGCAGCATGTACTGAGCCCTCTCTGTGTGCAAGGCTCAGTGGCTCCCCACACCAGGAGACCGCCCGCAACCACCCCCCAACCTGAGTGCCTCCTTGAGGGCCTTCAGCTCCCGGTCTTTCTTTTCCACCAGGCTGCTCATCTGGACCATCTTCTCCCTGAGCACACTCAGCTCCTTGCTCTGCTGCTGGACCAGTGCCACGTTCCGCTCCAGTTCCGTCTTCTGCTTCTCATTCAGCTCCCCTGGGAGTGACAGGAGGGCCGGTGAGAGGGGCTCCGCTAAGGGCCACGGCAGATCTGCCGGGCCTACAAGAACCACCAGGCAGGTCTGCCCCCTGGGAATTCTCAGGGGCTTTAGGAACAGCCAGGAGGTCTGCTTGCACCTCAGCAAGTAACAGCAAGATCACGCAACTGTCACCTGCTGGCGGTGGCACCTCCATGAGGTGTGTGGGCTCCTGCCCCACCCTCGCCTTGCACCAGTGGATGCTGGCAGGGCTGCACCGGCGTCTCTTTGGCATTTCAGGGCACTCCAGCTGGCATTCAGCTGCCTGTTTCTGCATCTCTGCTAAGGCCTCTGAAGCCTCCTCTGCTATATGGCCACCATACAGGGAGCAAATACCACTGAAGGGCTTGGGACCGGGGCAAGGTAAGAGCAGAGGTGTGGTGACCTCTTGCCAGTGGCTGGTGCGGGCTGGAGTCTGCACCCCTTAGGTGGGGCAGCCCGGCGCATGTGTTCTCCCTCACGCCCCAGCATTCCCAGCCAAATTAAGCTCCAGTTGCCCCCGTGCCCACGTGACTGACCGTCCAGTCTCCACCCTTCCCCCTCTGCTGGGATTGTTGTTTCCTGCTGGGATTACCTCGAAAATAAACTGCCTGCAGTGGAATTCTGCTCTCTGTGTTTGCTTCTGGGGAAGCTCAGACTCAGTTGTCTCTGCGTAGCATGACCTCAAATCTGTGTAGCAACCTTCAAGGTAGACACTTTTTTTTTTTTTTTTTTTTGAGACAGAGTCTTGTTCTGTCACCCAAGCTGCGATCTTGGCTCATGGCAACCTCTGCCTCACGGGTTCAAGTGATTCTCCTGACTCAGCCTCCTGAGTAGTTGGGATTACAGGCGTGCACTACCATGCCTGACTAATTTTTGTATTTTCAGTAGAGAAAGCATTTCACCATGTTGGCCAGGCTGGTCTTGAACTCTTTACGCCTGTAGTCCCAGCACCTTGGGAGACCGAGG
This sequence comes from Sapajus apella, assembly GCF_009761245.1. Lineage (NCBI taxonomy): Eukaryota > Metazoa > Chordata > Mammalia > Primates > Cebidae > Sapajus > Sapajus apella. Next base: position 9,051,038 of record NW_022436983.1, on the reverse strand, counting down.
CAGGTGGATCACTCAGGTGATCACTCAGGTGACCTGCCCTCCTTGGTCTCCCAAGGTGCTGGGACTATAGGCATAAGGTAGCTACTATGAACATCCCCACTTCACAGATGCAGAAACTAAGGCTCAGAGAGGTAAGGGATTTGCCTGAGGTCATGCAACTAAGAGTGCGCAGACATGGAATCGGGCTCAGCATCCCTCTCCTTGAGAACCGGACACCGTAGCCTCTACCCCACACTTTCTCATACCCTATTATGGAAAAATTCAGCCCTAAATGCAACAGCAACAGCTACAGGGAGCAAATACCACTGACGGGCTTGGGACGGACGCAAGATAAGAGCATTCCTTTCCCTTCCTCCACTTCCCCAGGCTTAGTTCTATCTTCCAGCTCCTGCCTGTCTGCGTCCTTGCTGGAGGGAGAGTAGGGATGGGAAAGAGAGGCTGCTACCAGGTGCAAGAAAGGGGGCAGAAGTGAAAGGGCGGAGATGAGGCGGAGCGAAGCGGGAGTCTGGAGGCAGCGTTGTTTGGGTCTGTCCAGAACAGCGCAGAACTCAGTTGTTTTGCCCCAACTCTAGGTAGCCACTGACGGCCACGTCAATCCTAGGAAGAAGTCACGTTGTCTCTACTTGGCATCTGAGGAAGAGGAGGCCTGGAGAGACCCCCTTGCCCTCAGTCCCAAAGCTAGTGAGTGCTGGGGCTTGTGCAAAATGGCCTGCCGCAGGGACAGCCCAGGATTGCCCTCCAAGCCTCTGCTTCCAGGAGCAAATCTGTGCCAAAGGAAACTTCTCCCTGAAGAAGAAAGTTGCATTTCAGTGCAGAGGTCCAAAGTCCTCTGGAGAATGTGCCCTGTGCCTTTTGGCATTGAGTCAGGGACTCAGTGGAGGATGGGAATCAGGGATATATCCAGGATACAGCTTTTGCTGACCCTGAGTTATAAACAAACAAACAATGACAACAACAACAAAAAAAGTCAAAGGTAGCTTTGCTGTGTGCTAAGTGGTAGGTTAGACAGAGTACAGGGGCCAAGGGAGCCCAAGCATAGCAGGATCTCTTGGCTATGTTTGGTGAGGGTGAGTGAGGGAGGGCTTCCTGGAGGAAGTGGCATTTAAGCAGAGACCTGTCATCTGGAAGATTGGACAAAGAAGTTTGAGAAGCACGAACACATATCATTCATTCATTCACTCAACTCCTCAAGCAGCGTGTACTGAGCCCTCTCTCTGGGCAAGGATCAAGCCTTGCCTGGGGTGCCGGGACAGCACAGGGAAGCAGGATTTCTTATGCCAAAGATTTCGACTCTTAAGCCTCATCTCTTTCCTTTCTCTAGTGGGTCGGAGGTCAAGAGACACAGGAGATCGTTCAAACCTCTCAAATCTGACATTCTGCTGTGGGCTTCGGTGAGGTCTTTCCTTAACTTCATGATGACCTCCTGCTGGGACAGGATTTCCTTCTGAGCAGCCAGTAAGTCGTCTCTGAAATTCACAAAAACAGGAGAAGTCAGTTCCACTCAAATTCCACGTTATTTCCTGAGTGTCAGGGAGGCACCGAGTACAAATGCAAAGAGATTCTCAGTGGTCCATGCGATGCCAGTCCCAGCCAGGGATGAGGACAGTCTTTAAAAACTCTGAAACAAAAATGACTTTTTTGTTGCACCTTCATTTAAGAAAATACATTGAGTCCGAGCACTGGGCACACACCTGTAATCCCAGCACTTTGGGAGGCCAAGACTGGAGGATCACTTGAGCCCAGGAGTTTGAGACCAGCCTGGGCAACATAAATCGGAACCCCCTCTCTAAAAAAAAAAAAAAAAAAAAATAGGCCAGGCACGGTGGCTCATGCCGGTAATCCCAGCACTTGGGGAGGCCGTCATGGTGGATCATGAGGTCAGGAGTTCGAGACCAGCCTGATCAACATGGTGAAACCCCATTTCTACTAAAAATACAAAAATAGCTGGGTGTGGTGGCACGCATCTGTAGTCCCAGCTACTCAGGAAGCTGAGGCAGAATTGCTTGAACCCAGGAGGCGGAGGTTGCAGTGAGCCAAGATTGTGCCACTGCACACCAGCCTGGCAACACAGCGAGATTCCGTCTTAAAAAACAAAAAAATTAGCCAGGCATAGTGATGTGTGGCTGTTGTACCAGCTACTTGGGAGGCTAAGGTGGGAAGACTGCTTGAGCATAGGAGTTGAAGGCTGCACTCCAGCCTGGGTGACAGAGCAAGACCCTGTCTCTAAGAAAAAGAAAGAAAGAAAAAGGAAAATCCATTGAGATAGAACAATGGATCTGGCTGAGTTGAGTCTGAGGCTCAAATATGCCTTGCATGAGAGTGACACCCACCACCCACCATCATGAATTGACGTGCCTGTGGGCTTCTGACAGTGGAGGGAGAGGGGAAGGTGATTTTGAGGAGGTTCAGGGACAGGGAAGAAGGAGAGGAAGACAGTGTGGCTTTCTTCTCTCATCAGCCTCTTTGACTTCCTGGTGGAGAGAGGCGGGGCTGGATGTGAATGAATGGTGTCCTTGGGGGAGCTGGCAGAAGAGTGGCCTTGGGAACCAGGCAAGCAGCGGGGACAACTCCCCACCACCTGCCGAGGGCAGCACACCTTTGGCACCCTGAGACTCAGAGTGGTTGATGGGAGGGGGGCTGTGCCCAGTGGAGGGGTGAAGGGTGCCCAGCAGAACAGCAGGGGAGGCGCCCTGCTGGGGGATTTGATTGGAAGAACACAGGGTGTGCATCTCAGCAAGTTGGGAAACTGCAGCCTTGGGGAGACAGGTCATGTTAATGCTGCGGGGAGGAGGTCCTGCCCTTCTGGAAGGGGTTTAGGAGCCTTAGTCTTGGGGCAGGTATTACTGCCACTTCATTTGAGTTCACAGGCTTTTGAAATCCAGTCTCCTCTTATATAGACTTCATTTTTAAATATATTTTTATTTTTTTGAGATGGAGTCTTGCTCTGTTGCCCAGGCTGGAGTTCAGTGGTGCAATCTCGGCTCACTGCAACCTCCACCTCCTGGGTTCAAGTGATTCTCCAGCCTCAGCCTCCTGAGTAGCTGGGACTACAGGCGTCCACCACTTGCCTAATTTTTGTATTTTTAGTAGAGATAGATAGGCTTTCACCATGTTGGTTAGGCTGGTCTCAAACTCCCGACCTCAGGTGATCCACCCACCTCGGCCTCCCAAAGTGCTGGGATTACAGGTGTGAGCCACCGTGCCTGGCCTTATACAGACTTTAGAAGGTACTGTGTTTATTATGAATTAAAGTAAAACACTGGCAGGTGCATGCCACACAACAAAAAAAGACTGGCGATCATCAGAATGAAAATAACTGCATATATATAATGTATTCTCCGTGTGCGTGCATGCGTGTGCGCGCACGAGTGCGTCCTTGGCTGCAACCACAAATCTTTCAACTTGAGGACAGAACCTTAGAACTCAAGCCTGCTCACACTCTAAGGAAGTGGACCACAGCAGAGCCAGGCCATGCTGATGCTTCTCCAAGTCATGGGACCACTGTTTCTAGAGTTTAAACAGGAGGAGGAGTCGGGAGATTTTCACAATGGGGAGGCCGCATATCCCTGTCTTTCTGTAAAAACCCTGTGACGTCAGACTTCGGTCACTAGAATTTGGTGCAAGGGTGAGGCAGGTGGTTCTCCTGTTGGGGGACTTCTGAATCCCTCCTCTGCGTCCCATCGGCGCCTCCTTCTTTACGAGATGCTTTCTGGATCTTTCCCATTCATATGTTTGTTTCTCTGAAAACTGTCAGTTCTTTGAGGACAGACTTCTTTATTACACTGGCTCTCAGGGTCAGGAGAGTTGAGGTCATTTATTTAAGGTCATTTAGCCGATTCCTCAACTTCTCACCCTACAGGACCCCACCCCACCAAGTGGTCTCCTGTTTGAAATCTCTGCTTATAACACCTACTTGGGAAAAATAGCCAATAAAAGTATTAGCTAACTTTCCCAAGCACTAGGCATGTACAGCCTTACTTCACAAACATGGAAGCTAAGGGTCAGTGAGGCGGTGTGACTTGCCCGGGGTCACAAGGCTAGAAAGTGTCCAGTTGGAATCTGCTATGTTTTGAATGTCTGTCCCCTCCAAATCTCAAGTTGAAACTTACCCCCCAATGTGGCAGTATTGAGAGGCGGGGCCTTTATAAAGCAATTGGGTCATGAAGGCACAATTATGGATTAATGGATTTGTGGACTACTGGGTCAGTGGATTAATGGGTTATCGTGGCAGTGGGACTGTGGATTTACAAAAAGAGGAGGGGAGACCTGAGCTGGCACACTCAGCCCCTGGCCACGTGTTGCCCTGCACCACTCCCAGACTCTGCAGAGAGTCCCCAGCAGCAAGAAGGCCCTCACCAGCTGCAGCCCCTCAGCCTGGGACTTCTCAGTCCCCATAACTGTAAGAAACGAGCTCCTTTTCTTTTCTTTTCTTTTTTTTTTTTTGAGATGCAGTCTCACTCTGTCACCCAGGCTGGAGTGCAGTGGCGCGATCTCAGCTCACTGCAACCTCTGCCTCCCGGGTTTAAGCGATTCTCCTGCCTCAGCCTCCTGAGCAGCTGGGATTACAGGTGCCTGCCACCATGCCCGGCTAATTTTTTTGTTTTTTAGTAGAGACGGGGTTTCACCATTTTGACCAGGATGGTCTCGGTCTCTTGACCTCGTGATCCACCTGCCTCGGCCTCCCAAAGTGCTGGGATTACAGGCTGAGTCACCGCGCCCGGCCAGTTTTTATTTTTAGTAGAGACGAGGTTTTACCATGTTGGTCAGGCTGATCTCGACAACCAGAGGTTGCACAATCTGCCCACTTCAGTCTCCCAAAGTGCTTGGATTACAGGCATGAGCCACCATGCCTGGCCAGAAATGAACTCATTTTCATTATAAATTACCCAGTTTTGGGTATTCTGTTATAAACAGCAGAAAACAGGCGCAGGGTCTGAACGTAGCTCCACTTAACTCTTTCCACGACACCACCTGCCTTGCTGAAGGAATGGGGAAATGTAAGCAGCACTGGGAAGGCAGCAGGCTGGGCTCCCTGTTTGGCTTCTGACAATATGGCCCCGGTAGGGGCTGGTTTCCTGTTTGCCCCCACCCAGGTGGCACCCGTGAGAATGCCTGGCGCTCACACACCCGCAGGTACTCACATCAGGTGTTCGCACGCCATGTCTTTGGCACTGCTGTCCGTCGTGGGAGCCACCGGAGGGTCTTGTGGCCTTTCTTCCTTGTGGGCTGTATTAGAGGGACACGTGAATGTTGTGAGAAGAGGCCATCCTTCCCCTTTGCTTACAAACGCACCTGTGTCTTTCACAATTTGCAAATCCTGCCTCCACCTGTGGCGCTCTCCGCCTTGTGAGACCCGCACGTGTTCCATGTTACGGGCTGAGGGCTCTCCCCAAGTGTGTGGCTATGTGACCTTCCCAGCTACTCTAGAAGGCAGGGACCCTCAAGTCCACTCACAGACAATGAAAGGGGCACCAGAGTGATGGAGGCTGCTGGCGACCACTCGGCGAAGCTGGTGAGCAGTGCGGCCTCAGCCCCTGGTCCCACCACCTGCCCGCCTCTCTCAAAAGAAGAATCTGTGTTTAGGGCCTTCCACTGCTTTCCTCCCACTTACACCTCAGTGCACCGCCTCTGGTGTCCTGGCTCACTGCTCAGTCACGTGTTCACTCACGTGTTTACTCCTTCAACAAACATTTGTGGAGTGCACGTTGGCCTAAGTGTGGGAGTGACAAAGATGCAGTCGCCCTTCAGGTCCCAGCTCAATCTCAAACACCCTTCCTCTGACCTGGACTCTGGGTTCGGAAACTGAACCCCGCTTTTCGTCCTCATCACGGCGCCCTATTCGTCTGGGATCACCTGTCAGGGCAATAATTTTGTTACGAGGAGGACAAAAACTGGCTTGTCCATCACTGGATCCTGAGTGCCCACATGAGACTGGAACATCACAGAAGCTTCACCGAGAGAGATGAATGAATGAATGAATGAATGAATGAATGTAGTAAGTCTTGATGGCCTGCCAACTTGCTGGGGACTAGAGCCGTGTTTCTTAACCAGCAGTGAGTTTGCCTCTAGGGGACATTGGGCAATGTCTGGAGACATTTTTGGTTGTCACAACTGGGGTAGGGGTGCTGCTGGCATCTGGTGGGTGGAGGCCAGGGAGTCTGCTAACACCCGACAGTGCCCAGGGTAGTCCCATCCATGAAAAAATGATCCTGCCCCAAATGTCAACAGGGCTGAGGCTGGGATACCCTGGCCCCAGTCCTCTACTTCCAGAACTTTCTCCAAGAGCTTAATATCTTTACAATAGTACAACTTACCTTGGCCATTTGGGGCCAACCAGTGCTCACAAGTCTGAGTTCTTTTTTCAGCCTCTTTCGGGCTTATTTTTTAAGGGAGAAATCCTGGCTGCTAATGAAAGTGCATTGGTCAAGATGTAAAAGGTCGATGGCAGAGAGAAGCCTCTGAAAGGCCCCCGTGCGAGCTGTTTTCATGTGGAAACGATGATTCCACTTCGCGCTGCTCTCAATGGCCCTGACAGCCCTGGTAGCCTGCGTGTCTCGCCGGCTCACTGGGTCGGCACAAAGGATGTCCCAACTCATTGCCATGACTTCTGCTGAACCTGGGCCTCGGAGGGCTTCTGACATCGTTGTGTGACAAGAACAAAAGGAGGCCTCACAGAATGAATGAGCTTTTGAATGAGGCGCTTTTCTTAACCATCAGCCCATTAGGACCCAGGGGACAATCAGAACCTGCCCCCAACACGAAGATTTCCTTGGCCTCCCTTCAGACTCACCTGGATCGTTGTCCTTCAACGTTGCAATCTCGCCTTCTATTTTTTTATGGTGCTGAGTGACTTTCTGGAGTCTCTCCTCAAGACTCACAATTGTCTGGGAGTGCTGTTTGATTTGCTCCTTATATTCCAGGATCTCTTCTTCAAACCCGTGTCTCTGCGATTCCTGCTCATCCTGGAGCGCCTTTACCCTCTGCTGCTGCAGGATTAGCTGGTTTTCCATCATGATCTGGGAAACAGTATCACTCAGTGTGATCTTGGGAGCTGGATATGACGACAACAAGGATATGGCCCCTCTGCATACACACAGGTGCTAACCTGGGCCCCACCCCAAGGCCTTAGCACGTGCTGTTCCCTTTGCCTTGTAAACTTCTTCCCCAGCTCCTTGCATGGTTGACTGCTTCTTGACTTTCAGGGCTCAGCTCCAGCGTCACCTCCTCTGAGAGGCCCTCCCTGACCACCTACCAGGAGCAGCCCCAGACACTTTCTGTTCCAGTGTCTGTTTCATTGTCCCCGAAGCCTTTAATCTTGTTTCTTTGTTTCTCATGCCCACTAGAATGTAAACTTCGTAACAGCAGAAATGTGTCTTTTTCTACTTACTGCTATGCCCACAGCATTTGATGTTTGATAAATATTTGTGGAATTAATGAGTGAACAATTTCATAAGAAAAAGTGAATGAATTTGCATTTCTTTCTTTCTTTTTTCTTTTTTTTTTTTTTGGAGACAGAGTCTTGTTCTGTCACCCAGGTTAGAGTGCAGAGCATGATCTTGGCTCACTGCAACCTCCGCCTCCTGGTTCAAGCGATACTCCTGCCTCAGCCTCCTGAGTACGTAGGACTACAGGCATGCATCGCCACATTCAGCTGAATTTTGTAATTTTTTTTTAGTGGAGATGGGGTTTTGCCATTTGACCAGGCTGGTCTCAAACTCCTGACCTCAGACGATGCACCCACCTTGGCACCCCAAAATGCTAGGATTACAGGTGTGAGCCACTGTGCCTGATCAGAACTTACATTTCTTAAAAACAAAACCAACTTGCATTTCTTAAAAACAAAAAATTACTGATGATCCCTGAATGGCAAATCAGTTGCTTTCCCACGCCCACCCCCTCCTGAGGCTCCCCTTGGTGTTTCCATGTCAGCACCTCCTCCTCGCTGCCCGCCTGCTCCTCCGACCTCACCCTGTCCTGCTCCCTATTCCCAGGTGACATGTTGGGCCGTGGCCTCTGATCTCCCCATGACAGGTACACTCTTTGCCCGAGACACACACGCTCACTCTTCCAAGGACCCTGCCTAGGAGGCGGCCTTCCAGGTTAGGCTCTCGTCTTGCTGTCTTTCCCAAAACTACTGCGTACCCAAAGCTGGGGGGCTTTTGAACTTTGATGCCCTATCCTTGCCTTCCTTCTCTTGTCTCCTCTTCTCCAAAAAAGGATTGCTCCAAGAGAACCCCCCCACAATGATCCCAGACCTGCAGACTGCCATTCCTATGCTGTCCCTAACCCATCATGTCCCCAGGCGCCCTGGCCTGAAGCGTGCGGTCTCCTCTGGCACTGTCTTCTCCTTGGCGCTCACGTCCCGCCAGCCGTTATCAAGTCCTGCCATTGTAACACTCTCCAGCAACTCCCTCCCTCCCATGCCTCCCCCTGCCCCAGCCAAGGTCAGGTCCTAATGATTCTGGTCTATACCACGTGCCACACCCAGAGCTGTCTTCTCCAATGCCACACCCTCGTGAAATTTACTCTGTGCTCGTCTGACAGATTAACCTGCATTCCTTTCTTGCCCAGAAACCTGTTGGTTGAACATATGGATGACAGAATGAATGCAACATCCAGCCCTGGTTGTGGAGGGCCTCGAATGCCGAGTCTATGCTTTAACACACTGTCTGAAAGCCGGTGGAATAGTCACTGATCACGAAATCCTGAGTGTTCTCACTGATCCTGCGAGGACCCTGAAATACGTCTCAGAACACCCTGCAGAGAGGGCATCCTGTGTACCTTTCACTCTAAACCAACACTTCTCATTAGGGGGCGATTAAGGGACACTTGGCAGTGTCTGCATTTTTGGTGACCACGACTGCGGGGAGAGGGCTTCTGGCATCTGGTGGGCAGGGGACAGGGTTGGTGCTAAATAACCTAAGATGCTCAGGACAGCCCCTACAGGAAAGAGCTACTTGGCCCAGAGCATCTGCCGTGCTGAGGCTGAGAAGCCCCCACCCAAACCACAGGTTCTCACAGCACTGTAATCTTCCATGGAGAGAAAAAGTCTCCCGTTCCCGGAAGGCAGCGACCTACCATTTTTGTCTTGGCAGTTTCCAGTTCAGCTAATGTTTCATTTAATTGCAAGGCGAGGCTCTCTGCTTTTAGACTTTCAGTTGTCTTTGTTTTCTGAGCCTCTTCGACCATGGCCAGTGCATCACTTAATTTATTATTTAAAACGTCCTGTTTTTGCTCTTTGAATTCCATTTCCTACACAAAAAACAAGTAGCAAAATAACAGAGATTCAGGAATACATACTTACCCAGCCCCCTCCTCCCCCACCTTCAGTGAGGAGGCAAAGTCTACTGTCTAATTATTCTGTCGATCCTTTGAAAGTACAAAGTCCATGCCTTCTCTGGAAGGTTCCAATTATGATAGAACTTGTCTTTATATTCAGCGGAGATCTGTCTCCTTGTGATTTCTGGTCTCTCAGCTCAGCTCTGTCACCTGGAGCTCATTGAGTACGTTTTATTTCTCTTTTATGAGACAGCCCTTTAAATATTTGAGGAGGGCTGTCATGTCTGTCTCTAAATCTGTTCTCCAGGATGAATGTGCCGCGTCCCTTCTCTCCTTCGATGCACACCTGCCTCCAGGATACCCCGTTTCCTCCAGGGCTTCGGCGGCCCCGTCCTGGGCACCTCTTGTCCCTCCTCCTGGAACCCGTTCTTTTGCTCTTTCACGGTCAACATTCTGTTCTTCTCCTTGAGTCCTTCCTGCAATAATGTGGAGTGTGGGCTTCTTGACTGGCACTGTGCTGGCCATCTTATGAATATTGTCTAATCCAATTTCAAATGTATTTGCAGTCCTGGGCATTTTTCAACTGTTGGTGGAGGGGCAAGCTGCTGTGACCTTTTACACAGTCATTCAGGAACGTGTACTGTGAGCCTGAAAATCATGCATGTCCTGTGACTCAGCAACTCCACTTTAGGGAATTTTTCCTAAGGACATAGAAACTGATGCGCAGGGTGGTTGAGCGAGCGTCTTCGGCACTAGTGAAGACCAAGAAACCACCCTGTACCCCGGGCCACAGGGAAGGAGGAGAGAAATCAGGTTCCATCCAGCACACTGCAAACCCAGGCCACGGAACATGGTTCCATGCCACTGAGATGTTCTATGCAAAATTCAATCATTCAAATTTTTTTTTTTTTTTTTTTTTTGAGATGGAGTTTCACTCTTGTTACCCAGGCTGGAGTGCAATGACGCGATCTTGGCTCACCGCAAACTCCGCCTCCCGGGTTCAGGCAATTCTCCTGCCCCAGCCTCCTGAGTTGCTGGGATTACAGGCACGTGCCACCACGCCCAGCTAATTTTTGTATTTTTAGTAGAGACGGGGTTTCACCATTTTGACCAGGATGGTCTCGATCTCTTGACCTTGTGATCCACCCGCCTCGGCCTCCCAAAGTGCTGGGATTACAGGCTTGAGCCACCGCGCCCGGCCTCTTTTTTTTTTTTTTTGAGAAGGAGTCTCACTCTATTGCCCAGGCTGGAGTGCAATGGCATGATCTTGGCTCACTGCAACCTTCGCCTCCCTGGTTCAAGCGATTTTCCTGCCTCAGCCTCCCAAGTAGCTGGGATTACAGGCATGCACCACCACGACTGGCTAATTTTTGTATTTTCAGTAGAGACGAGGTTTCACCATGTTGGTCAGGCTGGGCTTGAACTCCTGACCTCAGGTGATCCACCGGCCTCGGCCTCCCAAAATGCAGGGATTACAGGCATGAGCCACTGTGCCCAGCCGAGACCCCACCTTCTGGTGTCACTGTTCTAAGGATATTGCTGAGAAGGCTGCTTGTGGCAGAATCCTCTACATAATGACCCTTTAGGAGAGATTCTTGCTGGTCTGGTTCCAAGAATGGTCGTATTTCCGTGAGTGCTTGGTCCATTTTTGTCTGGTAAACTGTGCAACCAGCTGGGTTTTCCCTTGCACTGTAACTGCTAGAGTAAAAACTGTGACTCATTCATTGATTCCATGACACACTTTTTTTTTTTTGCATTAGTCTCATTCCCGATCCATTTTATGTCCCAGCTTACCTACCTTTAATGCTTTAACCTCTCCTTTTCGCCTACCCGTAGTGTGTTTCATGGGCGATCCATGGTCCATCATGTGGAGGACATGGCTGCTTGGGAAGCGACTGCCTCTCTCAGGCTCTCCCACAGCCTGCAGCACGTGCCTCCCCGCAGGGGTCCTCTGTGACCCTGATGGCCCTGGGCTGAGAAGTCCCGCATCACTTCACCCAACTCTCATCTACCTTCTCTGGACACATGGCCAGTTACTGAACGACCCTCTTAAAGAGTGGTGTCCAGGGCTGACGGGCCCTCCTGACTATCCTCCCTAGAGCAGCGTTGTTTAAAGTGCATCAGCACCATGGACTGCTTATGAAACATGCAGATTCCTGAGTCTGTCCTCCACAGGGGATCAGAATTTCTTGGGGTGGGGTCCAAGAAACAGGCATTTAAAATAAATTCCCCCAAGATTCGAATGCATGCTAATGTTTGCAAACCTTTCTTTGAAGAAAATGATCCCAGTTTGATGTGAATAGAGACCTTTTTAGTCCTAGCTGGTCCCGAAAATCCTTTGAAGTCATAGTCACCTATATTTAAATTTAACCCATTATTGCCAGGATGCATGTTTGTCACCTGCTTTGACTTTGACATATTGGTCATTGTGTGTGTGTGTGTGTGTGTGTGTGCGCGTGCGCGCCTTGTACTGTTGGGACCCAGCAGAAGCCAGTTATGCCCTATTGCTTATGAGGTACCTGCAGGGTAAGACAGGGTCACGTGCACAATCCACTTCTATTCCTACTGCGTTTACAATTCTCAGTGATAACAGTAAAGGTGGTCAGACGTGGTGGCTCATGCCTGTAATCCCAGCACTTTGAGAGGCTGGGGTGGGTGAATCACGAGGTCAGGAATTTGAGACCAGCTTGGCCAATATGGTAAAACCTCGTCTCTACTAAAAATACAAAAAAAAAAAAAAATTAGCTGGGCGTAGTGGCAGGCACCTGTAATCCCAGCTACTAGGGAGGCTGAGGCAGGAGAATTGCTTGAACCTGGGAAGTGGAGGTAGGAGTGAGCTGAGATCACGCCACTGCACTCCAGGCCTGGAGACAGAGTGAGATTCTGTCTCAAAACAAAAACAAAAACAAAAACAAAAACAGTAAATGCATTTGGATTAGGAAGGTGATGGTAATTATGATGACAAGTTCTGCTGGGAAAACTGATATCAAAGTGATCAGAAACCCAGGTGTCTGTACCCTAGCATCTCCTCTCTCTCTCTCTCTTTTTTTTTTGAGATGGAGTCTTGCTCTGTTGTCCAGGCTGGAGTGTAATGGCACAGTTTTGGCTCACTGCAATCTCCACCTCTCAGGTTCAAGCGATTCTCCTGTCTCAGCCTCCCAAGTAGCTGAGATTACAGGCACCTGCCACCAAGCCCAGTTAATTTTTGTAATTTTAGTAGAGACGGGGTTTCACCATGTTGGCCAGGCTGGTCTTGAACTCTTGACCTCAGGTGATCCACCTGCCTTGGTTTCCCAAAGTGCTGGGTGCCCGGCCAACATCTCCCTTCTTATGCCAGGCAGCTGAGCCCACACAAAGCTGAAGTGCAGTAGAGAGGGAGAGGTGATGATTTAGGGTTCGGGAGTCAGACAGTCCTGGTTTCGGATCCTGCCCCTCCACAGCCATGAGCTCGTTATGCTAACATGGGCGGCTGACACGTCCCCGTGGAGCGCTGGGTGCTGGGTGCCTCTCCATGTGTTCTGCGTGTATAACTGCAGTCATGTCTCACAACAACTCAAGGAGATTGATCTGTGGGTATCATCTGCATTTCATAAGTGGGAAAACTAAGGCAGAGAGATGGTAGAGTACTTGCCTAAAGTGCCACAGCCAGGGATGGGGAGAGGTAGGATTTGAACCCAGAGCCTGGCTCCAGAGCACTGCCTTGCACCATGCTAGGCCCTCTCATCGCTCCCTCCCTGCGACTCATACCTCTTTCTGCTTGGTTAAGCGATTCTCCAGGTCTTGCACCTTTTTCTTTTCCTTCTCTATGGCCTCCTTTGCTTTGTGTTTCTCGTAGGCAAGGCTGCTCTCTGAGATCTGGAAGTCAAAGGAAGTCGTTTGAGGGCCTGTGCCCTCAAAGGGAGATGACACCGCAAAGGGAAACCAGGTTGAGTCACCATTGAAGCCACCAAGTCAGGGTTTGGGAGAAAGATCTCAAGCGCCCACTGGGGACAGAGGTGAAAACTGTGGCACATCTGCCGTGGTGAGAACCTCGGAGCCATATCTTAGTCATGTGGGTAAAGGAGTGAGTCATCTTTCAAGATCTCAGGGCTGGTGTTCAGGAAGTGACATGCTGGTGAGAGGTTGGGTCCTGCTGTTTGGCGTTGAGTCACTGAATAAACCGGGATGTGCTGGCACCAATGCTGGCCTTTGTTGGAAGTGCCGGGCTCTTTGGGAGGTGGGGCAGGAGAGATAATGCTGGGACGTGACTTCTGTCCCTGCAGACCCATGCCAAAGGAGGACCCAGGCAGCCACTTCCAGTCTACAAAGGCGTGGGTTTCCAAAATTCCTGTCTAGGTCAGTTAGAGTTGAGAACACAAATCCCACAGACTTGGTGATCGGGAGAGCGTTGGAAGCCAGACTCTCCTGTACAAGCCCTGGGAGGTAAATAGTTAGGGTGGGCTCGAAAAACGCTATCTGCAGCTAGCTGTTGAAACTCTTGCAATTATACTCCCTCCCTACCAACATAAAGTTCACAAGAAAAGCATTTTAAATATATGTAGATATGTACAACAGAAGACCAGAGGGGTATGTACTGAAATGTAAATGATGTTTATTTGGGGGGAAATGGGATTATGGCAACCTTTTTTTTCTTTTTTTTTTTTTTTGAGATGGGATTTCGTTTTTTTCCCCAGGCTGGAGTGCAGTGGTGAGATCTTGGCTCACTGCAGCCTCTGCCTCCCAGGTTCAAGCAATTCTCCCACCTCAGCCACCCGTAGCTGGAACTACAGTTGCACCACCACATCTGGCTAATGTTTGTATTTTTAGTAGAGACAGGGTTTCATCCTGTTGGCCAGGCTGGCCTTGAACTGCTGACTTCAGGTGACCCACCTGCCTCGGCCTCCCAAAGTGCTGGGATTTCAGGTGTGAGCCACTGCCTGGCTGTAGCCTGAGCTTCAGGACCCCATCCCTGGCCCATATGTATAAGGGAGGCTCTGGGGGCAGCGGTGACCACAGTTTGGGTCCCACCCCTTAGTGAGGCTGTTCCCGTGTCTGTGCTCCCTCTGCCTACCTGGACTCTGACCTTACTTCCTTCATGGGCTTGGCATCGTCCCACTGCCAAGGGCTTTGCTTAAGGCTGGGCAGCCCCCACCCTGCTGTACCCACTCAGCCGCCCATCCCACCTGGACTCTGACCTCACCAGCGAGGATGCATCCCAAGCCACAGATGCACTGACTCCTCATATTACACCTTTAGGGCAGTTCTGCCACCAGACCCACATGACACATGAGGGCACAGAGAGGGCAAGGGGCTTGCCCAGGGTCACACAGTCTGTTAGGGCAGAGCTGAGAATTGAGTCCAGAATGGACCCTTTAGCTCCCCACAGTTTGCGGCTCCTTCCCTGCCTCTCCCACCTGTTTCCCTCCCCTGTGTCCTGGTGCCTCCCATCTTGGGCCAGCTTTGGTTTCATTCCTCACCCAGTATCCCCCGTCTACCTCCTGGCAAGCTCAGTCCTGACCTTCACACCTGTGTCACTTTAATCAGTGGTCCTCTCTGCACCCAGGCTCCTTTTTCCTTCCAGTTCTCACTGGAATGTCACTTCCTGAGTGGTCCTGCCCTCGGGCACTCTCCAGCCTGCTCCTCAGCTTTGGTTTTGTGGCCCTGGTGCGGCCCCTGCTTCTACGGGATGTCTGTCTCCCCAGCGCTAGGCTGGAGGATCTGAGCAGCCTGGCTCTGGTCTGTCTTGCTCACTATGGTGTCCACGGCACCCAGAACCGAGCCTGGCACATGGTGGATGAATGAAACTGAAATTGGTGGGTGGATAAATGAATATTTATGGGCAGATGAATGAAACCGAATTGAACCATCAGAGCCATCAGTTCTGTTTCTAGAAGTTCTGTGGGGGCCGGCATGTGTGTGTCTGTGCCACCTCTGTTCCCGAAGCCCAGCTCATGGAGATGCCATTGTAGGTCCCTGAGTGATCTCCTCCTGACCACCCCTCCCATCCCCGGCTCTTACTTCCAGGCTGTGACCCAGGCACCCAGGCTGACCTGAGGGCCTGCTTTTCATGCTGCTCTGGGCAGGTGTGTCTGGGTGGGCCAGGTCCTCAGGCTGGTGACGTTGGGTTGGGTGGATGTGGATGTCTCCAGCTCTGACCCCTCCTGGCCTCCCCAGCATCTTTCTGTCCTGGGGTGCCCATCTTCTTGTCCACTCCAGAAGGCACTGATCCCTGGGGCTCATTTGATGTGACAACCATGTGCGTTTACCATGCACCTACCTGCACCGTCTCTTTTTGTGTTCTTTGTGTGTTTTACTCCTCAGCCAGTCCTGGGAGGGCCTGCCTCAGAGTCCAGGACACCAGGAGGCCGGGCCAGGAGCAGTGCTTTCTCCTGTGGTCGTGCCGGGTGTGGCACACAAGCCTTTCTACTGTGAGGACGACGTTGGCTAAGTCGCTGACCCCAGCTGAAACCCAGGGTTCTCTCCTGGGGAGGATCCCTCTTTCCTAGGTGGCTGAGCCAAAGAGCAGAAAAGAGCCCTCTAGTCTGCAGGGTGTGGTCCTATGTACTTTATACCTGATAGCATTTAACCTGCTAAGCCAGGGACTGTTAGCATTCCCATTTTACAGATGAGGAAACAGGGGTGGGAATATTGCGATCTGCCCGAGGTCACACGGCCAGTCACTGGCAGATCTTGGCCACTTCAAAGGGAGGTATGGCTCTGGCGTCTGCCCCATTTCCCACCGTACTCCCCCAGGGCATCTGGCTTTGCTGCTGCTTCCAGAAGGTTCTTTCCTGCTGCTGATCATACCTCCTTCTGTTGGGTTAAGTGGTTCTCCAGATCCTGAACTTTTCTCTTTTCCGATTCCAAGGCTTCCTTTGCTCTCCTTTTTTCATGGGCCATGCTGCTCTCCAAAACCTGGAAGTCAAGGACAAGTCCTCTTGGTGGCCTGCACATTGCAGGGGGGAAATTGCTACTAATAAGATTAACAATAACAGCCAGAGTGTCGGGGCGGCTATCAGATACGCCCAGGCCCCCGGCCAGCCCTTCAGTGTCACAGCAGCTCTGTCGGAGAAGTGCTGAGAGTGGCCCATTTTCCACATGAGGAAACTGAGGAACAGGAAGGCAGAGAGGGCTCAAAGCCACACCATTTGTCAGCGGTGAGGCCAGATCTGAAGCCTGCACAGAGGAAAGCACGGAGCCGGAATACGGAGCTCTCGACAGGGAACAGGGGAGCAGTGGGGCGGCTTCCTATCACGGGGCCAAATAGCCTTTCTGATCAAAGGAAGAGTCTCGTTAATAATGGAATTTTTGGCTATGCGTGGTGGCTCATGCCTGTAATCCCAGCACTTTCGGAGGCTGAGGTGGGCGGATCATGAGATCAAGAGATTGAGACCAGCCTGGCCAACATGGTGAAAGCCCGTCTCTACAAGAAATACAAAAATTAGCTGGGTGTGGTGGTGCACACCTGTAGTCCCAGCTACTCGGGAGGCTGAGGCAGGAGAATCGCTTGAACCAGAAATGAATTTCTTCAACAGAATTCAGTTTCAAGAGAAGGGCAGTATGCCCAATTAATGAGCCACAATATGCCAGTTTCTAGAAGGGATAAGCGACGTTCTGGAAGGGTGTGGGGAAGAAAGTGTGGCCAGTATTTGGTGGCCCTAATCAAGAAGTTTGTCCAGGAAGTTACTTGCTGCTAAGCTATTCAACTAAACAGCTTAATGCGAATCGCCAAAGGAAATACATTGCCAGCCTGCTTCCGGTCACAAGAAAGGCCACCTCGATTTTCCAATGGTTTGTCTTTCAAACTCCAGGCTGACTGTCAGGCGCTTAGAGCTCGGAACGTGATTTCCATGATAACCAGGGGTTAGGGCCCCAGAAGAGCCTGCAAGCAGTCTTTAATCCAGGGTATGGCTGAGATATTACACACTTTGCAGTGAAAAATAGTTGACAAAACGCTAGCACTCTGCTGTCCCAACACTAGCCTTAAACAAAGCAGAAGAAAAGTGGCATCCGAAGAATTTCACGTTTATTTGGATCCTTTAAAGTGGGTTTCAGGGTAGGACATTTTCCTGTGAATTGTGAAAGAGACTTTGAGGCACTTCCTAGGGAATTAGAGTTGGCTCTGCTGTGTCTGACTCTGCGTCTATACTCGCCAGCCCTTTCTCTGCAGACGGGACAGGTGCTACCTGGAAGAGAGGCCTTGCCTGGCTCACTCAGGCCCTACCTGCTCAGTTGCTGTGCTCCCAAGTTCACAACAGGTAATGAGAATTAACTTTGAACACGACCTCAAGACCCAGATTATGACCTAGTGATTCTGTCGTCCTTAAAAACCCTGATAATGTGGTGGAAGATGCAATGAAAACAAAAATCAGGCCGGGTGCGGTGGCTCACGCCTGTAATCCCAGCACTTTGGGAGGCCGAGGCAGGCAGATCACTTGAGGTCAGGAGTTCAAGACCAGCCTGTCCAACATGGTGAAACCCTGTCTCTACTAGAAATACAAAAAATTAGCCAGGCACGGTGATGTGTGCCTGTAGTCCCAGCTACTCGGGAGGCTGAGGCACGAGAATCACTTGAACCTGGGAGGCAGAGGTTGCAGTGAGCTGAGGTCGTGCCACTGTACTCCAGCCTGGGTGACAGAAAAAAAGAAAATCAAATCGCCAATGGCAGTTGAATGGAGCCTGTAGCTGGGGCTGTTCTCTCAAGTTCCCCCAATAGGAAGCCACAGAGAGGTTCTGCCAGAAGTAGGCTGACATTTTAACAGTTCAGGGGTGACCCAACCACAGATGCCCTCTGCAAGGACGCTTACATTTGTCTCCTGAGCCCCATGACCTCAAAGTCTCTAAATTCAAGGATCTTCCCCAGGCCTTTGCTGTTGGCCCCTTGAGGCATTTGACTCAAGTGACTCCTTGGAGACCCTCCTCCTCATCCCCATCCCTGGAGAAATAACTTGGGAGCAAACCTCAGTGATGCTCTGCAAGAGGGCTGCAGGGCACAGCTGTGTCAGACTCCAAGGGAGAACCTTTTCCTGTTGTGGGTCGGGTCAGATGGCACAGGCTTTGCCCAGAGGTCTTTTTGTTTCTCCTGCAGTGGTGGGTGGGCAAGGAATATACTTGAGGAGTGAGGGCTGCTGGAAAACAAATGCCCAAACAGAAGAAGGGGCACAGGTGGCAGGAGAGACAGTAGCAGCAGCTGCCATTTACTCAGCAATAATTCTGGAGGCCAAATCTGAGGCCATAGCCAGCCCTTCGAGAAGGGAGGTAGCGGCAGATCAGCCGCAATCAGGAAGTTTAGACCGGCGTGGATTCGAACTCATGTCTCATCTGGCTGCAAAGCCCGCATTCCTCTGCGCTGTGTCAGGATTGAGGAATTCATGAAAGCACACGTGAAAAAGGATCAGGGATCTGAGGGTGACCACAAGCTAAACATGAATCTACAAATGTATCAGAGCTTTCCCAAAAGTCAGTTTAGATGTATTAACAGAAGTAGAACATCTTCAGTGAGGGAGGGGAAGAGTTCTACCCTAGGCTACCATGGCTGGAGAATGGTGGTTCTGGCTGCCTCCCTTTAGGAAGAAAGTGGGTGATGGGTGGCAAACTCAAATGCCTATGAAGCCCATACAGATAGCAACAGTGACGTGGGCTGTGTTTAATGCAATAGGGAGTGGTGAGGACTGTGGCAAACTGCTGCTACCTGGTAAGGTTTCGTGTCCATTTTTGCTAGGTAGAAAAAAGGGCTAGATTTTCTGACTTTTCAGAAGAGGATGGCAATCTGAACTTTTTTTTTTTTTTCAGATGGGGTCTCACTCTGTCTCCTAGGCTGGAGTGCAGTGGCGTGATCTCGGCTCACTGCAACCTCCACCTCCCAGGTTCAAGCGATTCTCCTGCCTCAGCCTCTCGAGTAGCTGGGATTACAGGTGTACACTCCCACGCCTGTCTAATCTTTGTATTTTTAGAGGCAGGGTTTTGCCATGTTGGTCAGGCTGGTCTTGAACTCCTGACCTCAGGTGATCTGCCCGCCTTGGCCTCCCAAAGTGCTGGGATTACAGAGAGTGAGCCACTGTGCCCAGATGAAATATGAATTTTTAAATAGATTTTATGAGTTCAAAATAAAACATTCCAGGGCCAAACATACCACCCACAGGCCCTTTTTAGTCACAAGCTACCAGTCTGTGACTTCTGGAGAGCAGCACAGGCCATAAGAGGGGGCCAGCGCCAGGCTGCAGTCCTGTGAGGGGACTGAGGGACCAGGGGGCTTAGGCCTGGGGAGGAGCGGACGCAGGGTGCCAGGGTGCCAGCGCCTCTGTTTTCACACATCTGAGTCATCGTGTGGAAGAGGAAGTGGGCGTGTCTTCGGGGAGCACAGGGGAGGCGTAAAGGTTTGACACAGCTCAACCTAAAGGGAAAACTTTCTGCCAGCCTGAGGCATCCATGCTGGGACAGACTGCCCTGGGCTGGAGAGCATTCCTCAGGGGTGGTGCTGAAGGCCGGAGGCTTTATGCTGGTGGAGGGTCTGTGCAGCCCTGAGGTCCCATGACTCTGTCATTCTCCCGTTTCTGTGCTTTGGAACACAGAAGATGCCCATGTCACCATTCCCAACTCGTCTCCCAAGCTCACTCTCTCCCTGATGGTGTTTCACACTGTTTACAATTTTTTCCCAATCGGTTGTCAAGGCTACAACTCCAGGGTTCTCTCCTTGAGTCTCCCACGCTTCCCAAAGTAGCTGAGCCCACCCAAACGCAAATTACACAGGAAGCCTCCACCATGCTCTCACCCCCCTCGTCGGCGGCTCTCAACTTACTTCCATATGGCTCTCAAGCCAACTGGGGCTCGAGTCGACTCTATCTCCCCGAGCATACCTCCCTCTGGCGGGCCAAGCAGTTCTCCAGCTCTTGGACTCTTGTCTGTTCTTCCTCTAATGCTTCCTTCACTCTCTTCTTCTCCTGGGTAATGCTTTCCGCCAAAGCCTGATCATTGTTTAACAGACATGGTTACCATGGCAGGAATCTGGGCTCTGCCAGGCACCGAATAGGTAACCTCTTCCCTCCTGACTGCACCTCCCTGGGAGGACTGTGGGCCGCACCGCCCGGGAGCTCAGAGCAGGGGCCGCTGGGCCCAGACCAGAGCCCTAGATCCACCCTTCCTAGCTGCAGAGCCTTGATTTGGGCTGGAGCTGACTGTTTCCCTGAGACGTGTACCTTCTTCTGCTGGGCCAGGAGGTCCTCCTGCTCTTGCCTTCTCTTCAGTTCTTTCTCTAAAGTCTCTTTCACTCTGTTTCTCTCCTGAGTAATGCCTTCCTCCAAAGCCTGGAAACCAATGACCGTTGTTGAATAGACAAGGTTACCATGGCAGGAATTTGGACGCTGCCAGGCACTGCGTGGCCTACCTCTCCACGCCTCACGGCACTCCCCTGGGGAGGCTGTGGGCAGTCTAGGAGCTCAGAGCATGGGCTCCGGAATTGGGAGACCCAGGGTAGAGCCCCAGGTTGATCCTTTCTAGATGTAAGGCACTGGGTAAGTGAAGCTATCAGAGCCTTAGTTTCTCTGCTTGGACAATGGAGACAGTAATCGTTTTCCTGTGCTGGGTTGATATGAGGGGGTGGATGGTTTGATGAACATGAAATGCTTGGCGCAGTGACAGCCATGGTTTCCACCCTGCAGAGGGGGGAAACAGGCTTAAATTAAGGAATCCACCCAGTTTACTAGTAAATCACATGAGCAAGAGATTCTCACTCTGACCCATTTGATTTTGAAGCCTGGGTTCTAAACCAGAGGTTAGCAAACTATGGCTTACAGACCAAATCTAGCCTGTTTTTGCAAATAAAGTTTTATTGGAACACTGTGCTGGCTGTGTACTGTCTATGGCTGCTTTCGTAGAAGAGCAGCGAGCACCTGACCTGCAAAACTGAAAATATTTACTATCGGGCTCCTCATGGGACCATTTTTCCAATCCCTGATCTAAAGCGTTGGTGTGTGCACAAATCAACTGACTGCTGTCAACAATTGGTAATAGGAATGCCAGATTGATAAAGGAATCTAGAAATTTTTTGTTTTGTTTTGTCTTTTCCATTGAAACAAAGTCCTCAGCCAAAACAAGAATCATGAGAGGGAGCCTGCTTAACGAGCCTGGACACATGTATTTTCAGAAAGGGTGGGTGATGGGAGTCAGAAGGTCTGAGGAAGGTTCAATCAAAGTCAGGACACTTGGCACTGAAGTCTAAGAGGTAACTTTCTTAGGAGTCCCCAGGGTCAAGTCCATCAATCTGAGTGTCGGAGGAAGGGTGACCTTCGAGTGTCACCGTCTGTCTGGCAGGTGCCTGATGTCGCTTCCTCCCTCTGCAAGGAGGGTGGGGTGCACCGAGGTTTGCAGGTTTGAAAGAGGGGCTGATGCCAGCTCTTAAAACACTGCCACGGCCGTGTCGCTGTGGGTGTCTAGGAAGCCCAAGCAGGCATCCAACGCAGTGTTTAACATGGGGGTGCTGAAATACCAGACCCTGACAATGGAAAAAGTCAATCCAAAATTAAAAAGAGAAATAAGAAATAAGCCCTTTGGAATGCCGGTGTCGAAAGGAGAAAGTAATCAGAGAGGAGGGAGGAAGTCGGTGGAGAGTTTTGTGAAGATTTTGAAGATTTCTAGGTACTTTCTGGTTTTATTTTCTTCTCTATGGAATGAACGGTGCTGGCTTTTTCCATGTCTAAATGGTCTTCAAAATGTGCTGGCCTTGATTTATAGCTATCATTAATATTACCTTTATGCAGAGTGTACATGATTTGGTCGGATGGCTCTTCCTTTCTAATCTCTTATTTCATGAATGCAGAAAAGCACAGAGAGAGGCAAAGAGAGGAGGGAGGAGGAGGAGATCGATGTCTTGGGGTAACTGGACACACATTGAGGATGGAGATGAAAGCAGAAGAGGTCTGGAGGGCAGGCGTGTGTGATAGAGAAGGAGCTAGGGAAGGATGGGGAAGGTGGCAGGTCCAGTCCTTCTCTGGGGAAGGAAGGAGATGTCTTGGAAGAGTCAGGGTCCGGTGGATCTGGGGCCGCTGTCTTGAGGGAGCTGCGGGTGGCGGGGGGGGACACCACGCACACGCTGCTTCATGCCCACCCACAACAGTGGCTCGCAACACTGGCTGCACTTTGAGATCACCCAGGAGTCCCGAGCGGGACCACACCCCCACCCCACTTAGATCAGAACCTGGAGAGTGAGGGGGGAAGTGCAAAGCATTAGTATTTTTTTAAATTAGTATTTTTTAATCTCCTAAATGACAAAAGTCATAAAGACAGTAAAATTCATGGGAGGGGTCCCTGAATATCAAAAAGGGCCAACCCGGCTGGGCACAGTGTCTCACGCCTGTAATCCCAGCATTTGGGAGGCTGAGGCTGGCGGATCACAAGGTCAAGAGATAGAGACTATTCTGGCCAACATGGTGAAACCCTGTCTCTAATAAAAAATACAAAAATTAGCTGGGCGTGGTGGCGCACCCCTGTAGGCCCAGCTACTTGGGAGGCCTGAGGCAGGAGAATCACTTGAACCCAGGAGGTGGAGGTTGCAGTGAGCTGAGATCATGCCACTGCACTCCAGCCTGGATGACAGGGTGAGAGTCTGGCTCAAATAACAAACAAGCAGGCAAGCAAGCAAACAAAAAAGGCCGGCCCTCGGGTACGGTGGCTCATGCCTGTAATCCCAGAACTTTTGGAGGCTGGGGTGGGAGGATCACTTGATGCCAGGAGTTTGAGACCAGCCTGGGCAACACAGAGAGAGAGAGACCCCATTTCTACAAAAAATAAAAATATTAGCTGGGCATGGTGGTTGGTATGTGTCTATGGTTCCAGCTACTTGAGAGGCTGAAGTGGGAGGATCGCTTGAGCCCAGAAGTTCAAGACCAGCCTGGGCAATGTAGCAAGATCCCACTTCTACCAAAAAAACAATAATAATAATTAGTTGGGTGTAGTGCCATATGCCTGTGGTCTCGGCTACTTGGGAGGCTGAAGTGGGAGGACCACTGCAGCCTGGGAGTTTGAGGTTGCAGTGAACTGTGATCACACCAATGTACTCCAGCCTGGGCAACAGAGCAAGACCCCAGCTTAAGAAAAAAAAAGGGGGTAACTCTAGGACAGTGACGAGAATCAGCTCATTAAATGCAGTTCCTGGCCCTCTCCAGATGTTCTGATTTAATGGGTCTGGGGGTGGGGAACAAGATTTGTTATTTTTAGCAAAGCGTCCGGGTGGTTCTTATCAGGAAACTTTAAGAAAACCTTCCTCTAAGACTTCGCCCTAAGAAAATGTGGATCTGCAGACTGGTAGCATCAGCATCATCTGGGAGCTTGTTGGAAATGTAGTGTCTCCGGCTGCGACCCAGGCCTGCTGAGACCGAATCTGCACCTTAACCAGATCCCAGACAATTCCTGGGCACCTCGGGTTTGAGAGTCGCTGCTGTCTTCAAACTGGCCTGGTTTCTAGAAAAGTCAGTAGCAATTTTGGCCATTTGTTTCCCCTGACATGCATAAAGAGAAAGCAAATGACTGAAATTTGTCATCTGAAGTTGATCTTGTGCACATTTAGAAACAGTCTGTCAGCTACAAACCAGGACCCGCAGCGATGACTCAGTTTTATAAAGCCGGCTGCAATACATACACAAACAAGGCACGGTTTCCTGAAATTTCAATCATGCTGCCTTTTCAAGTTGCTTTTGCTGTGCGTTTTAGAATTCAAACTTCAGGTTAAATCCTTCCCAATTATTCACTCTGTTTAATTAATTTAGTTCCGCAGCACCAAACAGAATAGCTGAGATTTCTCTGTCTAAGCACGCACCCCCAACTTCCCACAGAAAAGACCATTTTATCAGTTTCCAGTAGTAAAGCAAACGGCAGGGACCGCCTTACCGCCTTCTCTTCCATCAGTTGCCTGATTTTGGCATTCAGCTTCTCCTCTTGCTCTAGCATCTCCTTGTTCAGCTTCTCCTTCTCTGCCAGATGCTCCTGCAGCTTTTCTTGCAGTAAAGACTGCTGAGTTTCCTGAGAACTGAACTTGCTCTAAAATGAGAGAAAAGCAAACAGCTGACGGGGGACAGGCCTAACTAAAGAATCTTTCCACATCTGTTTACCAATTGTTTACCTTTTTGGGGACAATAGGTTCCCCAAAAGTTTCTTAAAATCACAGAACAATGCAGCATGCAGTGGTTAAGAATTTAGACTCTGGATCTAAAAAGAAGCCCAGCTCTAATCTAGAAAGAATCCCAGCTCTAGGTGTTTCTAGACGCTTCCTTATTTAGACAATGAAGTAAATAACTATCAACATTTTAGAGTTGTGAGGATTAAGTGAGATAATGATGGAAAGCTTTTGGCACAGTGCTGAGCACATAGTAGGTATTCAGTAAGTGGTAGGTGGGTGTGAGAAAAAAAAGCAGTCATGTAGGAGCCGGGAGGCTTGAACATTTGTCTTGATTCTTCACCTATTAGCTGTGTGACACTGAAATTGTCCTTATCTGAAAAATGAGAAGGGATTAGGTCAGGGGTTGACAAACTATAGCCCACAGGTCAAATTGGGCCCACTGCCTACTTTTGTAAATAAGGTTTTTTGTTGTTGCTGTTTGTTTTTTTGCTCTGTCGCCCAGGCTGGAGTGCAGGGGCTCAATCGCAGCTCCCTGAAACCTCCGCCTCATAGATTCAAGTGATTCTCTTGGCTCAGTCTCCCGAGTAGCTGGGATTACAGGTGCCCACCACCATGCCCAGCTAATTTTGTATTTATGTTTTGTATTTTTAGTAGAGACCATGTTGGCTAGGCTGGTCTCAAACTCCTGACCTCAGGTGATCCACCCGCCTTGGCCTCCCAAAGTGCTGGGATTACAGGCATGAGCCACCGTGCCCGGCCGTAAATAAAGTTTTATTGGAATAGTGCCATGCTTATCGTGCCCAGCACTTACATATTGTCTATGGCTGCTTTCATTTTACCATAGCAGAATGGAAGAGGGATGAATATGGTCTGCAAAGTCTAAACTATTTACTAGCTGGCCCTTTATAGAAAAAATTGCCAATCCCTGGACTCAGGCCTCTGTGGCTGACTGGCATGGTGGTCCCTTCTTCACCCCACTCTATCCGTGTCTATGGCTATGTAACTTGCAGTGCCTGCCCATATTTTGCCTCCAGACACTGAACTCAGCCATGTGACTTGCTCTGGCCAATGGGATGTCAGCAGACATAACGCAACCAGAAGATTGAAAAACACTATGTGATTGGGCCACTTTCTCTTGTAGCTCTGCAGTTTCCTGAGAACAGCCCAGGCCTGCCTGCTGGGGCATGAGAGTTGCATGGAGCTTAGTCACTCCAGCTGAGGCCAGCCTAGATCAACCAAAGGCCAGCCAACACCCAGACAAGGTCAGCAGAGCCACCTGGCTGCTGACCCCAGACACGTGAGCAGTAAATAGCAATTGCTGAATGCCACTGAAGTTTTGAGGGTGTTTATTACATAACACTGTTATGGCAATAGCTGTCAGAATGACATAACCCCTAAAGCTCATTTGCCTCTAGAATATTTCTTTTCTTTTGGTAATTCTGCTGCTTGTACTATGGATAGCTGTGCTTTGTCCACTGCATTTAACAAACACAGTTTTCAAAATCTGATAGCATTAAGGCCGGGTGCAGTGGCTCATGCCTGTAATCCCAGCACTCTGGGAGGCCGAGGTGGGTGGATCACTTGAGGTCAGGAGTTTGAGACCAGCCTGATCACCAAGGTGAAACCCTGTCTCTACTAAAAATGCAAAAATTAGCCAGGCGTGGTGGCAGGTGCCTGTAAGCTCAGCTACTTGAGAGGCTGAGGCAGGAGAATCACTTGAACCCGGGAGGCAGAGGTTGCAGTGAGCCGAGATCATGCCACTGCACTCCAGCCTGGGCGACAGAACGAGACTCAGAATAAAAGATCTGATGGCAATACGTCTTCTAAACCTTTGACAGAGGAAAACACAGAGTGTGGTTAGCCCAGGAGGCCAGACCGAGGGCAGACCCTGCCATAGTCCTTACCCTCCTGGGAGATCTTAGCCAACCTTTTCTGTGCCTCTTTGTGTGCAAATGGAGAAATCATTTCCACCTACTGGAGGGTGTGGAGTGACTAGCGGATAAAGAAAAAACAGGTTTCAAATGCGCAGTGCTAAATGCCAAGCAGGGGCCGAAATAAACTTTGGAAAAAAAGAAATTAAAAGAATTACCTGAAGTTCCTGGGTCTGGCTTGTAAGTTTTTTATAATGTTCCAGAAGATGTATCAGGTACAAAGAGAACCCTTGAAAAAAAGAGAAGCAGGAAGAATGTAAGTATCAATTCAATTCAACTCCAAAGCTTGCAGACAGGTGGATGAAGGCAACACTGCCATCCCATCAAAGCAACATGAACTACTATCCAACCTGTGATTTTAAGGTAGTGGGTAAGCAGCTGAGCACGGTGACTTAGGCAGGACATGGTGGCTCACGCCTGTAACCCTGGAATTTTGGGAGGCTGAGATGGGCAGATCACCTGAAGTTAGGAGCTCAAGACCAGCCAGGCCAACATGATAAAACCCTGTCTCCACTAAAAATAGAAAAATTAGCCGGATGTGGTGGTGCATGCTTGTAATCCAAGCTACTTGGGAGGCTAACACACGATAATTGCTTGCACCCGGGAGGCAGAGGTTGCAGTGAGCCCAGATTGTGCCACTGTACTCCAGCGTGGGTGACAGAGTGAGACAGTCTCAAAAAAAAAAAAAAATAGCTAATAAGCCTTGTTTGAGCTCACATCCAACTTTCTTTTTGGAGGTGGAAAATAAAAACCCATCAACAGAACACCTATTTACTGTCTACTGTGTGCGAACCATGGTGCTGAGTGAGGGGAATCGTCTAAAGCCAAGACATCCAGGGGCTGCCAGTTTAGTCAGACAGACAGATGTAAATGCTTGCTGGAAGCATGCGGTGACCCTAGGTGGCATGTGAGTGACTGATGAAGGAGGGGGGAGGGTGAGGGTCTCAGAGGAGGGAGGGATCATTCATCTGCAATGAGCAAGTAAGGCCACTTGGTTGAAGAACCACTAGGTGTGGGTGTTGAGGGGTGGGCAGAATTCAGTGAGCCAGAGGAGGGTGCTTCAGAATAGGGGTGTGTGGGGCTGAATGATGACCCCCTACAATTCCAGGTCAGAATCCCTGGAACCTGTGGGTGTGACCGTACAGGGCAAAAGAACTTGGCAAATATGATAAAGTTCAGGATTTCGAGATGGGTATTATCCTGGATGATCTGGGTGGCCCAATGTAATCACATGGCTTTTTATAAGAAGGAGACAGAGGGAGGCTTGACCACAGCCAGAGGGGCAGGTGACATGATGGAAGCAGAGAGAGACTGGAAGATGCCACATCACTGGCTTTGAAGATGGAGGAAGGGGCCACGAGCCAAGGAATGCAAGGAATGAAACTTTAGAGGCTGAGGAAGGCCAGGAAATGCATGCTGCCCTAGAGTCTCAGGAAGAAACCGGCCCTGCTGACTCAGTGAAACCAAATTAATCCTGAAGCCACTCTCTTGTGGTCATTTGTTACAACAGTCACAGGAAGCCACAGCTTCATGCGGGGATGCGGGGTGGATGGGGCGGGACTGGGAAAAGGCAGTGCTCTTCCGGGTAAGTGCTGAGCTTACTTGGGCTGGAGTAGATGATGGAGAGGGAGGAGCAGAGGGTAGAGGAGGCGTGGAAGGGCGAGGTCCAGCTATGACAGGCCTGAAACCAGCACCTTGAGGGTGGAAACTTGATTTAAACATGATTGAAATGTGCCCAGTGGGTCCCCATTTTATCGATGAGGCAGTGGCGTTCTGAGATGCGGTCCAACTCAATGCCACACAGCAGGCCAGTGGCTGAGCCAGGACTTGGCTCTAATCCGTGTGACTCAGGGTCTGAGTCACTCCTATTCCAGCAGCTGACAGAACAGTGAAGGGGCCTGATGAAGAGTTTTTTTTTTTTTTTTTTTTTCAGAAAAATAGCTGGGCTGCATTGGGGAGGCTGGAGCTGGCAGGGTTTGTTCGCTGCAGCACTGCTGCTATGTCGGGCCGCATTGCTGGTATTGCGCTGCTGATACTGTCTTAGGCATTGGGGGATGGTTAGTAGCATCCCTGGTCTCTACCTGCTGGATGCCAGGGGCACCCCCCATCACCCCACCCCGGTTCTGACAACCAAAAATGTCACCAGACCATCCTGGATGTTCCCTGTGACAAGCTCCCCTCCTCTGAGTGAGAGACAGGGAGCTCTGCTAAGAGCCTGGGGGACGTCAGGGTATTCAGTGCTAATACCCTAACTGAGGATGGGAGAAGCAGGAATGAGAGGGAAGAAAGGGAAAGAAACCCTTTTTAAGGGGTAGAATGGTGGTCTCGCCATCAGATTAGAGACAGACAGGTTGGGGTGAGGGTGGGGTGTGGCAGGGAGAGAGAAGGAGCCCCCTGGCTGTTTCAGACATGGTGAATTGGAGGCACTGGCAGGACTCCAGGGAGAGATGGTCAGCAGAGAGATGGACACCCTGATTGGCAAGGCTGGCCCAGCCCAGCCCATTCAGGGTCCTTGTGTGAACTGAGAAAGAGTCCCCTTTCCTCCTGGGGCCATGGCTTCTGGCCAGGGACCCCCCGCTGCCTTGGCTGAACCCCCTGCACCACATTCCTGGCAGCCCCGTCTGCAGAGGCGTCTGTGTGGATGACACACAGGAGTGGCTGGGGAGGCATGGGAGTGGAGAGTTTCTTCGTGAGAAAGGAGATGGGGTGGACCAAGGGCTGACTGCAGAGAAGAAAACACCCTCGTTACAGACAGGAGTCGGTGAAGGGACCTGCTGAGAATGAATGGGAAAGATCAGGAGAGATGCAGGGTGCCCAGGGCCTGGAGAGCTGAGGGGCAGAGGGTTTCAAAAAAGAGAATGAAGTGTTGGGCAGCTCAGAGACACAAAAGTTACATATGTTGGTCACAAAAACCCAAATGCTACAAAACTTCCCAATGTGGGAAGTGTTTGCTGCTACGTCCTCGTGTTCTGCAGGGTGGCTGGCACACAGTAGCCCTCAGTGAACGAACACCTGTGGAACAACGGAATGAACGACAAGGTCCAGTGCAGTCCCACCCCGCTGGGATAATACTCTTTTTTTTCTGAGATGGAATCTCACCCTGTCACCAGGCTGGAGTGCAGTGGCGTGATCACAGCTCACTGCAGCCTCACCTCCTGGGTTCAATTGATTCTCCTGCCTCAGCCTCCTGAATAGTTGGGACTACGGGCATGTGCTGTCACGCCCAGCTAATTTTGCATTTTTAGTAGAGACGGGGTTTCACCATGTTGGCCAGGATGGTCTTGATCTCTTGACTTCGTGATCCACCTGCCTTGGCCTCCCGAAGTGCTGGGATTACAGGCGTGAGCCACCGCGCC
Source organism: Sapajus apella (assembly GCF_009761245.1). Taxonomy (NCBI): domain Eukaryota; kingdom Metazoa; phylum Chordata; class Mammalia; order Primates; family Cebidae; genus Sapajus; species Sapajus apella. Next base: position 9,021,384 of record NW_022436983.1, on the reverse strand, counting down.
CGGCCTGGGATAATACCCTTAACAGTTTGAAACCTTTTCCTCCAGGTTGTTCTTTCGGTCAGATGCTGACATTTTAAAAAATAAAAGGGCATGGAGCATATTGCATTGCAACTTGCTTTCTTTTCATTGAAAGACACAGTGTATGTTGGATATTTGAGTGATTTGTCAGGCATGGGGGGGGGAAGTCTCTTATTTGTAACAAAGCCTTGCAGAAATAGACACAAATAACTGAGCTTGCAGAGAAAAATGTAAAAAGTCCTTTCTTTCCATGATCCAACGAACCCTGGGAAACCAGGCAGGAGGAGGATTCAGCTGACTTTCAGGGTGCCGCTTAAACATTTTTATACTCCCAGCTGAACCACACAGCAAATCCTCCACCCATCCCACACACTGGACCCGAGGCTCAACTTGTGGGCTGCACATGACATCACCAAACAACAGCGCTAGTCATTTCCCTGATGCTTACCCCACCTGGATTCCCCTGGGGGGATTCGTTTCAGGACTTACGTCCTAGCTTGTTATGTGTGGTTTTTTCAGGGGGTGGGGTGGGGTGTGGGGACAGAGTTTTACTCTTGCTGCCCAGGCTGGAGTGCAATGGCACAATCTTGGTTCACTGCAATCTCTCCCTCCCAGGTTCAAGCGATTCTCCTGCCTCATCCTCCCAAGTAGATGGGATTACAGGCGCCTGCCACCACACCTGGCTAATTTTGTATTTTTGGTAGAGACGGGGTTTCTCCATGTTGGTCAGGCTGGTCTCGAACTCCCTACCTCAGGTGATCTGCCCGCCTTGGCCTCCCAAAGTGCTGGGATTACAGGTGCGAGCCACCACACCCGGCATGTTCCGCATGTTTTATCTCTTAGGAGGATGTTCTAAGGGGCAGGTAGCCCGGTTGTCAAGAGCAGGGGGTTTGAGGTTGGAGGGACGTGGACTGAGTTGCCACTTGGGCACTTGGCAGCCGGGACGTGAGCCTCACTGTCAACGACTCTAAGGAGGAGGCCGCTAGAAACGGCTCTTGGCTTTAACCCAGTGGAGGGCTCAGGGCTAAGGAAACCCCATTTGCTGCTAAATAGAGACAGAGGAGGGGCTCCAGAGGATGTCACCTGGGTGCAAATAAACCAGGCTGTGCTGCCCACGTGCAACCTGGCTGGTGGCTACCCATGTTTAGGTCAGATTAAGTCAACAAGTATTTGAGGCTGACAATGACAGCAGCCACCAGCAATTACGAGCTGCGTGTGACCGGCACTGCCATGCATGTATCCTGTTATTAGTCCTCACATGACCCTAGGAGACTGGATGGCCATTTCACGAGCAAGTAAATGGAGACAGCCACGTCACGTAACTGCCCACACAGCTAGTAGGTGCACAACTGAAATTCAAGCCTTGGCAGTGGGTCCCCAGAGTCTCAGCTTGGGACCAACATTACTGTGATACAGATGGGCCTTTCCGTGGTTATGGCTCAAGGCAGGAATCAGATGCAGATCTCTTACCTTAGGGAAAGAGAACTCTTAGCTCTGTCTCTGCCCGAGCCAGGGACAGCACCCATCCTCTAGGGATTGGGCATGTGCCTGGTACCCTGCTGCATCTTCGAAGGAAGTGTGTGTGTGTGGGGGGGTGGTGAGGCGGGGTGGTGAAAGGTTAGGGTCATGGGGAAAACACAGGTGTTAGGATCACAAATATCTCAGTTTGAGTCCTAGCCCTAATGCACCAGCTGTGTGACCCTGGACAGCTTTTTAACGTTACTGTGTCTCCGTTTCTTTACTTTTAAAATGAAGGCTGGGCGCAGTGGCTCACACCTGTAATCCCAGCACTTTGGGAGTTGAGTGGGTTGCTTGAGCCCAGGAATTTGAGCCTGGGCAACATGGCGAAACCCCATGTCTATAGAAAATACAAAAGTTAGGTCGTGTGGTGGCACATGCCTGTTAGTCCCAGCTACTTGGGAGGCTGAGGTGAGAGGATCACTTGAGCCCGGAAGGTGGAAGTGTCAATGAGCTGAAATCACACCACTGCACTCCAGCCTGGACAACAGAGCAAGACTTTTACTTAAAAAGAAATATCGGGTCGGGTGCAGTGGCTCACACCTGTAATTCTATCACTTTGGGAGGCCGAGGCAGGTGGATCACAAGGTCAAGAATTCGAGACCAGCCTGGCCAATGTGACAAAACCCTGTCTCTACTAAAAATACCAAAAAAAAAAAAAAAAAAAAAAAAAAAAAAACGCCCGAGGGGTGGTGGTGTGTGCCTGTAATCCCAGCTACTTGGGAGGCTGAGGCAGAAGTGCTTGAACCCGGGAGGTGGAGGTTGCAGTGAGCCGAGATTGTGCCACTGCACTCCAGCCTGGGTGACAGAGCGAGACACCATCTTAAAAAAAAAAAAAAGATAAATAAAATAAAGACAATCTTACCTGCCTCATTGTAAGGTCAGTGGGCGGATAAAGGCACACAGTGCATGGGAAACACCTAACTCAGGGCTAAGTCCCAGGAGGAGCTGAACAACCCATGCTTTCTCCCCTTCTCTTAGGAGCTGCGAATGCAGGCGGCTCCTGGGAGTGTGTGGGATGGCGGTGAATAGACTGGGGACTCCCTGTCGGCCTCTGTAATGTGAAGCGCCTCCAATCACCTTATCCTAGTGGAGCAATCACAAAACCAGCTTTAAGCTAGTTTCCTCATTTCTAAAATGAGGATAATGGGCAAATTATTAACTCACAGAGTTGTGAGGATGAAATGAGATCATGCATATAATATGCTGAGAACAGTCTCTAGAATACAAGTGCTCAGTAGTGAACGACTGTCATCGCCCCCATGATCACCATCACCACCACCATCATCACCCTCCTTCCTCCTCCTCTTCCCTCCTCCTCCCCATCCTTCCTCTTCCTCCTCTTCCCCTCCTCCTCCTGGACTAGCTCTGGGTTAGAAATTAGGTACAAGGGTAGAGACTATAGGGCATACTCTGGATCACTCTTTTTTTCCCCAGTCTTTTGGGCGCTCGCTGTAATATTGCTTATATTGGAAGAGAAAATGTCTTTTCCCATCAGTTTCCTCTTCTGCTAAGTGGACGAAAGATGGGTCCTACTTACGAACCTTTCTGTAATTCTCCGTTCTTTTTTTCTTGACTTCTCAGAACCAGCTAGTTGTAATCACAGAATATGTAGTCAGCAGACCACCATTTCCCCAGCGAGGGTTCCAGAACATTATTCCAAGAGGTTAGTTGGCAGTAAGGCCATCAAGAAGGAGTCCAGTAGTTTGGAAATACTGCTTTCTTCATCCCCCTCTTGTGGACCCAGCATGCGTGTTAACAAGGGGGGGATTCTGCAGAGACCTGCTTAATGTTGCTCAAATCTTACGACTCCATGAAGTCAGGAGAAGAAAATGGTGGTCTGAGGAATGCTGCCTAAAATTAGTCTTTCTTAGCCTTTCCGGAATTACTGGGCCTGAAAGCTTAACTTTACAATCCGCATTTACTTATTTATTTTTAGACGTGGTCTCACTCTGTCACACAGGCTGCAGTGCAGTGGCACAATCACAGCTCACTGAAGCCTCGAAATCTTAGCCTCAAGGAATCCTCCCAGCTCAGCCTCATGAGTAGCTGGGACTACAGGCCTCTGCCACCATGCCTGGCTAATTTATTATTATTTTTTTATTTTTTGGAGATGAGGGGTTTCACTTTGTTGCCCAGGTTGGTCTTGAACTTCTAGCCTTAAACAATCCTCCTGCCTCAGCCTCCCGAGTTGCTGGGATCACAGGCATGAGCCACTACACCTGGCAACAACCCACATTTCTTAACAGTAATATATGGCTAGCTTTATAGACTTAGTCTAGATGACTAAAATGGCCCTGGGAGTGGGAAGGGGACAGTGCACACGTAGCTTGGCTCTGTTATTACCAGGATGGAGATGCGGGTCTTTGTTTTAGTTCCAGTCTTGAAGAACAACCAGAATCTGCTCCACGTTTTACCTCATTTCAAGTAAGCTCACGACTCTGCCATGATTGCAAGAACAGTAACGCCCTCTGCTATATGATGAGGGGAAGGCATCTGCATAAAAATTAATGTTGGCTTTGCCTTTGCTTTTTAAGAATGTTACCCCACCTTCTGGATACTTTGGAAGCATCCTGCTGGGGATGGTGAAGCACCAGAGTTGAAAATCACTCCTCTATTCTTATCCATTGCTGCAAGAATATAACATTGATGCAGGCTCTCTGGAGGGTGATTTGGCAAGGAGTAGCAGCAAGCTTCCGAATGCTGGAGTGCTTTAAGGTGCGGCCCTGTGCTCTTTCCCTTCTCCCTCGTTAATTTCATGTAGGTCATGAGCTTACATGAAATCAGGCAAAACGTGGAGCAGAGTTCTAGCTATTCTTCAAGACTGAAGAACAAATAATCTTCCTAAGTGATACCTTACACGGTATGGCTTTAATCTTTCTTCCTATCTTCCCTCCTTCCTTCCTTTCTGCATTCTATCCATCTATTCATCCACCCACGGACCCAACCACCCTTCTATCCATACCCACCCTTCCTCCCGTCCATCCATCCATCCACCCATCCATCCATCCATCCACTCACCTAACCCTTCCATCCATCCGTCTGTCAGCCTGTCCATCCATCTATACTTCCTTCCATCCATTCCTCCATCCCTCCATCCTACAGATACTTATTAGGCCCCTGCTGTGTGGCACATGCTCTCCGGGTGCTGGGGATACATCATTATGATCTATCCCCAAACAAGACATCTGGGGAAACAGCGGTCTCTTGGGCATCTCAACTCAGACATCTCACAGGTACTTCACACTCGTCTTCCCTCTCAAACCTGGGCCTCATCCTGCATTCCTTGCTCTGAATTTTAGTGAAGAAATCACATCCATCTTTTACACACACTGAAAACCTAGAGGTCCTGCTGACTATTCTCCGTCTTTGCTTCCAACTGTCTCCAGTCCTACCACTGAGGCCTGCCGATTTACCTCTTACCTGCCCCTGAATCTTCGCTCTTTCCCCATCCCCACCCTGCCCTCGGGTGGCCTTGTCAGCTCTTACAGCAGCCTCCCAAGTGGCTCCTGAGGCACCACGCTGACCACCCTCCAGGACGTCCACGTGCCACCAGGGTGATTGTCTCAGAATGCAGGCTTGTCTAGCTCCTCACTTAAGGCTTTCATGGGCTTCTCTCTGCCCTTAGAATAAAAAGCTTCTTACTAGGGCCCTGCGAAACCCCCCATGACGGCCCTGGGAAGCCCCCTTGCCAGCCTGCCCCGCCCTGCCCCATTTCTGTTGGCCCTGCGTGCTCTCCATGCACCCCCTGCCACCATGCTGCTCCTGCTGCTCAGAATTCTCTCTCTCCCTTCTTTGGCAAACAACTCCTATGCATCCTGCAACTGCCCTGCCCTCCCTGACCAGATCGAACCCTGTACTTCACAGCAATTGTCACCACTGAGCTTTCATGTTTGTTTGAGTGATTTCCCATTAATGCCCACTGCATCCCTCCCCCTGAGACCATCAGTTCTTTGAGGACAGGGGCAGTGCCTGTTTCCCACGACCCCAGTATTTTATTATAAAAATTTCAAATGTACGATCATAGTGGAAGAATTTTGCAGTGAACCACACACACACAACCTGATTCTACCTGTTCCTGATCCTATTATGTCTCTGCTCTGCATAGCACCTGGTGTCTTGGAAGCAAGCATGCAATAAATCTTTGTTGAAAGAAAGTGGTTCATGCCCCTCCACCTCTAGGAAAATAAGATGAGCAGGTATATGTGCAACAATGTTCATCTCAGCATGATTTATGAGTGTGAAAAACTGGAAATCACCTAAGTGCCCATGATAGGTGATTGTCTAAATAAATAATGGCGCATCCCACACAATGGAATCAGCAACCGTGATGATGTAGGTCTGTGTGTGCTGACATGGAGGGGCTTCCTGATGATGTACCATTAGGAACAGACCAAAGGAAATTGGAGGTAGTGTGACACTATTTTTTGTAAAATTGAAAGTCAACAAACATTTAGTAATGCCTATTGTGTGCCAGGTACTAGTCCAAGTACTTTTCATACATCAAGCATCTTAACAATCACAACAGCCCTAGGCTGGTGCGGTGGCTCACTCCTGTAATCCCCGCACTTTGGGAGGCTGAGGTGGGTGGATCACTTAAGGTCAGGAGTTTGAGACCGGCCTGACCAACATGGTGAAACCCTGTCTCTACTAAAAACACAAAAATTAGCCAGGTGTGGTGCTACACGCCTGTAATCCCAGCTACTCAGGAGGCTGAGGCAGGAGAATCACTTGAACCCGGGAGGCGGAGGTTGCAGTGAGCCGAGATCACGCCATTGTACTCCAGCCTGGGTGACAGAGTGGGACTCCGTCTCAAAAACAAAAAAAAAATCACAACAGCCCTAAAGGTGGGTACTCCCTATTAGCCCCATTTTACAGATTCAGAAACTGAGGCATAGACAGGGTAAGTGACTTGCCTAGAATCACGTGGCTATTTCCACAAGAAAATGCCTTGAAAGTTAAACAGCGTAATTAGGCTTTGCATAGTTTTGCTTTCATTTTCCCTTTGCCTCTGTTCTGTTTCACTTTCCTTCAGTTATCGTGTCTCACTTGCGTATTTTTTTTTTTTAAATGGATTATTACGTCTCAAGCAGAGAAGCAGGGGAGTCTGGAGAAGGGAACGGACTTGGCCAGACACCCATGAAGACTTCCTCAACAGATGTCCCATCATGCTGAGCTTCAATGCGACATTTTAGAGTCATGCAACTATGTGAGAAAAAAGTCCCAGTAACCTTTGTCGGTGCTGGAGGGCGGGATCCGCAGGTCCCGGAGGAGCTGCTCCGTCTTCTCCAGCCAGGACAGCGCGTGCCTCAGGATGTCGAGAACCGCCTTCTGGAGCCCCGAGACAGGTGGGCTCACCTGGAGGTGCTGAAGAAGGTCGACCTCCTTCTTCAGGTCACTGCCACAGCAGGACGTCATGCAAGCCTGCAGAGAGATAAGATCATGAGGAGCCCAAGCCCTGTGGCCAGAAATAGCCCGACGCCACCTTTGAGAAACAGCGTTCTTGACTCGAAGCAGGCAGCGCCACATGCTGGCCACCCTCGGAGGGCTCAGTTTTTTCTTTTTAAAAATTTTTGGCCAGGCTCGGTGGCCCTGGTCTGTAATCCCAGCGCTTTGGGAGGCTGAGGCGGGTGGATCAAGAGGTCGGGAGTTCAAGACTAGCCTGACCAAGATGGTGAAACCCTGTCTGTACTAAAAATACAATGTCTGTACTAAAAATACAAAACGTAGCCAGACCTGGTGGCGGGTGCCTGTAATCCCAGCTACTCGGGAGGCTGAGGCAGAGAATTGTTTAAACGTGGGAGGCCAAGGTTGCAGTGAGCTGAGATTGCGCCACTGCACTCTAGCCTGGGAGACAGAGCAAGACTCCCTCTCAAAAAAAAAAAAATTATGTTTTGACAGCTCTTTTTTTTTTTTTTTTTTACTCTAATTTAGACTTTTGATGGTCAACGTGAGCCCCCTTTTAGGTATATGAAACCCCAAAGCCGAAGTGCCATTGACAGTTTGGCTGCAATGGGAGGCAAATGTGGCTACTTCTTTTTTCCCTTCATCAGAATTCCTGCCAAGATCAACACACAGGCTGGTCGGAAAGCGTGGTTTCCTGATTTGAAAGAGTGCTGACAAGCCAGCATTTGCACAAACTCCCTAGACGGGAGCTGCTGATTTCTAGAGAGAGCAGAAGCCACTGCCTGCTCGGATAAACCATGTCCCAGCGTGGGGACCGCGGGGCTGTGGCCAGGTCCTCCGACCCCTGCTCCTCCAGAGTCAAAGGCAAGGGTGTGCAAAACACCCTTTGTGGCTGGGCCAAAAAAGAAAATGCAAATAAAAAGCAGGAATGGGCCAGGTGCGGTGGCTCACGCCTGTCATCCCAGCACTTTGGGAGGCCGAGGTGGGCAGATCACCTGAGGTTAGGAGTTCAAGACCAGCTTGACCAAAATGGAGAAACCCTGTCTCTACTAAAACATACAAAATTAGCTGGGCGTGGTGGTGTACGCCTGCAATCCCAGCTACTCAGGGGGCTGAGGCAGGAGAATGGCTTGAACCCAGAAGGCCGAGGCATGAGCCGAGATCATGCCATTGTACTCCAGCCTGGGCAACAAGAGCAAAACTCCATCTCTTTTTGGACACACCACGCTCGCCTGGGAGGCATTTTTGAGGCCCTTTGTTTTTTCTTCTCCAGTAAGTTTCACCAACAAGAGGAAAAAGTGGATAGAAAAGCCAAGCATTTCTGCCTAACTTGCTCCAAAAAAGCTGGGCAATTTCCCAAATAAGCAGCACAAAATTTAGACAAAGGGACCATTTGTGGGAAGCGTGAGGAGGGGCCACCTGGCAGCTGTCCAGCGACGTCCTCAACGTCTCAATGTTCTCGGTGGTCTCCTCCCGCTTGGAGTTGCTGAGCTGGGTCTCCTTCTGCACGGTCCACTTTTTCTGCTGAAAATTGATGTTGTCCTCAGTGATCTGGGTGATTTTCTCTATTAGCTGATGAGAAAAAGAAAAAAAAAAGATGTAATATACAGGGGCGGGGGGCCCTGGGGGAAAGGGAATGGGAGAGATTCAATCTAAGTCCCTGTCTCAGTAGGGGAGGACGGAGCTCCTGATACGTTTTAGTGATGGCTCTGGCTCTGGAGGGGGACGCTGGTCCTGTCACCAGGGCATGAGTCCCAGGATCAGAGATTCTTTTTTGTTTTTTGAGATGGAGCCTCGCTCTGTCATCCCGGCTGGAGTGCAGTGGCGCATTCTCGGCTCACTGCAACTTCCGAATTCCTGGTTCAAGTGATCCTCCTGACTCAGCCTCCCTAGTAGCTGGGATTACAGGCAAACACCACCACGCCCAGCTAATTTTTGTATTTTTAGTAGAGATGGGGTTTCACCATGTTGGCCAGGATGGTCTCGATCTCCTGACCTCGTGATCCGGCTGCCTCGGATTCCCAAAGTGTTGAGATTATAGGCGTGAGCCACTGCGCCCGGCCCAGAGATTCTTTTTAAGATCCAAAGGCCCGTACTGTGGCCCTGAGTTTGCTCCAGACTCTTCTGTGTTGCATAGGGATTCAGAACACTGAGCCTGATATTCTAGGCTTGTAAGCAGAAGGTCAGATTCTCCCACGCCCGCTGAGAGCAGTCCACGCACGCTTTCCCACCTGTGCTGTGACACAGGGGGCTAGAAGGAGTGATGGAAGAACAGCCAGGCAATCATTACAGCCAGACATCCACCCTCACTGACAGTCAGCCTTTCTACTCTGAAGGAATGCGCCAGAACACGCTGGCTGCGGGGAGGCGGCTCCTTTTCTCCCAGTGCTAATGAAGTCTGTACATGTGTGTCTGGAGAGCAGAAGTAAGCCCGCATGGTTTAATTTGATTTTCACAGACACATTTCAAGGGAGTTTTAACTGGCTTTTACTTTTAAAGCCAGGAAATCCCATAAAATCAAAACAAATCTTTATGGTGTAGCAACAGTGTGAAAAATATGCCACCAACAAAAAACAGAAACATATGCTCCCAGGGTCTGGAATCCAGATCCCCGAAGACGACGAACATGAAGGCGTCACGCGGCAAGGGCGGCGGACTAACCTGTTGGTCGGTGACAGGCTTGTCTGGGAATGGCTTTGCCCGTCCGTAGGTGGCCTTGATGACTTGACTTCTGAAGTGCTCTAGCTGCAGCAGAAAGAGGGGCAAAGGGTCAGGGGGCCGGCGGAGGCCGGCCGGTGGGGGCAGCGTTTCCACGGCAGCGTGCGGAAACACCGCTTGGAAGGGTTTGCACGCCTGAATGATCGTTCTGCGTCATCAGAATCTTCGCTGCTCTCCGGGAGTCGCGGTACCCACAGAAGAAAAGAGAACAGCAGGCTTTAATTACTCTTCAGGCACGCCTGCCTAACCCGACCGATGCCTGTGGTCAGGGCACACACATGTCTCAAACCTTCAGAAGAGCCTCTTGCTGCCAATTATCCAATGGGAAGTCTGGGGCCGGGAGCGCTCTTTGGTAATTGCTCAGTTGGCACCAGACTGTGAAATAAATATGGAGGCTGTCAGCCCAAGTAAATTGTGTAGTCAGCAAGGAAGCCCAGGGAGGGGAGAAAGTTCTCTCTTTCTCCATTTCACGCCTGAGCCCATATCGTCCTGAAGACTATGCCCATCATGTTCACCTTGGTCTCCCCAGAGCCCACGACAGTGCCTGATGTAGAGGAGACACCCAAACACCCAACAAGCCTTCATTAAATGCCTGGACACAGAAACATCGGCTAAAGCCAAGGGCCTCGACTTCAGGCGGCTTTCACTGGCCCCTCCTGGGTGCTAGTGTTTTCAGGTTAAGGCTGATGAAATAGAAGTGACATTAAGTCTGGGCTTATAGAATCCCAAGTCCAGGGTGTCCTGATTTCGTCAGAAGTTAAAAGGTAAAAAGGAGCCCGACTTTCTCTGGGAGTTTATCAACACGGCAGCCCCTGGTGTGAGTCTCTGGTTCACTGGCAAAATGTGGTTATCAAAGGCTCCAAAGCAGAGCCTTGAAGGGACCGAAAGGGCTACTGCGTCAACCTAAAAGTCAACGGGGCCCAAGACACAGGTATTTACCGCACGGGGGAGTCCTAATGGCGAATGTCTTAGGGACATCTCTGCAGTGACCCTGCCAGGAGAAGACCAGGTGACATGAGGTTCTCAAAGCCATCTTCTGGCTTCATGGCCAAGGGGAGGGTCCCAGCTCACCCAAAGACTTGGTTGTGTAGAGGAGGTCCTGTGAATGCTGGCTCCCCATTGCCACCAGGGGCTCACCATAGGAATGGCTGCCCAGAGCCATTAGGAGGGAGAGATCATCTTAGACGTGGCCTTGGGCCTGGCGTCACTTGCCTCGTGAAGGGCAGTCTGTTAGGGAGCAGGGCCTTGGAGATGCAGGAGTGGAAGGGCCTGGGAGGCAGAGACGGGGCTGGTCCTTTCTCTCTTGGGTGTAGACCTGGAGCAGTCTCAGTACCTCCAAGGCTCCTCCCAGATGACCTTTGCCCAGAGCTGGAACACGAACCTTGGCCCTTGGGCAAAGAGCACAGGTCAGGCCCTGAAATCAGGTATGTGTTGCGGGGAGGGCGGGAGTGGCCAAGGTGCACAGGAAGAGGCCCAGACAGGCAGGCTCTCCGCCCTTGATAAGGGGCTGGCAACCGCAGGAGAAATGGTGCTGGGGGTGACAGCGGTGAATATCTGAATTTTAGTGTGCAGGGACAAAGACCTGGTCACACCACCTGGTAAAGCTTGGATGGTAGAAAATGGAACTGCTCTGGGAGCTGAGCTGGATGCTGTGGAGGGATCCTGGCATTTAACCTTTTTTGGTAGTTCACAGACCTGCCTGAGAATCCAGTGGGAGGCCTTCCCTCCCAGTGATAAAAAAGCACACACACGCGCGCACACACGCACACACACACACAAGGCCCTCCCTCACAATAATAAAAAAGCACACACACACACAGTCCTCCCTCCCAGTAATAAAGCGCACGCACACACACACGCACACACACATGGCCCTCTCTCCCAGTAATAAAAAGGTGTACACACGCGCGCGCACACACACACACACACACACACACACACACACACTCGGCCCTCCCTTCCAGTGATAAAAAAGCACACACATGCTCATGCACATACACACACACAGCCCTCCCTCCCAGTAATAAAAAAGTGCACACATGCGCGCGCGCATGCATGCACACACACACACACACACACACACACACGCATTTGCCCAAACCATTCTGTGGATCCCCCAGAGCCGTGGTTTCCAGGAGAGGGACCCTCGTGGAGGACTCTAGGGTGGCTGCCCCGGGGGCCACATGCCTGAAGGTCTTGCCCTCCTGTCTTGGTTCCCTGTTTGCTCTCCCTTAGCCTTTGGTAAAGTCTCGCCTGCACATTCTGGCCCTCACGATGGTGCCACATATGCCAGGAAGGGCCACCAGTGACCTCAGGCCACAGCATCAGAGAAATGGCACCTAAAGACCGGGTCATAGCTCACACGCAGCTGGGAGCTTCTCCATCCAGTACCCACTGTGGACACTCTGGGGTTTTAGTTTATTAAGAAAGTGGCATATCCCTATAGACACGGAGTGCAGTGTCTGCTGGGGCCCGAGGGGAAGGAAATCTGTGGTAAATGTCAGGACTAAGATCGTTAGGGAGAAGATGCTAGAAACACCACTGAGGGTAAGGGGCTCAGTTAACTGGGGACAGGCAGGGAGCCGGGATGGGCTACCTGGTCTGGGGCTCAGGTCATCGCAAACTATTTGAGTGGGAGGCCTCCCAGTAGCGGAAGCCTCTTTAGCGATGACCACGGGGACGGGGAGCTGCAGACAGCCTCTGCCCGTGAGAGAGACGGGAGAAGGAATGCACGTCTGTCTTCCTACGTTGGGCATCCTCCTCTCTCACCCCTGCCGGCTGCTTGGGTGCAATCATTGGGGAGTGCGGGCCAATGAAGGGGGCTCCGGACCATGCCTACCTGACCTACTGCCCTCTCCAAATTGATTTTAATGAGGCTCTCTCTGTTGCCCATTTCTTGCAGCTGAAGCAGTTTCCTTCTGGAATCCTCCTGAAGCTTCTCTTCAACCTGAAATGATGACGAAAGTGTGTGCTTGCTGCTCATGTGGTCATAATGCGCTCTCGGGAAATTCCTCTAGGACGTCTAATGGCCGTGGGGGGGTCCCAGAGGGGTAGGCACAGCTGCAGCCCATGTGGCAGGGGTCACAGGCGTGCACGGGGTGGAGGCAGGCTTAGGGGGCACTGCTCGCTGGGGGAAAGGGCTGGGTCTTGCATCTTGAGCCCCAATCCCAGCTCTGTCCCTAACAAGCTGTATGACCTCAGCAAAGTCATTCATGGCTCCATGACTCAGTGTCCTTGTCTGTCAAATGGGGTGATGATACCAGTTCCCTCTTCCCAGAGTTACTGTGGGAATTTAAAAAAGCCTGGAACAGTGACAGCACTTCATAAGGGCTCTATAAGTGTGTTAGGTGTTGTGACCTAGGACAGGTGGATGGGAGTAGCCACCATGCAGTGTCATCCTGACACCGTAAGGAACCGCCGCCCATCGTGGGCACTCGGTAAATGTTACTGCTGCGTTTATTATCATAACTGCTTGTTGTTACCACTTCCAGCACACTTACCAAGGGAAACAGCTCTGGGAGACTCGCTAAGCAATGGCCAGTAAAGAACTGCAGCCTGCAAAAGGCAGCGTTTAAAGCGGGGAAACTTGCCTATGTATCCTGCTTCCTTGGATAATGGGCAACTCCAGGCGAGCTTGGGCATGTTCGGTGCTGCCCTCTGCTGGCCATGATAGGACCCTGCAGCTGCTCGGTTCACGTCTGAACCATGAAGATTATTTTGAGCGTCTGCAGAACCAGGGCTCAGGCACTCCCAGGCAATGAGACAAACTCTCCCAGGTGAGAGGATCTTGTTCTGAAACAACCTCACAAGGTTTATTAGGGGGCCAGAGAGGGGTCACACAGATTTCATGTAAAACATCCAGAGTAACCTGCAGAGATTTCTTCTGAATGGCAGGGTGCAGCCAGTCTCCAGCGAGCTGTGTTTCTGGGAAGGCCAGCTAAGCTCGGTGGTCCTCAGTTTCCCCACTTGCATCCTCTCAGGTGCAAAAATGCCCCAGCTTCTGTTTTGGTGGACGTTTTTCTTTCTTTTTGTCCCGAGATGGAGTCTAGCTCTGTTGCCCAGGCTGGAGTGCAGTGGCACGATCTCGGCTCACTGCAACCTCTGCCTCCTGGGTTCAAGTGATTCTTCTGCCTCAGCCTCCCAAGTAGCTGGGATTACAGGTGCCCACCACCACAGCCAGCTAATTTTTTTGTTTTTAGTAGACGGGATTTCACTATGTTGGCCAGGCTGGTCTCGAACTCCTGACCTTGTGATCTGCCCACCTTGGCCTCCCAAAGTGCTGGGATTACAAACATAAGCCACTGTGCCCAGTCGAGGTGGACATTTTTCAAATGCTGCAGAAGGCTGTCCTGGGCTCAGCTCTGGGCTCCTCCTCTCAGTAAATGCTCTCTCTGCCCCCAGCCCCAGCTCTGGCAATCCTGTTCCTCATATCCCTGCCACATAGCAGGCCCTTGGCACCAACTCTCAAAGATTTATTGAGCTCCTCCCCTGTGCATGGTGAGATGGTTTGGCTGTGCCCCACCCAAATCTCGACTTCAATTGTATTTCCCAGAGTTGTGGGAGGGACCCAGAGGGAGGTAATTGAATCATGGGGACCAGTCTTTTCCATGCTATTCTTGTGACAGTAAGTCTTACAAGATTGATGAGTTTATCAAGGGTTTCTCCTTTGGTTTCTTCTTCATTTTTCCCTTGCCACCGTCGTGTAAGAAGTGCCTTTCGCCGCCCGCCATGATTCTGAGGCCTCCCCAGCCATGTGGAACTGCAAGTCCAATTAAACCTCTTTCTCTTCCCAGTTTCGGGTGTGCCTTTATCAGCAGCATGAAAACAGACTAATATGCACGGTCTCAGGCTAGGCCCTGAGCACCTTTGGCTGTGATACCTGGCCTCCTTGCCTCTAATTTATTTCCTTCCAGAACACCCTTCCTGGTCCTGTGAGCGGGTTGCCAAGTGGTGGGGCAGCACCGTTTGGTAGAACTCTCTGCAATGATGAAATGCCCTGATGCTGTGCTATTCCATACGGTGGCCACTGGCCACATCTGGCTGTTGAGCATTTGAAGTGTGGCTCACGTGACTGAGGAACTGAATTTTACATCATATTTAATTTCACCTAAATAGCCACACGTGGCTAATGGCTGTGCCACAGTAACCAGTCAGACAGGTCTGGCTTCCCCCGATCTTGGCTTTGCCACCTACTGACTGTGTGCCTTTGGGCAGAGACTTGACTCTGGGCCTTGACTTCCACATCTGTGAAACAGGCATCTTGAAAGGCTCCAATATATTAAAAAAGTTAAATGGGCATAATAATTTCTAGGTCAGAGGTGTTGTGAGGATGAAAAGAGATGAAATATTTGGCACAAAGCTGAGTCCATGAAAAACTGTGGCGATCATTTTCACCATTACCATTAATCCCAAATTTAATCACATTAGTTCCCTGTTCAAAAGCCTCAGTAGCTCCCCACTGCCTAGGTAGCTTGCAGCCCAAGCTCCAAAACTAATGGAAAACACCAAGCCCAAGATTCAAGAGGCCCATACGAACCTCAACAAGATAGATAAAAACAAATTTACACCCAGATACATCCAATAAAACTGCTGTAAATCAAAGGAAA
The DNA here is from genome assembly GCF_009761245.1 of Sapajus apella. Lineage (NCBI taxonomy): Eukaryota > Metazoa > Chordata > Mammalia > Primates > Cebidae > Sapajus > Sapajus apella. The sequence goes on along the minus strand of NW_022436983.1, from coordinate 9,006,118 downwards.
ATAAACATTAAAAAAAGTAGAATATTAAAAGACGACACAATCGTACAATAGTTAGGTTATAGCTTACTTCTAAATATAAATGATTGGCGCCAAAAGACAGTAGAATGATAGACTTCACATCTATCACGTGCTGAAGGAAAACAACTGGCAGTGCAGAATTCAAAACCCAGTCAAAAGATGTTTCATGAATGAAGGATAAACATAAACGTTTTCAGACACATGCACATGCACACACACACACGCACATGCACACACATGCATGCTGACACACACACATGCACGCACACACATACACACATGCACACACACACATGCATGCACACATGCACGCACACATGCACACACACATGCACGCACATGCACACATACATGCACGCACACATGCACATGCATGCACGCGTACACACAGGCACACACACGTGCACACACATACACACATGCACACACACATACACACATGCATGCATGCACACACATGCACATACACACTCCTGAGAGAATATGACACCAGCAGAGCCATGCTGAAGGAAAATACTAATGGATGTTCTTCAGGCTGAAGAAAAATCTAGATGGATGATCAAATATGTGGAGAAGATAAAATAGTCATATATAGATATGGATATTGACTATAGAAAAATACTAATAATGTCTTAGAGTTTGAAATACAGAGAGAAGTTTAGAAAATGACAACAGTGGCATATGAGTCTGGATGGGGAAAGTGAAGTTAAAGTGTCAATGCCTAAGTCATTGTGTTAACAAGAAGGACATATTATTAATGAATATTGAATTTTGGTGACTTGAAAATGCATATTGTAAAATTTAGAATAATCACTAAAACAGTAAAAGAGTTAAAAACTCACTAAATACAGATTTTGGTAAGTCACGAATGCGTGCTCTTGTCTTATGATTACTAAATGAAGAGTAAAACAGAGAAAGTTTCCAAGCTAATACAGGGAAAAAGGGAATGATAAAAAGCTATCAACTCAAAAGAAGCCGAGAATGGAGAGAAAAAGGAACATAACAGGAAGTACAACTGGCCCTGAGCAAGAAGATAAATTTAAATCCCAGTATACCGGCAATTACGTTAAATATACTTGGACTATAAGACAAAAATGGTCAAACTGCATAAAACCTACATGCTGTTCATATGAGATACACATTATAAAATAAAGACTGACATAAAAAGTATGAAAAAGATTGTCTATGAAAACTCAAATCAAAAGAAAGCTAGTGTAGCCGATGATGCTACCTTAATGACAAAGACTCTAAGGGTGAAACATCCCTAGCAATGAAGAGGGGCATCTCGTAATGGTCAAAGATTTGATTCGATAGGAAGTAATGAAATGGTAAATTTATATGCATCTACTAACACGGGCTCAAAATATATAAAGCAAAGATGGACAATATTAAAAAAAGAAACAGACAAGTCCACGATCATGATAGGATCTTTAAACAACATGCCTCTCGGTGGCTGACAAAACACACAGACAAAAAATCAACAAGAGCGTTTAAGTTTTGAGCATTACGTGTATAGAATACTATACCCAATGATGGCAGAATGCATATTCTTTTCAAGTGTACGTGTGGACCCGCAGTCGACCACATGCAGGTCATAAAGCAAGTCTCAATTAATATTAAAAGATTGAAGTTACCCAGAAGATGTTCTCTGACCACAGTGTAATTAAGCTAAAAATCAGTAACAAAAAAAGTAAACAGAAAACCCTCATATTTTTAGAAATTAGGAAATAAACTTCAGAGTAACCCATGGGTGAAAGAAGAAATAACACAATGGGATTTGGAAAATATTTTGATCTGGGTAATAATGAAAATACTATGTACTAAGACTTGTGGAATGCAGCCAAAGCCTTGCTTAGAGAAAATCTGACAGCCCTGAGAGCATTTTGACTCCATGTTCATTACTACAACAACTTAAAAGAAAAATATACCATAGTCAATTCATTTTCATTGGGAGGGCATTTTCCAGAGTGAAGTTCATTAAGCCAATTGTTTAACAGCTTTCCAAATGTTTTCATTTACACATTAGTCTCCTGAAATTATTTTTATCTGGATTAGTTCTTTTGTAGGTAAATTATGTAATTATATTTGATTCATCTGTAAGTTTTTCTGGATCCTATCAAATATTTACCAACCGCAGGTCTGTCACTGTGTCTTATTTTGTAGTTCTCATTTCTGCCATGTCCATTTTCCCCAGATTATATTTTACAAATCTAAAATTTTTCAAGAATATTTGATTTTTTTAAGTGATTATTTTAATTTTTTGTGGAGACAGGGTCTCACTATGTTGGCCAGGCTGGTCTTGAACTCCTGGCCTGAAGCAATCCTCCTGCCTCGGCCTCCAAAGTGCTGGGTTTACAGGTGTGAGCTACCACGCCTGGATAAGAATATTTGATTTTTCTCTTAAGTTTTAATCGATAATAAAGTTTACACTGTGTAGTTTTAATTGTTGATTTGAATTTTGTGTTATTTCTGCCAAGTCTACTTATGTCTGGCCAACTTTTGCAGGCTTCAATACTATCCATACGATGTGATCCTGGTGTAGTACACATTTCCGCTTGTGAGGTTTTAATGATTTGATCTCCGGTGACTGTATTCACATTCATATTAAATAAAATTGGAGAAAAAAACTAGATTTGCTTTTATTTCTCAGATCATTCCTGAGAACTTCCCTTCACATAGAATTCCTCTGCCTTTCAGATTTGTTCTTAAAATGTTCTCAGTTGTGGTTGGGCATGGTGTCTCACACCTGTAATCCCAGCACTTTGGGAGGCTGGGTCAGGAGGATTACCGGAGGCCAGGAGTTCAAGACCAGCCTGAGCAATATAGTGAATCTCTGTCTTTACTTATTTAAAAAAAATTATTAGTTTTCTCACTGACAACCATCTTCTAATCAAATAAAGTAGACGATTCAAATGGAAAGAAATAGACTCTGTCCTTACCGCTCAGGGCTCTTAAAAGAAAATTTCAGTTAAAAAAAATTAAAATATGTGTGATCCACAAGCATCTTTTATACAACTCTTCAATTGGTCACCGTTGCTTAAAGAGGTCACCATTAGTTTAAAACAACAGGATTTGCTGTGCTGATGAAAATTTCCGTATCTGTGTGGTCCAGTGCTGCAGCCGCCAGCCACATGTGGCTACTGTGCACTTGGAACGTGGCTGGTGCAACTGAGGAGCGACATTTTGTTTTGTTTATTTTAAATTGATTTTAATTTATTTTTTTTTTTTTGAGATGTAGTCTTGCTGTGTCGCCCAGGCTGGAGTGCAGTCACCTTGGCTTGCTGCAACCTCCGCCTGCTGGGTTCAAGTGATTCTCCTGCCTCAGTCTCCTTAGTAGTTGGAATTACAGGCCTCATACCTGTGAGGCCAGCCCCACCACACCTGGCTAATTTTTGTATTTTTAGTAAAGACGGTATTTCGCCATGCTGGCCAGGCTGGTCTCGAACTCCTGACCTCAGGTGATGGATCCACGTGCCTCCACCTCCCAAAGTGCTGAGATTACAGGAGTGAGCTACCATGACTTAATTTAAATTTAAATAGCCATGCATGGTTAGTGGCTACTGTAATGGATAGCACAGGTCTGGAGTATGCAATTTTTTTTTTCCAATGATGGGAAGGAACATTAAAATAATTAAGCAACACTAAACTCACTGGAACTGGCAGGCGGGAGGGTCTCATTTACCAAAAAATCAAGAAACAGTTTTAGAAGGCAGTGCGGCATAGTGGGGTTACTCACAGGGGCTTTGGAGTCAGACAAACCTGGGTTCAAATCCTGCCACAATTACTTTATCTGTGGAGTGAACGGTCCCTTTCCCTGTGTGAGCCTCAGTTTTCTCAGCTGTAAGAAGGGTTAATAGCAACATAGGCCACTTCGAGGACTAACAGGGGTGGTGAGTGGGGCGCTCCTGGCCACAGCACTCTCTGGGTCCGGCGTCTGCTCCGTACCTTGTTCTTTTCTCTCAGGGTCCTAGAGATCACGCTCTGTTCAGTACAACTCTTCCTCAGCTCCGCCCTAAGCTTCTTCATTTCTTTCTCCATGTCTTGGATTTGCTGAGAAAGATTCAACAACAGAGTGAACCTCCCTGCTGGGCTGCAGGAGCTGCCTTCCTGGTCTGAGCCCTCAAAACCCCTTGCATCCCATTCATTAAGGTGGGACCTTGTGTGGTATCGGCTTGTCTAATTCTTTCTCCCAGGGGAAGGTTTTACAATAGTGGGCAAAATAGACTGTTTTTCAACTGATATATTAAAAGTTCTGGATAAAGGAAATTAGTTTCTTTTGGAAGTCAGGACAGTCCTGAACTAGGCGCTACAGGATCCATCAGTTCATTAGAAACACCCTGCTCTTGGGGTATATTTTTGAGACGAATCTAAAGGGGCAATCGTTTGGAAGACACAACAGGCAAGGTCTGGAAGAACAGAACAACGAAATGTTTTTCTTTTTTTGTTTGAGGCAGGGAGTAAAATGCTCCTGGCCTGGAGGAACAGCGCTAGCGTGGGAAGAGCATGCCGGAGAAGCTGAGCTTCCCAATGAAGGGAAAATGCACACCTGGTGAGGTGCGCGGTAGATTCAGAGGGCATGGGAATACACCTCCCTTTACTCTAATGGTCCTGTTATCATTGCATTTATTTTTATGGTTACCTTCTATATAAAGTAAATAACTTTTTATTTTGTTTTTATAAGTGGATATTAAATGGTTGTGTGTAGGCTGGGTGCAGTGGCTCATGTCTAATCTGGGAGGCTGAGGGGGGCAGATCATGAGGTCAAGAGATCGAGACCATCCTGGCCAACATGGTGAAACCTCGTCTCTACTAAAAATTCAAAAATTAGCGGGACGTAGTGGCGGGCGCCTGTAGTCCCAGCTACTTGGGAGGCTGAGGCAGGAGAATCCCTTGAACACGGGAGGCCGGGGTTGCAGTGTGCCGAGATCACGCCAACGCACTCCCGCCTGGGTGACAGAGCAAGACTCCATCTCAAAAATGAATAAATAAGTAAGTAAATAAATAAATGGTTGTGTTTAAATAAAAATACTTCAGGAAGTGCTTGTGTTTAGGATTAAACTTGGAACAGTGGAACACACGTTTGAGAGTCACAGGTCGGGGGTAGGGCAGGGGACCATGTGGTGGTCAGCTAGCCAGCCTCCTGTCCCTGTCCCCAGTCTCAACCCCAGCCTGGCTCCTTGAGGGAGCCAGAGCCAACTGCCCAGGGAATCCTGGGGTCCCTTCACCTGTACAGAAGCAGCAGATCAAAGAGTGATGAGACCATGTTAACAAACAAGCAAGCACACATAGAGCTCCAGGGCTTGGTGCTGAGTGATGCCCAGGATCCCACCAAGCACCCGAAGGTCAAACTCTGGTTTTTCTGGTGGAAAGAGGAAGCTCAACTCACGGTTCTGCAGAGTTTTAACTCTTTCTCCTGGGCTTCCCTGAGCTCCCTGTGAGCACCTTCCTGCTTTAACTCTTCCTTTAGCACCAAGCACTGTGGAGGACAGGGTGACAGAGAAAGAGGCTGATGTTGGCCAAGTAGGGCTGTTCGGGGAAGGAGGGGCTCCGAGGCCGCATGTGAGCCCCTGAGAGGGTTTCTGGCTGTTTCCATCCAGTCACCCGCAGAAATCCCTAAAGGCGTCCCCTTGTGTCTGACGGGCACACAGGATCCTGCAGCCATTCCTGGTTCTCCACTCATGAAATCAGAGGCATACAGCAAATGCTCTCATCTTCAAAAGCCAGCAATGTAAACCACAAGGAAACCCAGCTTCAGAGAGTCTGTGTTGAGGAATATGCGCTGATGTCCTTGGACGGTCCCAAGTGCGCCTGGACGGCTCTTAGCGCTTCATGCAATTTACTGCCCCGAGACGTCACTGGCCTGGGAGTGGCGGTGGAAATGGAACAGCCACTCCGGAGGGCAATCTGGCAAGGGGCATTAAGAACATAAATAATGTGCCTCCTTTTTGACCCAGAAATTCTGCTTGAGGAATGTATAGGGACAATGGCCGGACCGGTCGGCACATCTGTGAGTTTAGGGATGTTTTTGAGAGAACTATTAGCCATAGTGAGCAGAAAGGAAACGCCCGTGCTCAGTAACCTGGGGCTGTTTGATTCCATTGTGCACAGACAAGAGAGTATAAGGGAGCTTGAAAGACCCGTGAGAACAGCTCTTGTCAATGTGGGAACACAGTGATTGTTTAAAGTTTAAAAAATGGGTATAGTGTAAGTTTGTTGTTATATATCTATTACATACATCTTTTTTTCTAGGTAGTTATAGAAAGAAAACAGAAGGCATATGCACTCAAGTGCTGTCCTAGATTTCTTGGGGTAGCATGCTCTTCTCTCTTTAATTTTGCTTTCCAGTTTTCTCTACTTTTTATTCTAAAATTAACACAGCATATGTAATTTGAAAAACAAAGACAGTCATTTCGGATGTTCACATGAGCCATATCCTTGCTCACCAGGAGCCCACATGCTGATGAATGCCAGGTGCAGCCCGGAGAAGACGGCAGCCCAAGGTCAACGGGGAAGGGGACATGGGACAAAAGTAACCCAAATGCCTTTGCTGGGTAGAAGAGCCAGAGGTACTGTTTCTCCATAGTTCTGCGTCTGATGTCAGCTCTACGGCCCTGACACACACCTGCACACCCCACACACACCTACACACACCTGCACACCCCCACACACCTACACACACCCGCACACCCTCACACACCTACACACACCTGCACACCCCCACACACCTAAACACACCCACACACCCCACACACATACCTACACACACCCGCACACCGCACACACTCCACACACACCTACACACACCCCACACGCACCCTCACCCACACACTCACTTACACACATTCACACACATACCCATATTCATCCACACACATCTACACCCCTCACACACCCACACACCTATACACTCACCCACACACTTACACACATTTATACCCCTCACACACCCATATATACACACACTCACCCCCATATACCTATACACACTTACATCTCTCACACACCCACACTGACACCCACACAGTCACCCATACACACTTACACACATTTACACCCCTCACACACTCACACCCACACACATCCACACCCCCCACACACCCTCACTCACATGTCCACATACCCCACACACCCACACTCCCCCCATGCTCACACACCCATACACACCCCACACACCCAGCCACACATACCACACATCTACACACTCCTCCTCACATACACCCACACACACCCCACACAACCCCTCACACCCCCACACCCCCACATACCCACACACACCCACACTCCCTTACACACCTCACCCTCCCACCCACCTACACACACTTCCACACACCTTCCCACACACCCACATACATCCTCACACCCACATCCACAAACCCGCACACCCCACACCTGAAAGAGCCACAACACATTTAATCCAGGCAGTGACCCTGCTCAGGAGATGGATGCAGAGGGCTTGGTGAGGCGGGCTGACCACACGCCCGTTAAAAATGAATTTGGTTAATTCCAAACTCATGTGAACATCTGAAATGCCTGTCTTTATTTTTCAAATAAATAAACCTCAAATATTGATAAATCCTATAGATTCAGGATTCTAAAGTCAGAGCATTGAGGTCCACGTTGCAAATAGTCCAAATTATTATTATCATCATTATTTTAAGACAGTGTTTCACTCTTGTTATCCAGGTTGGAGTGCAGTGGCATGATCTTGGCTCACTGCAACCTCTGCCTCCCGGGATTAAGCGATTCTCTTGCCTCAGCCTCCTGAGCAGCTGGAATTACAGGCGCCCCGCTAATTTTTGTTATTTTTAGTAGAGACGGGGTTTCACCATGTTGGCCAGGCTGGTCTCAAACTCCTGACCTCATGTGATCCACCCACCACAGCCTCCCAAAGTGCTGGGATTACAGGCATGAGCCACTGTGCCTCGCGTCAAAATTACTTTTAAACAGCCCTTGATTTGCCTAGCAGGTTCACGCCACACAGAATGTTCTCACGCGCTCTGAGGTCTAAGGGAAGAAGTGAAAGCCTGTCTAACTGCACTTGGACCTGCAAACATCTTGCTTCGAAGGTGACTGTGCAGATCAGTGGTGACTGGATGAGGTGAGGCCCACCGTGTCCTCTTTTGCATGCAGTGATTCTATTCTGCTTTAATCTGAAGCCTTGCCAGGGAAGTATTCATGCTGAGGGCGCATTTGCGGCTGGAATTGACCAAACTCATTTATAACGGGCATTAGAAAACGTTTGCTGGAGTTGAGGCTACATCTTGCTTATTCTGGGCCCCAGGCATGCCGTTCTTTGAAAAGCTGCAAAGAACTTGGCCAGTTGTTTTAGTCTTTCTAGGTGAGCATTTCACGTTTGCCCCCATCCCCCTTCCCCCAGCACCACGGTGTGAGAGGTAGGAATACATTTAAAATAAGGGCCCAGGGTGAATGAAACAAAGACATCGTGCGACTTCACTTTGGTTACTTTTCACCTGACAGCTACAAGAAGGTGACGCAGCCATCCTTACTCACTCTAGAGCCAAGGGCTTCCAGCTGGTGATCCTTGTCCTTGTTCTGACTTTTTAGTTGACTGACCTCTTCCTTTAGTTGTTGAACTTGCTCATCCTTTGCTAACATGTCTTTCTGCAAAGATGACACCATCCCTGTAAAAAAGAAGACTCACAGAGGTCAAAGAGGCAGTGAGAATTACTGTCATCGCCACCACTGTCAGCCAATCTGTGATGAGCCTGGCACCGAGAAGGGCGGTGTCTCCAAGGATCCCAGGAGCTTGAATGGGGTGGAGACAATACCCGCTGCACATCACTCGTTCAAGGTCTCAGTGAGGAGACGTCAGGGCATGTTGCTGGAGACATGAGACATCTGTCGTGGTACCTGTGGGCCTTGGCCCTCCCTGGGAACAAAGGCTTAGCAGAGAGAGGGACCGGGAGGGGCCACGAGATGGGCTTCTGGCAGGAGGGATGTGCTGATTCACACTCATCTGAGTTTGGAAACCGTCTCTACCACTTACTAGCTCAGTCGTCTTTTTTCTTGAGATAGGGTCTCACTCTGTCACCCAGGCTGGAGTGCAATGGCACAATCATGGTTCACTGTAGCCTCGACCTCCTGGACTCAGGTGATCCTCCTGCCTCCGCCTTCCGAGTAGCTGGGACTACAGTTATGTGCCACCATGCCTGGTTAATTTTTGTATTTCTTGTAGACACGGAGTTTCGCCCATGTTGCCCAAGCTGATCTCAAACTCCTGGGCTCAAGCAATCTGCCAGCCTCAGCCTCCCAAAGTGCTGGGATCACAGACATGAGCCACGATGCTCAGCTTAGCTTAGTGGCCTATTTAACCTCTCATTGTATCTGCAAAGTTGTCGTAAGGCTTAAAAAAGATGATATATATAAAGCACATAGTAGAGTGGCTAGCACATAGTGTTTATTACCTGCCACCCATGACTATATGTGGTAGCCAGCTTGCAAAATGGCCCCCGTGATCCCTGCCTGTTAGTATTCCTGGCCTTGTGTAGCCCCCTCCCACCCAAATAGGGCTGACGTGTGTACTCATATGGCACTGCGGAAGCGGGGAATGTGACTTCCCAGGCTGAGTCATCATAGATGTTGTGGCTTCACCTTTGCTCGCTCTTGGATCACTCAGTCTGGGGAAGGCCAACTGCCATGTTGTGAGGACACTCAAGTGGCCCTAGGGAAGGGCACACATGGTGAGGGACTGAGGCCTCCAGCCAACAGCCATGGGAGCCAGTCATTCCGGATGGGGATCCCTCAGCCCAAGTCAGGCTTTACAGGACATGACAGCAACAGCTCCTGCAACCTCATGAGAGACCCTGAGCCAGACTAAGTCACTCCCAAGTTCCTGAACCACAGAAACTGGGTGAGATAAACATATTTGTTGCTTTTTGGGATAACTTGTTATGTAACAGCGATAGCCAATACAGTATTGTATTATCACATTGAGAAAAAGTGAGAAGGGTGCGTAAACGCAGTGGTTTTGGATTATAGGGTCCTTTTCTTAGAAAAACATTCATCCTAGGGCTGGGCGCAGTGGTTCAAGCCTGTAATCCCAGCACTTTGGGAGGCCGAGGTGGGTGGATCACGAGGTCAACAGATCGAGACCATCCTGGTCAACACGGTGAAACCCCGTCTCTACTAAAAATACAAAAAAATTAGCTGGGCATGGTGGCGTGTGCCTGTAATCCCAGCTACTCAGGAGGCTGAGGCAGGAGAATTGCCTGAACCCAGGAGGCGGAGGTTGCGGTGAGCCGAGATCGCGCCATTGCACTCCAGCCTGGGTAACAAGAGAGAAACTCCATCCCCCCAAAAAAAAAAAAAAAAAAAGAAAAGAAAAACATTCATTCTAGTTTTATTGGTGGGTATCAGTCAAGAATCAATCTTTATTGCACAATCAAGAATGTGTAATAAGGAACAACATGATTCAGAATTTTATGTAAAAATGAGTTTTGTCCCAGGACATAGCTAAGTTCCTTGGAGACAGACTGTGGTCTCTGGGGCTTGGCTGCATGCTTTGCTGGGTGGGACCAGCGTGGCCTTTTCTCTAGAATGAATTTGGCTCAAGTCTCTCCCAGGCACCCTGTGTCATGCAAGCTTTCCCCATTCTGGACTATGGGAGAGTGAGCTACTCTCAGGCCCACGTGGGGTTCGAGTTGCTTCCCTCTGCTGCTCCAGGTTGGTTCCTTCCCTGCCCACATGCACGCGCTGATCACACCTGACTCTGCTGAAAAATTGAGGGGGACCCTCTGAGATCTCTGGGGTGCTCTCCGTGCAGCCCCCTCCCGCCTGGCACTGCCATCCCCACCAGCAAACTCAAGCTGTGCTGGCTTCTCCACTCCCAGCTCCTCAAGTCCAGCTGACCCCTGGGCTCCATCTGGCTTCCCCTCCCTGCTGTGGTCTGGAAACTCTCTCCAGCGCAAGCCGGGGCAATCACTGGTTTCATCTTGTCTGTTTCCACTCCCTCCCAGATCACTGTCACATGCTTCTTGGGGCCAATATATGGAAACCATTATTTCAGATGTCTTTTCTGTTTTATTTCTTTGTTTGTTTGTTTCAGGCAGGTGAGGAACTCCAGTCCCTGCTCCTCCGTCTGCCTCTCTCGCCATGGAAGAGGGGACGTGTGATGTGTTGTGTTGGCTTCTGTGAGCCTGGGTCACTGAGTGGATACAGTGACCAAAGCCCCTACTGACCCAGTGGGCCTGAGGCGGAAGCAGGAAATGAACCTGTCTACTGTACTGTGAGCTACTGAGACTTGGGGGACTGTTTGTCACTGCAGCATAGCCCGGCCTAGTGCTTCTCAAGCTGGAGTGTGCACGTGCAGCAGCCAGGGGCTTGTTAAATAAAGATTCTGGTCGGAAGGTCAGGAGCAGGGCCTGAAATTCTGAGTTTCTTACAAGGGTCCAGGTGATGCTGATGCTGCTGGTCTTTGGACCACACCTGGAGTCGTGACAGTGTAGTGCATCCCAGGCCCCGCCCAAGCCCAGGTCTGTCCGCCTCCCTGATTAGGGAAGCGGGGTCTGAGACAGGCTTGCAGCATGGGTGGGGTGTGATGGGCAGATGCCGGGGAGGAAGGCAGGGCCCAGCGAGATGCCCCTTACATGCCTGGTGCCCAGAGCAGCCCTGCCCATAGGAGGCGCTCACAAGTATCCGAGAACACTGCAGGTTAGGAAAGAGCAGAAGTAGAAGCCTGTAGTGGAGAGGAGACTACAGAGTGAGGCAGAGGGAAAGCCAGGATCAGGGGCCGGGTCCTGCAGAGACGGCGATTGTGCTCGGCTCACTGCTAGCTCAGCCTTCACAGCCGCAGGCACGTTTCCTGTTGTGCAGGGACTTTCAGAGCAATACGCCCAGCCCAGACTCATTCCCTGCCCACCCATCTGCTTTCCTCTCTTCCCCCTTTCTCTGTCAATGGCCTCACCATCTGCAGGTCTCTGGACATGTCATTTTCTGCCTTAAAAACCAAATGCACCCCATCACACTTAGAAGAAAACCTGAACCCCTCCCCTGTGATGCGGCCCCGGCTCTGCCCTGACCCCACTGGGCCCCACAGCCCTGGTTCCCTGACCCAGCCACACTTGCCCACACTTGCCGGCAGCTGCTCTGACACTGCAGCTCGGTCCGGTCTCAGGGCCTTTGCACTGTGCTCTGTGCCTGGCACACTTCCCGGGGCCTCCCGAAAGCCCCTCCACCTCCTCAGAGATATCCCTACCCAGACACTAAGCCGGGGGGGAGGTGTCCAATCTTTTGGCGTCCCTCAGAATGGTCTTGGGTCACGCATAAAATACACTCATTCTAACAACAGCTGATGAGCTAAAAAAAAAAAATCACACACACACAAATCTCATGACGTTTTAGGAAAGTTTATGAATTTGTGTCAGGCCCCATTCAAAGCTGTCCTGGGCTGTATGTGGCCCACAGGTCGTGGGCTGGACAAGCTTGCACTAAGCCATTCTGCTTCACTTCACCCCTCCACCGAAGTGCTTCCCCACCATGGTGCTCAGCTTTATTTCCTCTGGAGCACTGATCTCTGGCTGGTATGGGCTTGTTCATTTATCTGTTTACTTCTTATTATCTGTCACCCTCTCCCAAGTGTGAGCCCTATGAGCAGAGGGATCTTGACTGTTTGCTCCAGGCTCTCTCTTCCCAGTGCCTAAAACAGTGCCTGGGGTCTAGCAGGTGCTCCACAAATGTGTTGAATGATAGCCAGGCACGGTGGCTCACACCTGTAATCCCAGCACTTTGGGAGGCTGAGGTGGGCAGATCACAAGGTCAAGAGATCAAGACCATCCTGGCCAACATGGTGAAACCCCATCTCTACTAAAAATACAAAAATTAGCTAGGCATGGTGGCAGGCGCCTGTAATCCCAGCTACTTGGGAGGCTGGGGCAGGAGAATCACTTGAACCCAGGAGGCAGAGATTGCAGTGAGCCGAGATCGTGTCACTACATTCCAGCCTGGCGACAGAGTGAGATACTGTCTCAAAAAAAAAAAAAAAAAAAAAAAAAGGTGTTATGAATGAACGAATGAATGAATGAATCCAGGCTAAGAAACAGGTATGCCTGGCAAGGGTGTGCCATGAATTGGCTGCCCCATTCCCCAATTGAGTCCTTGAGTATCCAGCTACCTCTCAGCAAAATGCTTTGGCTCCAGCCCCAGTCCACCAGTGTGAGATGGGTAAGAGGCTGGGTGCTTAGCCACATTCTAGTTTGCATTCACAGCAAACTGGCTCATGGGACTGCCTGAGTCACAGCCAGTCCTGTGTGTTCCCTGGTGAGGTCCATGCTCAGCAGGCCTCTTAGCTAAGAGATAACATTTGCTCAAATATTTATCAAGGGCTGACTCCAAACAAGGCCACAGGCTAGGAACTGGATGGCACATAAACCTTTCCTGAGGACGAACTCAAATTCACGGACAGGGGCTGCCTAAAGGGCTGCTGAGAAGAACTCTGAGGCTGCAGCCAAGTTCAGTAACAAGAAGTATGTGGTTGATTGGTGATGTCTGGTGTGGTCAAGAACATGGGGGGCGGGAGTGGCGGCTCCCAGGCCCAGCTACAGCAAGGGCTCACCTGATGCGATAGCGTGGTCCCTCTTTAAATTTTCCCCCTCATTCTTCAGGGATGCGATTTCTGAGTTCCGCCCGGACAGGGTCTGGCACAGCACCTGGCTGTAGCCTTTCTGTAGGGCACTGATCTGTGGGAGGAGGCGGCACAGTCAGAGGCGGGCTGGCCCACGTCTGGGAGACACACAGGTACTTCTCACAAGCTGGACGGAAAGATTCAGATTGATTTTTGGTTGGGGTGTTGAGGAAACCAAGCCTTTTAGTTTTAACTAGTGGAAGGGACAGGGGAGGGCCTGTTCCTTCAAGGACCACCCCTTCCTATGTCATCGAAACATGAACCTTATCTTCGTGTCACTGGGATACCTGGTTCCTTACTGTGCCTTCCAATGACCTTTGGACTCTCAGCCATAAACAGACCACCTGTTGGTTCCAGATCGCCCAGTACTGACTGAATATGGAGCAAAGTTCAAGAGAGGGAAGCAGGTTATAAAATTAATTCCCTCAAATGACAGCAATAGTTTATATCTCACAGAACACTCTAGAGCTTACAAAGCCCACTCACAGACACTACTTCAACAGAGCCTCATGGCCTCCTCACAGGAGGCTCCTGGGAATGCTCCTGCATGAGTCTGTTTTCACGCTGCTGATGAAGACATACCCGAGGCTGGGAAGAAAAAGAGGTTTAATTGGACTTACAGTTCCACATGGCTGGGGAGGCCTCGAATCATGGCGGGAGGTGAAAGGCACTTCTTTCATGGTGGTAAGAGAAAATGAGGAAGAAGCAAAAGTGGAAACCCCTCATCAACCCATCGGATCTCGTGAGACTTATTCACTATCACGAGAACAGCACGGGAAAGACCGGCCCCCACGATTCAATTACTTCCCCCTGGGTCTCTCCCACAACACGTGGGATTTCTGGGAGATACACCTCAAGTTGAGATTTGGTGGGCACACAGCCAAACCATATCAGCTCCCATTTTGCAAGTGAGTAAATCAAGACTCAGAGGGGTGAGCTCACTTGCTTGGGATTGCACGGATCAGTCGGTGGTAGAGTCACCATCCAAATCCAGGCTTTGGTTGCCTGCTACCAGTTCTTTCCATCTTATCACATCGCTCTAGGAACCAGCATTAAGAACCGGAGGCCATAGAGCTTGTAGGGACTCAAGAACCAGGCTGCCATCTGCAAAATCTGTCTGTGTGAAAATAGGGAGGACACCAATTCTGCCCATTTTTTAAATTCTGTAAGTGGGTACGGTGATGGTTGTAATTTCAGGGTTGTTGAAAGTATTTAGTGAGTGAGTAGATGGAATAGTACTCGGACCATGCCTGGCTCACCACATAGATACTCACTGTGATTATTCCATGGTGGGTCTTAGTGTCTGCTTTTCTTGCCCGTCTCCAGGAAGGCAGATTGATAATATTTTTGTGTGCGTTTGTAAGCCTTGCCTAGGCTCACTTAAAATGCCAGTGTGGCTGTCATTAAGAGGAGATGCAAGAATCCCTGATAATCCTCACATCATGTTGCAGGCATATCATAAGATATGACAGGGTGGGAGTGGGGGGGACCCCAACAATGCAGACACGGTGTGCCGTGCACCCTGCACCTGGCCACCAGGTGGCGCTCATAGTCTGTGTTTAGTGTCTGTCTCCGAAAACCTTGTGGCTAGGACTCCGTGGTAGAATTAACAGAAGGATTAAGGTCTCACAATTTATACAGCCCATTTCGTGCACGACTCACATTTTCCCTGGGGCATCTAGTATTGGAGAAGGAGTGCTCACTAGAAGATGGAGGGACACGGACTACAATGTCCCCACCCTCTCCAAGGCTATACTTTTGCAGGTCTGACTTTGGAAATTTGGAGTAAAAAAAATTATTTCACCTCTTCTGTTCTCTGTGGGGACGTGCTACTCCCCATAAAAAAGGTATTTGGAACTTAAAAAAAAAAGTTACAGCTCTTCTCAGCTTGATGCTTTTGTTTGTATACCCGAGGCACAACACAGAGAGAAACTTCCAGAAGGGATGGGAAAACCCATCCCCCAAAGACTCCAGTGCTGTCTGACAGATAGGAAATGTTTCAATCTAAGTATCAGAGCTGTAGGATTTCAGACTGTGGGAAAACTCCACGTAGTCTTCAAACATCTTCATCAATTTCATGACCAAAATAAATATCCCTATTGTCTATAATTGGCATAAATCCCCCGGTATTTAGTGCCTGTTATACTGTGTAATAAAATGGGCACTGGGTCATAAGAAAGTTAATAGTGCTAGGAAGACTGATTGCTTCAAGATACGAATTCAGCTGCTAATTAGCACAGGCAGCACAGACCGCATGGCACATTGTCTTGGGGTATTGCATTGGATCGAAGGGCTCTCTGAGAGCAGCAAATTGATAGGCACGCACTTTCAGGAGACCCGGGAGAACAAGTAATCAGAACAATAAATCAACCTGCCATGTGGCTTATACGTCTGCTTGAATGTTCTGTTGGCAATAGAATATTTAAGAGACTAAAATGTGAGCAGATGAAACTTGATTTGGATTCAAACCAAATGCATCCTTTACGTCAGAGATGCTTTGTTATAAAATGTCATCTTTCAATTATGAGCCAGGATCAAGGTGGAGGAAGGAATATTAATGAGTCAGAGTAATTCTTTCTTTCTCTCTTTTTTTTTTTTTGAGATAGACTCTCACTCTGTTGCCCAGGCTGGAGTGCAGTGGCACGATCTTTGCTTACTACAACCTCTACCTTCCAGGTTCAAGCGATTCTCCTGCCTCAGCCTCCCAAGTGGCTGGGATTACAGACACACACCAACACGCCTGGCTAATTTTTGTATTTTTTAGTAGAGATGGGGTTTCACCATGTTGGCCAGGCTGGTCTTGAACGCCTGACCTCAGGTGATCTGCCTGCCTCAGCCTCCCAAAGTGCTGGGATTACAGGTGTGAGCCACCGTGCCCAGCCACAGAGTAATTATTTCTAGATAATTTCTTGGTGAAAAGACAAGATTCCAGATAACGTGGGCACTTTAAACAATGCCCAATATGTGACTTGTGAACAGACTCAAAGATATGTGACAATGACTCATCCTTAACCTTGTACTTGGACAAGACACTTCACTTAGTGCAGGAAAGCTCTGAAATGGGAGAGTTACTGAGAAACATGGAGATCTGGTTCCAAAACTGGGTTCAGGTCAAGAGAAAGAGGCTCCGCAGTGAGTAAGAGACACGTCCAGGCAGCTGTCTGCAGCAGTCCTTCCTATAGGAACAGCTCCCCAGCTATGTTCTTTTTTTTTTTTTTTTTTTCTTGACAGAGTCTATTGCCCAGGCTATTATGCAGTGGTGCGATCTCAGTTCACTGCAACCTCCACTCTCCAGGTTCAAGCAATTCTCCTGCCTCAGCCTCCTGAGTAGCTAGGTACAGGCATCTGCCACCATGCCCAGCTAATTTTTTGTATTTTCTTTTTTTTTTTTGAGACGGAGTTTCACTCATGTTACCCAGGCTGGAGTGCAATGGCGCGATCTCGGCTCACCGCAACCTCCGCCTCCTGGGTTCAGGCAATTCTCCTGCCTCGGCCTCCTGAGTAGCTGGGACTATAGGCACGCGCCACCATGCCCAGCTAATTTTTTGTAGTTTTAGTAGAGACGGGGTTTCACCATGTTGACCAGGATGGTCTCGATCTCTTGACCTCGTGATCCACCCGCCTCGGCCTCCCAAAGTGCTGGGATTACAGGCATGAGCCACCTCGCCTGGCCAGGACCAGCTACTTTCATTGTTCTTTCAAAAACAGGTCTGAAGGAGGGTCACTGCTTCAATATTAGGGCATATGTTTGTCTCTCTTCTTGTCTACTCTGTCTCCCTCATCGGAACACGACTGTAGGAAGACAAGGATCAGGTCAGCCTTGTTCTCTGCCGAATTCCCAGAGCCCAGAGGAGGGCCTGGCACCGGGTCGTCACTCAACAAGTATTTGAATGAACAGATGAGTGGATAGATGAATGAATGAACAAATGAACAGATACTGTCCTATTCTGGAAGGTAACTACGCCTAGCCCTTGCCCTTGCGGAGCTTATAGACCCTGAAAGACTCTCCTAGGTTCACCATGTCTACCCGAGGGCTTTTTCCAGGGCTTAAACTATGCACCCTGAATTGCGCACAGAAGGGAGAGGCCAAAGCAGTGAATCAGCGAACAGAGGCTCAAGGGACAGCCACTGTTTAAGCAGCATGATGCATGGAGGGTGAAATTCACCAGTGGCCTGTTTCTCTTTTAACAACTTTGTTGAGATACAATTGATATACAATATCACTGGTCAATTTTAAAGTTAAAAAAAAAAAGAATATGAATCAAGTTTCAAGAGAAAGGAACATGACTGGTAAATTCAGAAGTTCCAGGGGAAGAATTTTTGTTTGATGCAATTCCCTGTAAGTGAACCAGAAACTAACTGCCTTCGGGGTTTGGTAAAGGCCTCTGTGTTTGGAACACTGCGGGGTTCCTTCTCCCCACTTAGCTAACTGCCCACAGCTCTCCCTGGCCGGGGCTGGATTGGGGTGAGAAGCAATCACTGAAGTGACAGCATTGTGGGGGAATAGGAAATCGGGGTGAGAACATGGGGTCTGTAAGAAAGCAGATCTGAGTTCAAATCGTACTGCCACCTCTCTCATGCTGTGCAAGCTGTAAGCAGTTCCCGGGTGTCTCTGGGCCTGACTTGAGACTTTTGTTTTTTTCTTTTGAGACAGGGTCTCACTCTGTCACCCAGGCTGGAGTGCAGTGGCATGATCTCAGCTCACTGCAACCTCCGCCTCCCGGGTTCAGCCTCAGCTTCCGAAGTAGTTGGGCTAATTATAGGTGTGCACCACCACGCCTGGCACATTTTTTTTCCCCCATTTATTTATTTTATTGCATTTTAGGTTTTGGGGTACATGTGAAGAACATGCAAAATTGTTGCATAGGTACACACGTGGCAGTGTGATTTGCTGCCTTCCTCCCCATCACCTACATCTGGCATTTCTCCCCTTGCTATCTCTCCCCATCTCCTCACCCCCCACCGTCCCTCCCCTATTTCCCCGCAACTGGCCCCAGTGTGTAGTGCTCCCCTCCCTGTGCCCATGTGTTCTCATTGTTCAACACCCGCCTATGAGTGAGAACATGCGGTGTTTGATCTTCTGCTCTCCTGTCAGTTTGCTGAGAATGATGGTTTCCAGGTTCATCCATGTCCCTACAAAGGACCCAAACTCATCGTTTTTGATGGCTGCATAATATTCCATGGTGTATATGTGCCACATTTTCCCTATCCAGTCTATCGTCGATGGGCATTTGGGTTGGTTCCAGGTCTTTGCTATTGTAAACAGTGCTGCAATGAACATTCGTGTGCACATGTCCTTATAGTAGAACGATTTGTAATCCTTTGGATATATACCCAGTAATGGGATTGCTGGGTCAAATGCAATTTCTATTTCTAGGTCCTTGAGGAATCGCCACAAATTTTTGTCTTTTTAATAGAGACGGGGTTTCGCCATATTGGCCAGGCTGGTCTTGAACTCCTGACCTCAAGGGATCTACCAGCCTCAGTCTCCCAAAGTGCTGGATTACAGGCATGAGCCGCCACGCCAGCCTGGGCCTGCCTTAGATTTTTCATCTGTAGAATGGATGTGTCAGAGGATTGTGAAGTTTAAATAAGTCAAAGGGCTGGGCATGGTGGCTCATGCCTGTAATTCCAACACTTTGGGAGGCCGAGGTGGGTGGATCACCTGAGGTAGGGAGTTCAAGACCACCCTGATCAACATGGAGAAACCCTGTCTCTACTAAAAATACAAAATTAGCCAGGCATGGTGGCACATGTCTGTAATCCCAGCTACTTGGGAGGCTGAGGCAGGAGAATCGCTTGAATCTGGTAGGCAGAGGTTGCAGTGAGCCAAGATCGCGCCATTGTACTCCAGCCTGGGAAACAAGAGCGAAACTCCATCTCAAAACAATAATAATAATTATAGTAAATAAATAAGTTAAAGTGCTTTGCACTAGTTCGTGCACGTGGCCGGTGCTGAACAAATGCTGATCTTGTTCTTACCATGCTAGGAAACTGCCCAAGTCTCTCAGCCTTGTGGATTTGTGTTCTTAACCACCATGCTCCACTGACCGCCCGTTCCCTAATTCTGGGTGGGTCACCTGGGTTGGTGCTCCTGGGGCCTCCCGGGCCTTGGCCTGAGGGCCGTGCTGTACCTCTCGGAATCCACCCACCTGGCTTTTCAAGCTCTGGATCTCTTTCTGTTTGTCGATGTCTTCATCCAGAACCTGACACTTCTGCGTGATCTCCCTCTCAGTCTGCCTGGAGGTAGAGGTCTCCGACAGCTTCTGACTCAGCTCCACCACTTCGTTCTGCAGGTTTGCTATTATGACGTCTTTATATTTGGATTCGATTTCATAATCTGAGAGACGGCTGATCTCTTTTCCCAGCAGGAGAATTATTTCATCCTGGGTGGAAATCAGATGGGAAGCACACTAGGTGTGGTACTAGGTATAAGGCTGAGCTCATTAAAAAAAGGTAGGGGATGGGCACAGTGGCTCACACCTGTAATCCCAGCAATTTAGGAGGCTGAGGCAGGTGGATCCCCTGAGGTGAAACCCTGTCTCTACTAAAAATAATTAGCTGGGCATGGTGGTGGGCGCCTGTAATCCCAGCTAATTGGGAGACTGAGACAGGAGAATCGCTTGAACCTGGGAAGCAGAGGTTGCAGTGAGCCAAGACCATGCCATTGCACTCCAGCCTGGGTGACAAGAGTGCAACTCTGTCTCAAAAAAATAAAAAAAGGTAGGAAAATTATAGTGTGATTCTTTTGGGAAAGTGAGAGCAGGCAGGCAGGGAAAAGGCAGACTTTGGGGCTCTCTTTGTCACTTGGAAACTCAGAGACCAGAGTTTGGTTAAAATGCCTACTTGCATATAGACTCCTATAATGCATGTGCATACCTTAGAGGGACAGAAACTTTCCTTTCCCCTAAAATTACACTTTCACATTAAGAGCCACCAACCCGCTTGGGAATTTTTGTTGCCAGAAAGTTTATTTATAATATTTTTAGGAATTAACTTACCAGGCCTCAGTCCAGCATCTGTGGACGAAGGAAAGGTAATTAAGGAAATGACTCTATTCAACCACATTCTGACCATAACGGGGCTATTTAACTTTACACATTTAATACATTCTGATATCGCTTTTCCTCTTTCCCTTCTTCTGTAATTCCCTGCCTCTTTTGGTTATTCACATAAAAATTTATTCCAGGTAACCGAGTCATGAAAAATAAATGAGAGAGGAATGGTGATTTATGTGTCTAGGCTCTTGTAAATTCCAGGCTGGAAAAAGCTTTGAGCTTGGCAGCCTATACCCACAGGTGTCATTAACCCAGTCCTCCATCTCTCCAAAAGAAAAAGCACTGTAGCCGAAGAATTTGTTAGGTTTCCCAAAAAAGGGGGAAAAATCCCTCAAACTTCTCACCAGAACCCTTTAATAAGATATCAGGAGGACTGAAAACCAAAATTCTCTGATGTGTTCCATAGGCAGCTAGTTCCTGATCAGTTACTTTGAGAGGAAACCCTGCTCTCCGTGCAATTTTCTGCTGGTTGAAAGGAAGCAGGTGGGCAGTTTCTAGACCTACCCTGGGGAGCTTGACCTTCTAGGTTTTGGTCATGATGGAGCCCACTGCTGCCCGGGGTCTGTTTCTGGGTCCCTGTGCGTACTTGTGGAAATATTTCGAAGGTCAGCCTCAAACAGATTCCATGCTCTGGGCAGCCCCTTCCTTCATCCAATGAGTTACCCAACGGCTCCATTTCCAGCCAGGTGCTTGTTCAGCATCCACACAACAAACGTGTATTGAGCATCTACTGTGTGCCACGCTCATGCTGGGCGCTGAAGTATGGAGAAGGTTCCAGCTCTTGGTGCACAGCTATGGTTCCTGCCTTTCTGGTGAGGACCCTGTGACTTCCTTGAGGGAGCACCCCTCACATGGTCTTGGTAGAAGGGTCAGTGATGTGCAATAATCCTTCCTGTCCCACCTACCATGTGCACGTGACCCAGGCTGGTCAACTGGCATTTTCTCAGAGATTTCATGTATTACTTACAAGAGGAAGAAGCTCTTGCTTCCTTTTGGATCATAGGCTTTAAACATGAAC
Organism: Sapajus apella; assembly: GCF_009761245.1. Taxonomy (NCBI): domain Eukaryota; kingdom Metazoa; phylum Chordata; class Mammalia; order Primates; family Cebidae; genus Sapajus; species Sapajus apella. The sequence continues at coordinate 8,984,385 of NW_022436983.1, read as the reverse complement.
TTCACTTTGTCTACAGTCTTGTTTTCCAACATAAGAAGCCAGCCTGCTGCAGAAAGCAGAACTATTAGGGAAATAGTAGAGAAACTGACAGCGAGGAGCAGTCTGATCATTGAAGCTCCTGGATCCAGTCGTGCCTGAAGCTGGTTGGCCTTTACATTTTCCAATAAATAAGCCAGTAAATGCTTTTATTCTTTTTTTTTTTTTTTTTTTTTTTTGAGACAGGGTCTTGCTCTGTTACCCAGACTGGAGCATAGTTATGCAATTACAGCTCACTGCAGCCTTGATCTCCTGGGCTCAAGTGATTCTCCCACCTCAGCCTCCCTAGTAGTTGGGACTATAGGCAAGGTCCACTACGCATGGCTAAGTTTTTATTTTTTGGGTTTTTTTTGTTTTTGTTTTTGTTTTGCAGAGATGGAGTCTTGCTATGTTGCCCAGGCTGATCTTGAAATCCTGGGCTCAAGTGATCCTCCTGCTTGGCCTCCCAAAGTGCTGGGATTACAGGCGTGAGCCACTGCCCAGCCTATTTTTTCTTAAACCAATTTGTTTGTTATCACTTGCACTTGAAGAAGTCCTGGTAAGTCCGGGCATAAATAGTTCATAAATAGTAAAAATTTAGAAATGTGGTTACATCTTAGTTCCAGCTTAACAACCGTGGTGGGTTAAAAATGGCTACAAACGCTCTGCAGCTCCTGCCATCAAGCAGTGGAGTCTATTTTCCCAGCCCCTAAATCTAGGCTGGCCCCGTGATCTGCTTTGACCAACAGGAAGTGACGGACGTGATGCTGAGTGGTCTCCAAGCAAGTTCTCAGGAGGCTGTACAGCTTCTGTCCTGGCCCTCTGGAAACCCAGAGACCACTATATTATGAGGAAGCCCGGGATGAAGAACCATGTGCAGAGAGGTCTCACAATTCCAGGTGTCCTTTAGCGGTGATTTTTAGTGGTGAGATTTTGGTGCGCCATCACCCAAGCAGTGTACGCTGCACCATATTAGTAGTCTTTTATCCCTCATCCCCTTCCCACTCTTCCCCGCAACTGCCCAAAGTCCATTATCATTCTTATGCCTTTGTGTTCTTATAGCTTAGCTCCCACATATCAGTGAGAACATATGATGCTTGGTTTTCCATTTCTGAGTTAATTCACTTAGAATAATAGTCTCCAATCTCATCCAGGTCACTGCAAATGCTGTTAATTCATTCCTTTTTATGGCTGTGTAGTATTCCATTGAATATATATACCACAGTTTCTTTATCCACTCATTGATAGATGGGCATTTGGGTTAGTTCCGTGATTTTGCAATTGTGAACTGTGCCGCTATAAACATGTGTGTGCAAGTGTCTTTTTCGAATAATGACTTCTTTTCCTCTGGGTAGATACCCAGTAGTGGGATTGCCGGATCCCATGGTAGTTCTACTTTTAGTTCTTTAAGGAATCTCCATGCTGTTTTCCACAGTGGCTGTGTTAGTTTACTCATGTAACCAAATACCACCTGTACCCCAATAACTTATGGAAAAATTTTAAAAAAGAAAACTAATAAAAACTCTATAAAAACTTCAAAAAAATAAGATAAATAAATCTGTCTACGGGAAGAAATTGAAAAAACAAAAACAAAAACAAACCAATTCCAGGTGTCCTAATCGAGGTCTCTGACATGGGAATGAGGCCTTCTGAGACCATCGGCCCCTGCCATGCCACTGGCTGATGCAGTTACCTGAGTGAGGCCAGAAGACACTAGCAGGAGAATCTTCCAAGGCAACCCATAGAATTGTGGGAAATAAATTGCTGGTTTTTTTTTTTTTTTTTTTTTTTTTAGAGAGAGTCTTGCTTTGTTGCCCAGGCTGGAGTGCAGTGGCGTGATCTCGGCTCGCTGCAATCTCTGCCTCCTGGGTTCAAGCAATTCTCCTGCCTCAGCCTCCCGAGTAGCTGGGATGACAGGCACGTGCCACCACACCCAGCTAATTTTTTTGGTATTTTTTTTAGTAGAGACGGGGTTTCACCTTATTGGCCAGGCTGGTCTCAAACTCCTGACCTTGTGATCCACCCGCTTCAGCCTCCCAAAGTGCTGGGATTACAGGTGTGAGCCACTGCGCCCGGACTAAATTGCTGTTTTAAGCCACTAAGTTTCGGGCCAGCTGGTTAACTGACAGAGCATCCAAACCTGGCTTCTCACCTTACTCAACATTGCTGCAGATTCCTGGAGCTCCAGGTGGTTCTGCTCCTTATGAACTCTAAGAATTGCTGCAGGCTCAGGCCCTGATCTTTAGGGGAATCAAGGCATGGTTGGACTATTGCTTTTAGTATTAGGTTGGTGCAAAAGTAGTCAATTACAATACAATTTTCAGGTTGTGGCTAACGGAGGTGAAATCAACCTGGATCCAGCCTCCCCAGGTTTGCTGACATTCATCTGTTCTGGCCTCTGTCTCTTCCTGTCTACACCTCTCTGGTTCTTTAACAAGTCTTTCTCATTTGCTCGGCCATCTCTGACCTCAGCTCTCACCTCCTCCTGCTAGGGAGGTTAACTCAGGTCTGTTTAACTTCAAAGCTGGTGATGGAAGAGTGGTGGATTCCATCACCAGTTTAGAAGTTAACCAGACCTGGGTTGGAATCCCAATTCTGCCCCTTGTACTATGCAACCTTCGGCAAATTACTTAACCTCTCTGAGCTCCAGTTTCCTCATTGTTAAGTGAGGGTGATTAAAAAAATCTATTTTGAAGACAGCAAAGATTAAATGAATGAATGAATGTCAAGTACACAGGACGCAGCCTAGCTCCCAGTAGGTGCTTAATAAACAGTGGTTGCGGAGGTTGTAATTTAGAAGAAAACATTTGGTTGAATGTTCTGGGAATAAGACGTGGTTTCCTGGAAGCAGGATAAGGGCACTTCTGGGTCACAGAAGGGAACAGGTATGGGGAGTTCCTCTGCAGTGCGATTGCTGCTGCAGCTCCGCCCCTCCCCAGGCCCCTCCCTCACCTTTTCCTGCTGGGCCAGGTCCTGCTCCATATAAATCTCCGCGCTGGGAACCCCAGGAATCCCCTCGGCCACTGACTGTTCTGACGGTTTCCTGGCATTGGTCCACACTAAGGCGTGAGATCAGCAGAGAGCACAAAAGACATCATGAGTTTCACCGAGGCCTGAAGAATACGTTCACATTAGCCTTCCTGTTTGTTTCTCCCCAGAGACTGACATTTTATGTAATTTAAAAATGACAAACTGCTGTGTGTGAGCTCACTGAAAAGCAGTGAAAGCATCACAGAAGGACTAGAAAGAGAAAGGGCCACCTCATTCCCTCCTCCTGCACTAACTGTGCTGTCACCCACCGTGCTGTGTTTCTTTCCAGACCTTTTTCCTGTGCCACAGAAGAGCTGGTGACTTCGGGCAGGTCATTTAATCTCTTTTAACCTGAGTTTCCTCACATACCATTCAGGGGTATGAAGAGTCTCTATCATAAAGGGCTACTGGGAGAAGTGAGTGAAATGTGAGGTGGAGCCGGGGTCGGCAAACTACAGCCCTGGCTGGGGCTGAATCCAGCCCAGCGCCTGTGACGGAAGGGGCAGTTTCCTGGAACGCGGCCACATTACTCATGTATGTCATCTACGGCTGCTTTTGTGCCACAAACACAGAGCTGAGTAGCTGCAACACAGGCTGTATGGCCCACAAAGTCTTATTTATATCTGGTTCTGTGATATTGGGATTTATAACAAGAAATAGATACAGCTGGGCCTCCATATGTGTGGGCTCCACATTTGTGGAGTCAACCAACTGTGGATTAGAAAAAAAATATATATATATATATTCTAAATATATATATGTATTTTCTACATATATATATATATTCTAAATATATATATGTATTTTCTACATATATATATTTTCCATACACACACGTGCACACACACACACAAACACACACACATATATATTTAGAGAAAGAGAGACAGACAGACAGAGAAGGTCTTGCTCTGTCACCCAGGCTAGGGTGCAGTAGCACGATCATGGGTCACTGCGACCTCGACCTTCTGGGCTCGACTGATCCTCCCACCTCAGGCTCCCAAGTAGCTGGGACTACAGGTGCATGCTACCATGTTTGGCTAATTTAATTTTTTGTAGAGATGGGATTTTGCTATGTTATCCAGGCTGTCTCAAACCTCTAAGCTTAAGTGAGCCTCCTGTCTCAGCCTCCCACAGCGCTGCGATTACAGGTGGGAGCCACCATACCCGGCCAAAAATATATTTTTTAAACCCAATAAAAAATAACAATACAACAATAAAAATTCAGCATAACAACTAGAGACATGGCATTCATATCGTATTATGTAAGTGAGGGCTCTGAGGCACCGGGATGTCAAGAACTTGGCCAAGGTCCCGCAGCTGGTAAGTGTGGAGTGAAGATCTGAACCCAGGTTTGTCTGACTCAGAGCCTGTACTCTCAACCCTTATGCAGTCAATGTATTGACCTTCATCATACAGTGTTAAATTTTAAAAAGTAGGATACCAGTGTTAGGGTCAAACAATCCCACTATTATTCCATTATTGACAGTATATATAAATCAGGATGAGATCTTTAAAAATCACCTCATGCCGGGCGCGGTGGCTCACGCCTGTAATCCCAGCACTTTGGGAGGCCGAGGCGGGTGGATCACGAGGTCAAGAGATCGAGACCATCCTGGTCAACATGGTGAAACCCCGTCTCTACTAAAAATACAAAACATTAGCTGGGCATGGTGGCACGTGCCTGTAATGTAATCCCAGCTACTCAGGAGGCTGAGGCAGGAGAATTGCCTGAACCCAGGAGGTGGAGGTTGCGGTGAGCCGAGATTGGGCCATTGCACTCCAGCCTGGGTAACAAGAGTGAAACTCCGTCTCAAAAAAAAAATAAATAAATAAATAAAAAATAAAAAAAAATAAAAAAAATAAAAATCACCTCATGCATTTCTGCTCTCTATTCTAATTCTTTCTCCCTCACCTGTATGAGCTTTGCCATTAAGATTTGGCCTTGGAGCTGTGGCCTCACTGCCTGCTGGAGAAGGGCGAGCACCACCAAGACAGGGGGCCTTGACCAGGGCAAGTCTGTCCCCTCTGGGGACATTTCGTATGTCTGGGGACAATTTCGAGTATCACAGCTTGAGTGGGGGGAGAACTGCTAGAAGCATCTTGTGGGTAGAAGCCAGGAATGTTGCTAAACACTCAGCAATGCACAGGCTGGGCCAGGCCTGGTGGTTCACACCTGTAATCCCAGCACTTTGGGAGGCTGAGGCGGGCTGGTCACTTGAGGACAGGAGTTCAAGACCGGCCTGGCCAACATGGCAAAAATCCATCTCTACTAAAAATACAAAAATTTGCCAGGCATGGTGGTGGGCACCTGAATTCCAGCTACTTGGGAGGCTGAGGCAGAAGAATTGCTAGAACCTGGGAGATAGAGGTTGCAGTGAGCCAAGAGTACGCCGCTGCACTCCAGCCTGGGCGACAGAGCGAGCCTCTGTCTCAAAAACAATGCTCCGGACAGCCCCATGACAAACGATTACCTGGCCCCACATGTCAGCAAGCCAAGACTGAGAAACCCTGACCCAGAACAATTAAGTTCCTTGCTTTGTGTTTCCACGTAGAATTTTTCAAAGCTAAAGCAAGGCAATGGTCTAGAAACAAAACAATTTTGTTTGAAGAGTCCAGCTCTGTTAAGAGAGGAAAGGGTTTCCCCAGATTCCTCAAAAATGGGTGCCTTCAATGAAGAGCCAACCTGGAGGACTGGAGCTGGGAGTTTTCTCCTAAGCCTGGAGCAGAGAGGCCCGGGTCTCACACAAGGGAACTCCTCACTACAGGAAGGTGAAAGCCCCTCTCCAAATCAGGGGAATGTGGTGGAAGTTTGGGAGTGGACATCACGGTGCCTTCTCAACCCAGGTGGTACCCCAGTGGGAGGCTGTAGTGGTGGAGCCCAGGGAGATCTGGGGGCCTCAAAGCCATAGACAGGACAGTTCGTGGCTTATTCACTTCCCAAGTTCAACATGGCCCTAGAGAAACGGGGGAGACATCCACTCGTCAACGACCGAGTGAAAAAAGAAACAGCACCCATGTCCACCAGTGGAAGAATGGATAAAGAGAATCTGTGATACGGGTTCATGGAATGTGACTGAACGGTAACAAGGAGCAACGTGTAAGACATACAGCCAAATGGATGAATCTCAGAAATATGCTGAGTGAAAAAAGCCTCACATGAAAAACACACACCACATGATTCCACTTATTTGAGAATCTAGAACAGGAATCTGTAATCCATGGCGGAAAAAGAATTTGGAAGAGTGGTTACCTCTGGGGTTAGGGGTTGGGAAGTGACTTGGAAGCGACCTGAGGGAGCTTCCTGGGGTGATGGTGATGTTCTTGAGAGGGGTTTGGGTTACATAGGTGTATACCATTGTCAAAATGCAGTGAGTGTTCACTCAAGATCTGTGCGTTTCATTGAGTGGCAGCCAGTTTCCAAGATGGCCCTGGTCCCTGTATTCATGGCTCTATAGTCTTCTCCAATGCTGGATTAAGCTTGCATTAATATGCTCAAGTGGCCACAACAAAATACCACAGACTGGGGGGCTTAATAACAGAAATTAATTTTCCTTTATTAAATTTTTAATTCTTTCTTTTTAAAATAGAGATGGGGTTTTGCTATGTTTCCCCAGCTGGTCTTGAACTCCTGGCCTCAAGGGATATTCCTGCCTCAGCCTCTCAAACTGCTGGGATTACAGGGGTGAGCCACTACACCTGGCTGAAATTGATTTTCTCAAGTTTTAGAGGTTGCAAGACCAAGGTGTTAGCCGGGTGGTTTCTCCTGAGGCCTCTCCTTGGCCTGCAGATGGCTGCCTTCTCACTATGTCCTCACATGGTGTTTCCTCTGGTGTTGCTTGTGTCCTAATCGCCTTTTCTCGCAAGGACAACAGATTGGATTAGGCCCCACCTAACGACCTCATTTTACCTTAGTTACCTCTTTAAAGGCATTCTCAGCGGGGCACATTGACTCATGCCTGCAATCCCAGCACTTTGGGAGGCTGAGGCGGGTAGGTCACTTGAGGTTAGGAGTTCGAGACCAGCCTGCCCAACATGGAGAAACCCCATCTCTACTAAAAATACAAAAATTAGCCAGGCGTGACGGTGGGTGCCTGTAATCCCAGCTACTCGGGAGGCTAAGGCAGGAGAATCACTTGAACCTGGGAGGCGGAGGCTGCCGTGAGCCGGGACTGTTCCACTGCACTCCAGCCTGGGTGACAGAGTGAGAATTGGTTTCAAAATGAAAGAAAGACAGAAAGAGAGACAGAAAGAGAGATGAGGAGGGAAGGGAAGAGGACGGGAAGGAAGAGGAGAGGAGGGGAGGGCAGGGGAGAGGAGGGAAGAGAAGGGAAGGGGAGGGGAGGGGAGAGGAGGGGAGAGGAGGGAAGAGAAGGGGAGGGGAGGGGAGGGGAGGGGAGAGGAGGGAAGAGAAGGGGAGGGGAGGGGAAGGGAGGGGAGGGGAGGGAAAAAGAAAGGCAGAAGAAAGGCGGGCATTCTCTAAATACAGTTAGGTTCTGTGGTACTGGGGATTAGGGCTTCAACATAGACATTTTGAGAGGGCACAATTCAGCCATAACAGAGCTTCTATGTAACCAAGGCTACTGCAGAAATGATGGATTTGACTCCTCAGGCTGGATCTTAAGAGACATTTTGGCTGCTGCTTTTCTCTCTAGGACCGCTCTTTTGGAGGAAGCTGGTGGCCATTTTATGAGGAGACTCAAGCAGCCTAGGAGAGGTGGCAGTGGTGACGAACTGAGACTTCCTGCTCTCAGCTAGTGAGGAACTGAGGCCTCCTCCCACACGCATGTGCATCAACTTCCCAGGAGATGTGTCCCCAACCCCAGGCAGGCCTTCAGAGGACCACAGCTCTGGTCGAAAGCTTAATGCAAACCTCCTGAGAGTCCCTGAGCCACAGCCATCCTGCCAAGCTCCACCCAAATGCCTGACCCACAGAAATGGCATAAGATAAGGCACAGGGTTTCTGTTTGTTTAGCCTGCTACATTTTAGGGTAGTTGGTTATAAATTGGTAACTAGTACACACTGTATGTTAATTTTACACAAAAAGACAAAAACTGTTGAACTCTAGTTGATGCTATACCTGCTAAATGTTTAGGAGGAAGTCTACAGCTGTAGGTAACTTATTTTAAAATGTATTCAAAATTAAGGTGGATTAATGAATTAACAGAATGTTTGATAGACAGACAGATATATATAATAAGAGTATAGCAAAATGGGTCAGGTGCGGTTGGCTGATGCCTGTAATCCCAGCACTTTGGGAGATCCAGATGGGTGGGTCAGTTGAGGTCAGGAGTTTGAGACCAACCTGGCCAACATGACAAAACCTCATCTCTACTAAAAATACACAAATTAGCCAGGCATGATGGTACGTGCCTGTAATCGCAGCTATTTGAGAGGCTGACGCAAGAAAATCACTTGAACCCAGGAGATGGAGATGGTGCCACTGCACTCCAGCCTGGGCAACACAGCAAGGCTCTGTCTCAGAAAAGAAAAAAGAGTATAGTACGGTAGATTTAGGTGGGGTGGGGGCACTGTGACATTCTTTTTACCTTGCTGTATGTTTAAAAACTGTTCGTACTGGCCGGGCACGGTGGCTCACGCCTGTAATCCCAGCACTTTGGGAGGCCGAGGCGGGTGGATCACGTGGTCAAGAGATCAAGACCATCCTGGTCAACATGGTGAAACCCCGTCTCTACTAAAACTACAAAAAATTAGCTGGGCATGGTGGCACGTGCCTGTAATCCCAGCTACTCAGGAGGCCGAGGCAGGAGAATTGCCTGAACCCAGGAGGCGGAGGTTGCGGTGAGCCGAGATCGCGCCATTGCACTCCAGCCTGGGTAACGTGAGTGAAACTCCATCTCAAAAAAAAAAAAAAAAAAAAAAAACTGTTCGTACTAAAATGTGGGTGGGAAATGGCTGAGGCCACTTTCACTGCAGGTGGTAGGTGTGCGGCGGCGCATTTGATGATGACGACGACGTGCACTGTGGAGACGCAGTGCATTTGCTCTTCCGTTTGCATATGTCACAATAATAACTATTATTTTAGTGACTGAGGAAGCTGACTAGGTGAACGGTCTTGAGCAAGACCGGGGGAAGATGTGGAAGCCGCTGAGGGATACTTGGGGACTCAGAGGGGTCTGGAGCTGGGACAAAGAGGACAGAGAATGGACCTTGGTGCCAGAGGCCATGGGGGAGCTCTGGGAACCGTGCCTGGGACTAAACTGACCAGCTCTTCTGCCAGTGAGGTTGCTGAGGCCAAGAGGACAGTGACAGATGAGAAGTTTCCTTCCCAAGTACCATGAGGCTTTCAAGGGGGTCAGTGGGGAAGGAAGGAAACCCTGAAGGCGGTGTGTGTTCCAAAGTGACCAGGCTGTGACCGGGCCGTCACTGAGCTCACCAGCCTTAAATGCGACTGAAAAACAAGAGATTAGCTGGGACTGAATATATTTCCTCCGGGGAATCTTTTCCTTGATAGGCTTCAGTCTCCCCTCACCTGTGACATGGTGACAAAATATTTGAAAACCTCCTGGGGCTGTTGGGGGCAAAGGGGTTTACAATCACTAATATACTTGCACGTCTGAGTCAAAGTGTGATGCAGATCCCGGGACACACTCACGTGTACACAGGCACAGAGGTGCGCACCCACTGCAGGCGTACTGGTGTGTGTGTACTGACACAGCATGGAGGCTGGAGGGACCAGAGAGTCAACAGGTAGACCCTGGGGATAAGGATTACGGCTGATTTTTAACGGTTTCTTACTTTCTGCTTCTCCTGAATTTATTGTTATTTTTTACCATTGAACATGTTCTACTTTTAGAATCAAAAAGTAAGGCAAAACCAAGACCCATCCATATGGCTGTGAATCCACCCCCAAGCCACCAAGGGCAGCCCTGATGCTTACCTTGCTTGATGATGGAGGGCTTGCGGGCACCATCCACCACGAATGAGAACATCTCCTCTCTGGCGCTCACAGGCCGCCGGTGGGAGGCTGGGGGGACCGTGGTGGGTCTGGGGAAGCCCTGGGACCAGCTCCTTTGCACTGGTGCTGGCTGGATGCCCTGGTGGAAGGGGATATGTGGCGGGGTGCCCTGGTTCGGCCGCTGTGTGGCATGAGGTGGGTGTGGCCCTGGCCATGGTACTGGGCCCCTCATCCATGGGTAGGAGACCTGCAGGGGCAGACAAGGGTCAGGGGAGGTTATGACCACCTGGGAGGGTCTCCATTCCTTTGTCCCAGCCACGGAATTGCTGCCTGAGGTCTTGGTTTATGAGTCATTTCCGGTCAGACATGGAGGTGCATACCTGTAATCCCAATACTTTGGGAGGCCAAAGTGGGAGGTTAGCTAGTTTAAGCTCAGGAGTTTGAGGCCAGCCTGGGCAACATGGCAAAACCCTGCCTCAACAAAAAATACGAAAAATTAGCTGGGCCTTGTGGCCTGCATCTGTAGTCCCAGCTACTCGAGAGCCTGAGGTGGGAGGCTCACCTGAGCCCAGGAAGTTGAGGCTGCAGTGAGCAGTGATAGCACCACTGCACTCCATCCTGGGTGACAGAATGAGAACCTGTCCCAAAACCAAACAAACAAAAAAACAATGAGTCACTTCCTCCAGGAAGTCTTCCTGGACTCTCTTCAAGTTTGGGATGGGGGTCCTTGCCTGGGCCACACAGCGCATATCAACACCACCATTTAGTGAGTGCATCCTTTACCCAGGCACCCTGCTGAAAGAGTCACCTGCGTTAACTCATTTAATACATTCAACACTCTGTGATGTCAACACTCAGAGGACACAGGCTGGGCAAGGCCAAGTGACCCCCAACAACACAGATGTGGTATTGAGCCTCTGAGCCAGGAGAATGCCCCTCTAAGGGATTAGGGACTTTGCATCTATCTTTCTTACCGCTGTATCCACAGCCCCTAGAATAAATGGATTGGCTCATACCTAGTAGGTCCTCAAATGTTGGTCAAAATAACAGAACAAGGCAGTCACTGAGATTCCAGCCCAGCTCCCTGGGACTCCACAGCCTTTTCTCTTTCTGTCCACACTGTGGGTCTGTCTATCCCTCAAAATTCAGAGCTCTGGGGTTGCAGGGATGCTGATTGTCTAATTCGCCTTTGCTTTTCCACACCAGTACACCCGACTCTGGCAGAAGCCCTGGGGAAGATGTTGCAACTACTTTCAGCGGAGAGCACGTCAAAATCCACCTAACGGTGGGCCAGCAAACCTGGAGTGGTGCTGACGCCTGGCTTTTGCTTTAGTGGTGGTTTCTCCACGGTGCCTAGTGGTTGAATGATGCCATTGATGAGCAATACCACTTATTGCACCAAGCTATTGATTCCTCACCATGACCCTTTGTGTGAGGGTTCTCCTTATTCCTGTGTTAGAAGTGAGGCTTGGAGAGGTTAAGGAATTTACCCGGTGCAGGAAGTGGTGGACAGAGAACTGCGATCAAGATCGGACGGCCTCTTCCTCCTCTCTCTCTTTCTCTCTCCCCCCTCCTCTGTCTCCCAATTCTTTCGGCAGAAATAACACTTTCCAGGTAAGAGCTAAATTCAAAGAGTTTGTTTCCTAGGCAGGGTCTCATCCCTATTTTCCCAGGGCTCAGGGTTCTCCTTCTGTAGCCCAGAGAGAATAGGAGCTCAGACACACGCAACGAGGAACAGGACAGAATGCTTCCAAAATCAGAGCTCCGGCGGACAGCACTTCCTAGAACTTCAGCTGGGTTTTATTCAAGAGGAGGCCCCTCCATTCACTCAGGATTCTAATCTCCAAGCTGCAGTGTGTCTACAGCTGCTCAGGGATTCCATGCATTTCCCCACAAGGCTCTTTCTTGGAGTCAGTGAGGAGTGTTCTGGGAAATAATGGCATCAAACTCCGATCAGCTGGTGATACATGGTTTGGCTGTGTTCTTGCCCAAATCCCATCTTGAACTGTAGTTCCAACAATCCCCTTAGGAGGGCTTGGGAGGGACCTGGTGGGAGGTAAATGAATCATGGGTGTAGTTACCTCCATTCTGTTCTTGTGATAGTGAGTGACTTCTCATGAGATCTGATGGTTTTATAAGAGGCTTTCCCCATCCCCTCACTCTGCACTTCTCCTTGCTGCTGGCATGTAAGGAAGCACATGTTTGCTTCCCTTCTGCCATCATTGTAAGTTTCCTGAGGCCTCCCGAGCCCTGGGGAACTGTAAGCCAATTAAACATCTTTCCTTTATAAATTGCACAGTTTCCGGTATGTCCTTATAGCCGTGTGAGAACGGACTAATACATCTGGAGATACCCGGCCAGGCATTCATAATGACACCAGCCCACCTGAAATCTGTATTCAAGAGTGGGTCTGGGGAGAGTTCTAGAACTCTGTTATCTTATGTATAGTTTCCCATTTCTCTCCACTGTCAACATCTCAGCCTCTCCACCTACCCTCTCTTCCATTCTTTGGTTTCAGAAGCTGAGGCACTGTGCTTCTGTCCAGGGCTGACTTCGCCATCCATCCTGTGCCTCCCCATCCTCAGGGCTGTCTTGCTTCACTCATTCCCATTACCCTTTCCTGCGGGTTTAGTAAGTATTCACTGAGTGACTGGGCTGAAGGTGACAGCAGGTAAACTCCAATGCAATTTACCCCAGCCTTCTAGAACACAAATGTTGAGATTATTGGTTGTGGTGGATGAATCCACTTTCATGCTGGGACATTCGGTGGGCCAGGCTCTAAGGTAAGGGTGCCTCATGCCAACTAACTGCACAGGTGCTAAGGGGAGTGGCTGTGTCTCATGCCTCAAGGGCAACAGTTCTGCAGTGGCCAGGCCAGAACCCCTCAGCATCTTTTGGAGACTGTGGGTAATCTCCCTCCTTCTCTCAGCTCATTGTTGTGGGTGTGGCTAAGCAACAAACCACATTCACTGGCCATAGTGATTGGCCAGGGGTGGGGCATGTGATCCAATCAGAGCCAAGGAGACTAGACTGGACACCAGGATCTCTAGCCATGGAGACCTAGGGACTTGAGAATGTAGGCAGCACCAAGGAGTGCAGCCCAGACGTTGAGAGAGGGAAGCTGAGTTTCTTTTCTCCTTTTTTTTCAAAACAAGGTCTCACTCTGTCATCCAGGCTGGAGTGCAGTGGCATGATCACAGCTCACTGCGGCCGAACCTTCAGGGCTTAGGTGATCCTCCTGCCTCAGCCTTCCAAATACCTTGGACTACGGGTGCAGGCCACAAGGCCCAGCTAATTTTTGTATTTTTTGTAGAGATGGGATTTCACCATGTTGCACAGACCAGTCACAAACTCCTGGGCTGAAGTGATCCTCCTGCCTTAGCCTCCCAAAGTGCTAGGATTACACACATGAGCCCTGACACACAGCCTGTTTTTGTTTTTTAACTGTAAAAAAACACATAACAAAATTCTCGACCTTAACCATTTTAGGCGTACAGTTTAGTATTTTTAAGTATATTGTAACTGCTGTGAAACAGATCTCCAGAACTTTTTCATCTTGCAAAAGTGAAAATTTACTCTCATGAAATAACTCTCCCTTCCTGTCTCCTCAGAGCCCCTGGTAACCACCATTCCCTTTCTATTTCTATGAATTTAGGTACTCTTTGTCCCTCATATAGCTGGATTCATACAACATTTGTCCTTTTGTGACTCATTTATTTCACGTAGCAAAATGTCCTTAGGATTCATCCATGTTGTAGCATGTGTCAGAATGTCCTTCCTTTTCATGGCTGAATAATATTCCATTGTATGGACAGACCACGTTCTGCATCCATTCATCTGTCCATGGACACTTGGGCTGCGTCCACCTCCTGAATACTGTGCATAATAAACAAATAGAGAAGCTGCTTTTGAGCCCTGCTCGTGTTGCACCGTGCACTAACTGCTCAGTACCGCGAGGATGGTTAGAGCTGCTTTTGGCATTTGCAGCCCCCACAGTGCTAATGAGAAGGTCTCTAAAGGGGCCGGCGCATGACGTGTAAATGCAGCAAAGACTGCAGTCAGCTCTTTCGGTTAAAAAAAGTTTTACTATGTTTGTTTTTAAATATTTATTTGTTTGTTTGTTTAGTTTTTGAGACAGAGTTTCTCTCTTGTTGCCCAGGCTGCAGTGCAATGGCGTGATCTCGGCTCACTGTAACCTCTCCCTCCCGGGTTCAAGCGATTCTCCTGCCTTAGCCTCCCAAGTAGCTGGGATTACAGGCATGCGCCACCACAACCGGCTAATTTTTTTTTTTTTTTTTCAGTAGAGATAGGATTTCACCATGTTGGCCAGGCTGGTCTTCAACTCCTAACTTCAGGTGGTCTGCCTGCCTCGGCCTCCCAAAGTGCTGGGATTACAGGCGTGAGCCACCGTGCCCGGCCTTGTTCATTTGTTTTTTAAAAGTGTGTTGATTTAAGGTGGCTTTAGTTGGAAGGTTAACATTGGTCTTCTCTAGTTAACAGGCCTACTCTATCATAAGCAAGGTCAAGGTTTTCTCAGAAATTGCTGCTGGTAACTACAAGGAAACAGTGAGGGGGAAAACAGACATAAGAAAAAGTCTCCTGAAAAACTCGCTCCTGGCTGAGCTCACGTTAGAATGTACACAGAGCTTGGGGTCAAGGTGTTATCAACAAGTCTGGTTTAGAAACATTAGTTTAAAAACACTTGCTAGTGCCTTCTTTCTTTCATTCTGTCTCTTTCGTCCTTCCTTTCTTTTCTTCCCTTTTCCTTCCTTCCTTCCTTCCTTCCTTCCTTCCTTCCTTCCTTCCTTC
>NW_022436983.1:8862193-8969601 GCF_009761245.1 Sapajus apella | reverse complement strand
TTCCTTCCTTCCTTCCTTCCTTCCTTCCTTCCTTCCTTCCTTCCTTCCTATTTCCATATGGTATGTGGCATGGTGGTCTTTTCTTTATTTTTGAGACAGCATGTGCTATTCCTGATTTCTTCTACACTGTCTCTAAAATAGCAGGTTGCCAACCACCTGGACCACACCCATAGCTGAATTTCCATCAGCTTGAACAAACACTCAACCAATAATGTCCTCAAGACCTCCAAATCCATTGTTTCTAGATGATCTCCTTGTTTCCTGTGTTATCACACCGACATCTGCTTCTGACACTGTCAAGGCTTCAGGGTGAGAAGGATACCCTAAAACACCAAGGGAGTTTGCACAGAGTCCCACAGGACCCATACATTCTTTCGGGAAGCCCTGGAGGCTGTGGACAAGGTGGGGATGTGGACCTTGCCCTTGAAGAGTCTGTCATGTTCTCTGCTGTCTGCAATTGCTATCATTTGGCTTTGAACCACCAAGGAAAGAAGGCTCTAGGTGCTAGGCTATGCTGTGCCCTTTGTATATGTGGCCTCATCTAATTATGAGAATAACTCTGGGGTAGGGGAGGTATTTTTACTCCTATTTTGTGGATTAAGGAGCAGCAGCTCAGTGAGGTTCAGTGATTTGCCTAAAGTCCTGAAGCCTGGAAGTGGTGATGCTGTTTGACTCCAAAATCTGTGCTCTTAGAGCTTCTGGGTCATCTGAAGTCATGATTTACACTTGCTTTCCTTCCTTGCAAAAAGGATTTTAGATGATTGGTTCATGAAGAATAGATTTTCTGAGTTAAAAAATGAAAATAAGAAATAGATGGTGTGAAGAACCCCAAGATGGTGCATGGGCTGTGTGTGAACAGGATTTTCTAGGAATGTCATTGGCTCCCTCATGCAGATTTGATTCACAGGGTACATGCAACACCCTGGATGCCACTCAGAGAACTGCAGCCTCCACCCAGGCAGGGCTGTGGCTGGCTCACTGCTGTGCTAGGGGAGAGCTGGGGCCTGTTGGCGCTGGCCCCTGAGAGGTGATGAGTAAGTGTTCAGAATTCTGTGAGCTGGCTGATAAACACAGCCATTAAAAAATAAATTATATACACTTACAATTAAATTATACCAGAAACAGCAGTAATAAATACTTAAAATTTAGCCTCCCAATTATTTTACTATATTTTACGATAATCTCTGCTCTTAAGGTTATTTTTCCCACTGTGTCTGTTGGCAGTGCTGCAGAGTGATGTGCTGCTACACAGCTCTCTGTGGCTCTGTGCTAGTGAAGCTTGAAACTGGCCATGACGGTGAGGTAGGGGGTGGGGTTCAACTCTGGGGGTTTGGCTCAGATACCAGACCAAATTGAGGACCAGCTAAAACAGGGCAGCAGAGACACTCCACCAGTGTGCCATGTCAGTTTAGCATTGCCATGGCAACATCCAAAAGGTACCACTCCTTTCCATGGCAATGACCCAACTACCCAGAAGGTAATACCCTTTTCCTGGAAATTTCTGCATAAACTACCCCTTCGTTTCTGTGTAATTAAATGTGGGTATGACTATGACTGCAGAATTGTCTCTGAGCTGCTACTGTGGGCACATTGCCTATGGGCAGCCCTACTGTGCCAGGAGCAGGCCCCCTACTGCTGCACTGCTGCTGCAATAGAAAGTGCTGTCTAACATCGCTGGTTTGCCCTTGAATTCCTTCCTGGGTGAAGCCAAGAACCCTCTCTGGCTAAGCCCCAATTTTGGGGCTTGCCTATTTTACACTAATGGTTGTATTTACACCACAGAAATCAGGAAATGCTATAAATCAGGGATTGATTTTTTTGCTTTGTTGCTTGTCTATTTTTAAGAAGGTCCTGGATAAAATATTAATAATACAGATGAAATTTAAAATTGTTTTGTGTCGGTAACCATCACATTATGAACAGCACAAAAGACATGGAAGAAATTTTCTTCTGATATTAAAAAGCTATTATCCGATAGTTTTTCCTGGTATTCAGAAACTATTATCTGACAGCAAAAAAGGTGCTCGTGTCATTGATGAACACGTGAGTTTCCAACACAAATCTTTCTCATTTCACTTTCATCTTACTCATAAAGGTAAACAAATATATCCCCTAATATTCAGGTTGGAAACTTACTCATTCGTCAATTGCTACCATAAGTTGGCCAGGGATACAAGAGTTTGGCAAAAATCAATAAAAATCCTCTGTGAGAATCTATGTTTATGGCACTTACGATGAATTTGCAATAAAGAGTCTTGTATATTTTATTATTTGTAAAGAACGTGCTACACTTTCTTTGTGTCAGTAAGCTTTATACTATACCTGCATACTTGACTTTTTCAGACACTCAGCAGCATAGCACTGGCGGGGCCCAGTGCCCAGTGAAGGGCCTGGCACACACTCTAGGTGCCCACTTACCAAACTGAACAATTGGCAAACAGAGCCAAAGTCCAAAAGTCTTTGGCTGATTCTGGGGCTGGGGCAGGGAAAATACATGATGAGCCCAGGGCACCTGGTAATGGCAGAAAGTGAGTAAGTGATCAGAAACAGAAGGTGGGGGCCCTGTTAGAGGGATCAACAGCCAATCCGAAAGAGTTCCCAGTGGCCAAGGCTCTAGCTTAATATGAACTGCAAAATAAATGACATCATAGTGGATTATAGCCTAGAGAATCAAATAAATATCCAGGAGTCCATACTGATAGAAATACATGAATGAGTAAATAATTCAATGGGGGAGAAGAGGCACTTCTTTACAGAAGAATGTAACACACGTAGGTAATCCCCATCCAGGAGGTGGGGCTGAATCTTAATCACTGACCCTCCCTCCCCTCTCCTTTGAGGGTGGGCTAAGCTTAGTGACTTGCTTCCAAAGAACAGATTTATGGACAAGGAAGCAGTAACTTTACTGTGGAGAAACCTGGCCAACATCCCCTCAACCACTTGATGAAGCTAATATCACAGGGATGCAGGTGACTATCAGTGCCCCTGAAATGATGAGATGAGAGGGACACTCTACCTTCGTGGCAAGCTTTCCAAAAGCTTCCCACTCTAACCAAAGGAAAACGTCAGGTGAATCCAGACTGGGGAATGCTTTCTGGGATACCTGGCCAGTATTCTTAGGACTGTCAAGGCCATGGAAATCAAGGAAAGACAGAAATTGTCATAGACCAGGAGATATGATAATCAAATGAATGTCATGCCCTGGAATGCATCATGGGTCCTGAAGTTTAGCTGATATTAATAATAATGTACTGATGTTGATTTTTTTTTGGTTTGTTTTGAAAACTGTGCTATGGTCATGTCAGATGTTAACCATGAGGAAACTGGGAGGGGTAGACCAGCACTCTCTGTACAATCATCACAGCTTTTCTGTGAAACATTATTCCAAAATAAAAAGGTGATTTAATGTTTTTTTGTTTTTTTGTTTTTTTTTGAGACAGTGTCTTGCTCCGTCACCCAGGCTGGAGTGCAGTGGTGTGATTTCAGCTCACTGTGACCTCTGTCTCCTAGATTCAAGCAATTCTTATGACTCAGCCTCCTGAGTAGCTAGGATTACAGGCAGGCGCCACGACGCCTGGCTAATTTTTTGTATTTTTAGTAGAGATGGGGTTTCACCATGTTGGTCAGGCTGGTGTCGAACTCCTGGCCTCAAGTAATCCACCCACCCTGGCCTCCCAAAGTGCTGGAATTACAGGTGTGAGCCACCATACCTGGCCAGGTTATTTAATTAAAACAAACAAACAAAAACCTTTTTTTTTTTTTTTTTTTAGAGACTTTTGTTGAGTTACCAAAAAAAAGGTGCAAAATCCACATGGAACTACCAGTATCGCTTATCCATACAAGTGGCCCTCTGGGTCTACTTTCAGCCTGTACTTCCTCTGATCTTACTCAATTTCACACTAACAACTACACAGTTATGAGGACGGGAAGGGGCGAGAAGGAAGCGGGAAAGAGGTGCAAGGATCCCAGCGGAGAGCAACTGACCTCCAGACCCTAAAACGCAGACATAGGAGCCCCGAGGCAGCTGAGCGTGCCATGAGGGGCCCGGGCAGACAGCCTTTTCCATCTCAACAGCTCCTGGGGAGTTGCCAGTATTCAAAATAAGGCAATAATTCTAAATCCCCAAGAAACGGATCATTTATGTCTTGGATTTTCCATTCCAGAAATCGGGATTATACATTTTAGAACAGAACAGCCAAGTTACATACTACTCATATGTTTTGGAGCTGAAAGAAGTAGGTTCCTTTGAGCTATTCAGAAAGGCCATTCATCTGCATTTTGGCCGGATGGCTGAAGGGACACCCATGTGCATTCTGGCCCATCTTACTTTCTATCCGTGAAAACCTTCTAGCTTAAAGTTTTCCTTTTCCTTTAAGTTCTGGTTCATTTCCTGGTCAGTCCATGAGCTGGGAAAGAGGATCGAAAGAGAAAACAGTCATATTTTTGCCAATGGCCTTTTCTACCCCTAGACTCGGCCTGCTTACGCTCAGTCTTGCCAGGCTGGGTGACTGAATGAATGAATGCACAATCAACTAACTTAGGAAAAGCAGGGACGTGGCTGCGGTTTGGGAAGAGTGTGACCTGCAGGACGCAGCCATGTTTGGTCCCTGGGCTTTGGGCCGGGTCCGTGTTCTGCTTCACCAGGATGCTAAGGCTTCCGCCTGCGCTCCTCCCTGCAGTCCCCTATGCTGTCTGCACATTCTAGACATCTGAGGACGAAGCAAGCGTCGGGAGTCCGTCCATGTCTTTGCCGAGGACATTGTGTCTGAGGCTGTCTGCTGCCCCCTGCCCTCCATTTCATGGGCTTTGGAACATTTCCTTTGACATAAAAAACCTGGTCTCAGGATTTTTCATCACATCAGCAGTGCCCCCCTCCCCCAGGAGTTGTAAAAGCACAGTGTAGAGGAAAATACTACAAGATCAGGCTGGGAGATGACAAAGCTTGGCTACTGAGACACTGGTTCTGAAGTGTGCTGTGCTCTCTGGTTTTTTGCTCAATCCCCAGTTATGAGGCCTGGTTGCAGGCAAAGCCACATCCTTCTCAAGAATGTGGAGTACTTAGGCTGGGTGCAGTGGCTCACCCCTGTCATCCCAGCACTTTGGGAGGACAAGGCAGGCAGACCACAAGGTCAGGAGATCGAGACCATCCTGGCCAACATGGTGAAGCCCCATCTCCACTAAAAATACAAAAATTAGCTAGGTATGGTGGTGCATGCCTGTAATTCCAGCTACTTGGGAGGCTGAGGCACAAGAATCACTTGAACCCAGGAGGCGGAGGTTGCAGTGAGCCAAGATTGCACCATCGCACTCCAGCCTGGTGACAGAGCGAGACTCTGTCTTAAAAAAAAAAAAAAAGGAGGGTGCTGGGGAAGATGGCCGACTAGGAACAGCTCAGGATTGCAGCTCCCAGTGAAAGCGCAGAGGGTGAGTGGACGCCGCATTTCAAGACGGATTTTTACTGCCCACAGACCAGGTGATCCCCAGGTGGAGGAGCCCCATGGGTCGCCAGCGCGGCTGTTTTGGCCCACGCGGCTCCTTGCCGGCGCCCTGGCCCGGCGGTTCTCGGTACAAAATACGCTGGTCCGGGTGCCCTCTTAGCTAGTGATTGAAGCCCCAGGAAGGCAGATCACCCATTCATCTGATTTAAAAGGGGACTGAACAGGGAGCCAGGACATTAGATTCCGGGGCAAAAAAACGGCCAGGAATCTCAACGCCGCTGTTTCAGCCGCGCAGTGAGTCGTCGCACGGGAAATCACACAGATCCCGGTGCCTTTTCCACAGGCGACTGGAACACCTGGGAGAGAGTCGACCGTTCAACTAAAAAAAAAAAAAAAGAGACTCTGAGTCAGGGATCCAGGTGATCAGGCTCGGCTGGTCCCACCCCCCACACAAAAAAACAGTAATTGAAAACACTCTGGGTTGAGAGTTTCACAGCAAGCACAGCTTAACCTGGGATGGTCCCGCTCTGTGGGGGAGGGGCGTCCGCCATTACTGAGACACTCCACCACTATGGAGGCAGTCTGACCATCGCTGAGGCAGCCCATTGCTGAGGCAGCCCGCCGTTGCCGGGTCAACCTGCCACTACAGAGAGAGTCCACCATTACAGAGGCGGGCCACCATTGCCGAGGCAGTTCTAACTACACCCATATAAACAGGACTGCAGGGAAGATCACACGGCAGCTGGGCAGAGCCCACAGCAGCTCAGGAAAGCCTCTGCAGGCAGACAGTGACTAGGCTGCCTCCTTGCTGGGCAGGGCAGGGCAGCCCTGAAAAAAAAAGAAAAGAAGGCAGCAGCACAATGGAAACTCATAAATAAAGCCCTAACTCCCTGGGACAGAGCACCTGGGAAATAAAAAAAGGGAGTTTATGAGTTCTGCTGCAGCAGACCTAAACGTACCTGCCTAGCAACTCTGAATGAACAACGGAGCTCACAGCTCAGCTTTGAGCTCCAATAAAGGACACACTGTCTCCTCTAGCAGCTCCCTGACCCCCCTATATCCAAAGAGTCACCTCATAAAGGAGAGAACAGACTGACATTTGGCAGTATCCTTCTGGGACAAAGATAGCAGAAGAAGAAACTGGTAGCAACCCTTACTGTTCTGCAGCGGCTGCAGGTGATCCTCAGGAAAGCAGGGCGTGGAGTGGACCTCAGCAGTCCTACAGCAGAGGGGCCAGACTGCTAGAAGGAAAACTAAGAAACAGAAATAACTTCATTATCAACAAACTGGATGTCCACTCAGAGACCCAATCTGAAAGTCAGCAACTACAAAGACGACAGGTGGATAAATCCACAAAGATAGGAAGAAACCAGTGCAAAAAGGCTGAAAACACCTGAAACCAGAACACCTCTCCTACTACAAGGGATCACAACTCCTCACCAGCAAGGGAACAAGGCTGGATGGAGAATGAGTGTGATGAAATGACAGAATCAGACTTCAGAAGGTGGGTAATAAGAAACTTCTGTGAGCTAAAAGAACATGTTCTAACCCAATGCAAAGAAACTAAGAACCTTGAAAAAAAGATTTGACAAAATGCTAACGAGAATGGACAACTTAGAAAGGAATATAAGTGAATTGATGGAGCTGAAAAACACGAGAACTTTGTGAAGCATGCACAAGTTTCAAAAGCCAAATTGATCAAGCAGAAGAAAGGATATCAGAGGTCGAAGATCAACTCAATGAAATAAAACGAGAAGGCAAGAATAGAGAAAAAAGGGCAAAAAGGAATGAAAAAAGTCTCCAAGAAATGTGGGACTATGTGAAAAGACCTAATCTACGTCTGATAGGTGTACCTGAATGTGACGAAGAGAATGAATCCAAGCTGGAAAATACTCTTCAGGATATTATCCAGGAAAACTTCCCCAACCTAGGAAGGCAGGCCAATATTCAAGTCCAGGAAATACAGAGAACACCACAAAGATATTCCTCAAGAAGAGCAACCCCAAGGCACATAATCGTCAGTTTCACCAGGGTTGAAATGAAGGAGAAAATGCTAAGGGCAGCCAGAAAGAAAGGTTGAGTTACCCACAAAGGGAAGTCCATCAGACTCACAGCAGATCTCTCAGCAGAAACCCTACAAGCCAGGAGAGAGTGGGGGCCAATATTCAACATTCTTAAAGAAAAGAACTTTCAACCCAGAATCTCATATCCAGCCAAACTAAGCTTCATAAGTGAGGGAAAAATAAAATCCTTTGTGAACAAGCAAGTACTCAGAGATTTCATCACCACCAGGCCTGCTTTACAAGAGCTCCTGAAAGAGGCTCTACACATAGAAAGGAACAACCAGTACCAGTCACTCCAAAAACATACCAAAAGGTAAAGAGAATCAACACAATCAAGAATCTGCATAAACTAATGGGCAAAACAGCCAGCTAGCATCAAAATGGCAGTATCAAATTCACACATAACAATATTAACCCTAAATGTAAATGGACTAAATGCCCCAATCAAAAGACACAGACTGGAAAATTGGATAAAAAGCCAAAACCCATCATTGTGTTGTATCCAGAAACCAATCTCACATGCAAGGATACACAAAGGCTCAAAATAGAGGGATGGAGGAAGATTTACCAAGCAAACGGAGAGCAAAAAAAAGCAGGAGTTGTAATTCTCGTCTCTGATAAATTAGACTTTAAAGCAACAAAGATCAAAAGAGGCAAAGAAGGACATTACATAATGGTAAAAGGATCAATGCAACAAGAAGAGCTAACGATCCTAAATATATACACACCCAATACAGGAGCACCCAGATACATAAGGCAAGTTCTTAATGACTTACAAAGAGACTTAGACTCCCACACGGTTATAGTGGGAGACTTTAACACCCCATTGTCAATGTTAGACAGATCAACCAGACAGAAAATTAACAAGGATATCCAGGACTTGAACTCAGACCTGGAACAAGCAAACCTAATAGACATTTACAGACCTCTCCACCCCAAATCCACAGAACATATATTCTTCTCAGCACCACATCACACCTACTTTAAAATTAACTACCTAATTGGAAGTAAATCACTCCTCAGCAAATGCAGAAGAACGGAAATCATAACAAACAGCCTCTCAGACCACAGTGCAATCGAGTTAGAACTCAGAATGCAGAAACTAACTCAAAACCGCACAGCTTCATGGAAACTGAACAACTTGCTCTTGAATGTTGACTGGATAAACAATGAAATGAAGGCAGAAATAAAGATGTTCTTCGAAACCAACGAGAACGAAGACACAACATACCAGAATCTCTGGGACACATTTAAAGCAGTCTCTAGAGGAAAATATATAGCAATAAGTGCCCACATGAGAAGCAAGGAGAGATCTAAAATTGACATCCTAGCATCAAAATTGAAAGAGCTAGAGAAGCAACAACAAAAAAACCCCTCAAAACCTAGCAGAAGACAAGAAATAACTAAGATCAGAGCAGAACTGTAGGAGATAGAGACATAAAAAAAACCCTTCAAAAAATCAATAAATCCAGGAGCTGGTTTTTGAAAAGATCAACAAAATAGACAGACCACTAGCCAGATTAATAAAAAAGAAAAGAGAGAATAACCAAATTGATGCAATAAAAAACGATAAAGGGGATATCACCACAGATTCCACAGAAATTCAAACCATCATCAGAGATTATTACAAAGAACTCTATGCACATAAACTAGTAAGCCTGGAAGAAATGGATAAATTCCTGGACACTTGCCTCCTCCCAAGCCTAAACCAGGAAGAAGTTGAAACCCTGAATAGACCAATAACAAGGTCTGAAGTTGAGGCAGCAATTAAGAGCCTACCACCCAAAAAAAGCCCAGGTCCAGATGGGTTCACAGCCAAATTCTACCAGACATACAAAGAGGAGCTGGTACCGCTCCTTCTGAAACTATTCCAAATCATGCAAAAACAGAGAATCCTTCCCAAATCATTTTATGAGACAAACATCATCCTGACACCAAAACCCGGCAGAGACTCAGCAAGAAAAGAGAACTTCAGGCCAATATCCATAATGAACATAGATGCAAAAATCTTCAATAAAATACTGGCAAGCCGATTGCAACAGCACATCAAAAAGCTTATCCACCATGATCAAGTAGGCTTCATCCCAGGGATGCAAGGCTGGTTCAACATACACAAGTCTATAAACGTAATTCACCACATAAACGGAACCAAAAACAAAAACCACATGATTATCTCAACTGATGCAGAGAAGGCCTTTGACAAAATTCAACAGCTCTTTATGCTAAAAACCCTCAATAAACTAGGTATTGATGGAACGTAACTCAAAAAAATAAAAGCTATTTACGACAAACCAACAGCCAATACCATACTGAATGGGCAAAAACCGGAAGCATTGCCTTTGAAATCTGGCACTAGACAAGGATGCCCTCTCTCACCACTCCTATTCAATATAGTACTGGAAGTTCTAGCCAGAGCAATCAGGCAAGAAAAAGAAATAAAGGGTATTCAAATAGGAAAGGAGGAAGTCAAATTGTCTCTATTTGCAGATGACATGATTGTATATCTAGGAGACCCCATTGTCTCAGCCCCAAATCTCCTGAAACTGATAAGCAAGTTCAGCAGTCTCAGGATACAAAATCAATGTGCAAAAATCACAAGCATTCCTATATACCAATAACAGACTTAAAGAGAGCCAAATCAAGAATGAACTGCCATTCACAATTGCCACAAAGAGAATAAAATACCTAGGAATACAACTAACAAGGAATGTAAAGGACCTCTTCAAGGAGAACTAGAAGCCACTGCTCAACAAAATAAGAGAGGACACAAACAGATGGAGAAACATTCCATGTTCATGGTTAGGAAGAATCAATATCGTGAAAATGGCCATACTGCCCAAAGTAATTTACAGATTCAACGCTATCCCCATCAAGCTACCAATGACTTTCTTCACAGAACTGGAAAAAAACACCTTAAACTTCATATGGAACCAAAAGAGAGCCCGCATAGCCAAGTCAATTCTAAGCAAAAAGAACAAAGCGGGAGGCATCACACTACCGGACTTCAAACTATACTACAAGGCTACAGTAATCAAAACAGCATGGTACTGGTACCAAAACAGAGATATAGACCAATGGAACAGAACAGAGGCCTCGGAGGCAACACAACATATCTACAACCATCCGATCTTTGACAAACCTGACAAAAGCAAGCAATGGGGAAAGGATTCCCTGTTTAATAAATGGTGTTGGGAAAACTGGCTAGCCATGTGCAGAAAGCAGAAACTGGATTCCTTCCTGACACCTTACACTAAAATTAACTCCAGATGGATTAAAGACTTAAACATAAGACCTAACACCATAAAAACCCTAGAAGAAAATCTAGGTAAAACCATTCAGGACATAGGCATAGGCAAGGACTTCATGACCAAAACACTAAAAGCATTGGCAACAAAAGCCAAAGTAGACAAATGGGACCTAATCAAACTCCACAGCTTCTGCACAGCAAAATAAATAATCATTAGAGTGAATCGGCAACCAACAGAAGGGGAAAAAATTTTTGCAGTCTACCCATCTGACAAAGCGCTGATATCCAGAATTTACAAAGAACTAAAACAGATTTACAAGAAAAAACAAACAAGCCCATTCAAAACTGGGCAAAGGATATGAACAGACACTTTACAAAAGAAGACATACAGGAGGCCAACAAACATATGAAAAAATGCTCATCATCACTGGTCATCAGAGGAATGCAAATCAAAACTACACTGAGATACCATCTCACGCCAGTTAGAATGGCGATCATTAAAAAATCTAGAGACAACAGATGCTGGAGAGGATGTGGAGAAATAGGAACACTTTTACACTGTTGGTGGGAGTGTAAATTAGTTCAACCATTGTGGAAGACAGTGTGGCGATTCCTTAAGGACTTAGAAATAGAAATTCCATTTGACCCAGCAATCCCATTACTGGGTATATACCCAAAGGATTATAGGATTATAAATCGTTCTACTATACGGACACATGCACACGAATGTTCACCGCAGCACTGTTTACAATAGCAAAGACCTGGAACCAACCCAAATGCCCATCGACGATAGACTGGACAGGGAAAATGTGGCACATATACACCATGGAATATTATTCAGCCATCAAAAATGATGAGTTTGTGTCCTTTGTAGGCACATGGATGAACCTGGAAACCATCACTCTCGGCAAACTGACACAAGAGCAGAAAATCAAACACCGCATCTTCTCACTCATAGGCGGGTGTTGAACAATGAGAACACATGGACACAGGGAGGGGAGCACTACACACTGGGGTCTGTTGGGGGGAAATGGGGGAGGGACAGTGGGGGGTGGGGAGTTGGGGAGAGATAGCATGGGGAGAAATGCCAGATATAGGTCAAGGGGAGGAAGGCAGCAAATCACACTGCCATGTGTGTACCTATGCAACAATCTTGCATGTTCTTCACATGTACCCCCAAACCTAAAATGCATTTAAAAAAAAAAGAATGGGGAGTACTTAAAGGTCCCATTTATAGGTTTCATGAAGATGGGAAATATCTCCTTCCCTGGGATGGATGACTAAACCCCCAACTCTGTGTGTTTCCTGATAGAGAACGGATTATTCATCATTTTTTTTCCCCAAACTCCTAGCCCCGAATCTTATTACAGAGGCTCAGCTTAGGCAGGAGGAATGCTTTCTTACCATGGGCTTTATTTTTTCCTATCTTCTGCATGGGTTTGGAGGAGACACTCCTCCCTCCTCCAATTCTGAGTCCATTAATTCTCGTAAAGCTCATCCCCTCCACTCCAGGGGAGGGAATATGTCCCTGCCCTGGCCAGTCAGTGTTCCATGTCTCTGGCCTCAGTGATTGGTTCAGGGATAGGCATGTGATCCAAGCCAAGCCAATGAAGAAGCTTGCTCTTTTCCCAGAGCTGCTGAGTTTGGAAGGTGCTGGGGTTGCCAGTGGCTACCTCACTACAGGTGAGGCAAGAATCTGCTTGAGACTGTGAAGCTCACAAAGATGAAAGATTCCTGAGCATCACTTGAGCACCTGGATCCAGCCAGGCCTGAAGCTGGTACTTCTGGCCTCTTCAGTTACATGAACAAGAACTTCAACTACTTCTTCTCTTTCTTTCTTTGCTTAGGCTAGTTTGAGTTGGGTTTCTGACACTGGCAAACAGTAAAATTTCCTGGACAATATGCCTATTGACACTTGAGCACAAACATCACTAGGTACTCAGAATGAAAGGTGTTATGCAGGTTCTGACTTGCTTGAGTAAAACCCACCAGGCTATAATCCTGCACCAAATTTACCTTTCAACTTGTAAAAGTAAAGCAGTGGACCCAGAGAAGAAGTGATTTAAGACCAAGGAACAAACCACAGGTAGTGAAACATTAGGTAGAGAAATCTGGAACAAATAACGCTTCTCTAAATACAGCAGGCTCCCGACTATGAACCTCAAATTTCTGTTTCAAAAGTTATACCAGGGAAAACATTCCAAAGTTTTAAAAGAAAACTTCCAGTTGAAGAAACGGGTAAAAGTTATAAACATTCATCTGTTGTGTATATTATATATCAATGTCAAGCATATTTATCAGATGCGTCAATATGATTATATTATTACTATAGATGCAAATGCATATAGATTTAGAACCGCATATCTCCAAGTTCTGTTTTAAAGAGGTAGTGAAGGCTGGTAATCCCGGCACTTTGGGAGGCAGAGGTGGGCAGATCACCTGAGATCAGGAGTTCGAGACCAGCCTGGCTAACACGGTGAAACCCCATCTCTACTAAAAATACAAAAATTAGCCAGGCGTGATGGTGGGTGCCTGTAATCCTAGCTACTCAGGAGGCTGAGGCAGGAGAATTGCTTGAACCCAGGAGGCAGAGGTTGCTGCGAGACGAGATCGTGCCACTGGGCGACAGAGTGAGATTCCACCTCAAAAAAAAAAAAAAACAAAAAGGTAATGAGACTGTTCAAAGCCTATTTTTCCTTTTTCGTATTCCTCAGTTCACTAAGTAAGCTATTGAGCAGCACGGTTCCTAGCAGACAGTAGGGGCATTCATTCTTTCTCCTATCCCCGTAATTCCCCATCCTCCTTTTCAGTCCTTTCAGAAACTGGGTAAATGAAAGAGGCAGTATAGCATAGTGTTATGAGCAGAGCTTAGTAGGCTTTTGCTTAGAGAGCCAGAGAGTAAGTATGTTTGGCTTTGTGTGTCATATGATCTCTGTCTACTCAGCTCTGCCATTGGACCAGGAAAGCAAACACTGGCATCACCAAAATGAATGGGCATGGAGATGTTACAATAAAACTTTATTCATAAAACATGAGATGGTCTCTATTTCGCCCATGGGATGTGGTCTGCCGACCTCTGGTTAAGATCATGGGGTTCAGAATTAAACAGAATTGGTTCAGCTACCTCCTCTGCTTCCTACCATCTGTAACCCTGAAAAGCGTGTTACTTTTTGTGCCTCACCTGTAAAATGGAGACGACAACAGATACTTCTTTGTGAGAGCTGAATGAGATCATGTATGTTAAGTACTTAGGACACTTCCTGGTACATATAATAAACGCTCATTAAACATTAGCCACCAGCCATTTATCATCTGCACAAAAAAGAAACTGAAAGGGGGTAACTGAGTTTGTCCGGGAACTTCGGCAACATCCCTGGTGAAAAGTTCGTGGAGGCAAATGAGGAAGGCCATAACTGAAACTGCACTTCCTTCTATCATTGGTGGCTTTCATTTTCACCCACGTGATGTATCGTCCCCCAGGAGCATGTGAAGTGGCGGGCTGGCAGGACTGCAGTGAGGAACTTGGGCCCTGAGCCCTCTGGTTACCGAGGTGTTCTGGGCTGTTGGGAAGGACTCCCGGACTAGGACTCAGGAGACTTAATCCTGGTTCTGGCCATAACTGATATGCAATATTGGGAAAGCTGCAGAACCTCTTTGGGCATGAGTTTATACAATGATGGGGTGGTCCCAAAGGCCTGTATACAAACTCCAAATGGGGAAAGGGAGCCTGTGATTAAAGTGTTCCTGCCCAGCCAAAGTTGGAAACTGAGGCTCAGAAAGGCTACGTTGCAGTTGGAGTTTGAACTTGAGTGTATCATGCTCCAGAGCCTTTGTGTCCTTCACTGCACCCCCGAAAAGCTTCCCCATGAAAGCAGTGGGTAGCCGAGCATGTGGGCACTCTTTAGGTTAGGCAGGAGTCATGAGGTTGCAACAGGGACAAAGGACTGCATCCAGAAGTCACGTGGGAAGCTCTGGCTGGAATGGGAGGAGGGCAGAACAGGCCGACGTAAGTTTCCTTACCTAGCTGATTTATAAGAACCGCACCACTGTTCATAGGACAACCCTCACTCACAGCGCCTTTCCTGGAAATCATAAAGCACTAAAGACACCAACATGCAAACATCGCAATGGCAGGTACGGCACGGCAAGCACATCTGCCTTTGTGACTTGGGTTTCCCATGCCTGACACTGAGGCAGAGACTCCATGTTACTGCTCAACAGTGGCTCCGGGACACTGCAAGTGGCCCTGAAGGTTATGCCTCACACAACTCCAGGGGCTGCCATCTTTGTGGACTCTACCGTGAATGGTGACTTGAGTGGTGCAATGTAGTAGCCCTGGGCCGCTTTTTCTTTTGGAGACAGTCTCACTCTGTCGCCTAGGCTGGAGTGTGGGGTGCGATCTTGGCTCATTGCTACCTCTGCCTCCCGGGTTCAAGCAATTCTCCTGCCTTAGCCTCCTGGGTAGCTGGGACTATAGATATGGACCATTATGCCTGGCTAAATTTTTTGTATTTTTGGTAGAGATGGGGTTTTACCATGTCGGTCAGGCTGGTCTTGAACTCCTGGCCTCAAGTAATCCTCACGTCCCGGCCTCCCAAAGTGCTGGGATTATAGACGTGAGCCACTGTGCCAAGCCTCTGGGTTATACTTTGGTGAAAAAGCTATGACATAGAACATGTAGTCTTGAGCATAGCATGCATGCCAATGTACTTTGTCAACCAAGAGTTTCTTTCTGTTTTTCTATCTTGTATGTCATTCCATGGGTAAGTTATTCGCAAAGGCATCCACTTGGTAGCTGGGAGGTGTTGGGAGGTTTCCTGTCCATGGGAAGGCTCACAGTGGAGGCAGGTGGCTGCTAGCATGCTCTTCTGCTTGGTTCTAAAGCTGACTTGTCTCCCTGCTATCATAGGTGCCAGATGCTGGGCTAAGCAACTGACAATGATCCATTTAATACTACAGTAACCCCACATGGGAGGAACTGTTAGGATTCGTATTTTACAGAAATGGGAACTGAGGCTCTGAGAGGTGAAGCAACTTGTGCAAGATCCCACAGCTGGTCAAGAGCAGGGTGGGACTGGGCGGGGCAGGCTCACTTGAACTTCAGGACACCCACGCTAGCCACTGCCATGTCTACAAACAAGTCTGGGTCTCTAACTTCTGCCTCCACCCCTGTTCCCTCTTGAAATGGCTGTCACGTCCCTCTCTATTGGTTATGGCCGCCACAAAGCCTGAAATACATTTTTCCATTTGGGAAATCTTTCTTGGGAAAAGAACAGCTAAGCCTTGCGATATTAGGACGATCCTCCAAAACGAAACATTCCTTGAAAACTCTACCATGGGGGAAGACACAGTGCCCTCTCCAGGGACTCAGAGAATCAATCAGAGACAGGAACATACAGGAATCAAGACAGCTACACATTTCTAAGAAAAACTAGACCCCAAAATGAGATGAGATTTGATGAGAGACGTTCTTTACTACCTCCATTTTTCTTTTTTATACCCCAGAGGTCGAGGTCATCAGGCAAGTGGAGAGGGAAGCCGTAGGAGGGAGTAACTCAGTCCACGTGGCTACCCTCACTCAGGCTGCAAAGGACCCTTCGTCAATAAGAGCTCAAAGAAAACCTGCATGAACATCTCTCGATCTAAGAACGCTCCGAGAGGGAGCCAAGCGCAGTTTTGTGAGGCCAGCGGCGGAGGCCGGAGCGGGGGGAGTCTCATGAGGAAACCCGGGAGGAACAGAAGCTCGGCTTACTCCCCCAGGCCACTGTGGGGTGTCCTGGGCACGGGAGTCCTGGGCATGGCCCAGGGGGCATCTGTCTCATAGCCACAGTCCCTTTGCCAATAAAGCAGGAGGCAACTGCATGTAGAAATAAGAATTTCAAAAATTCATGTACAGCCAAGTGACTGTAAGAGTGTGCTTTGTTGAAAACCAGTTGATGACACTGCCAGAGCCAGCAGCAGACTCACTGGTTTTCTCCCAGTTGTTGCCTGCAAGTGGAGACAGAGTTTAATTCACAGCGACTAGCTGTGTGATCCTGGGCAAATCACTTAACTTCTCTGAGTTTCAGTTTCCTTGTCTGTAAAATGGGGTTCCTGAGAGAGCCCATGCCACAGGCTGTTGGATTAAATAAGTAAACGCTGGTCAATCCCTTAGCACAGTGTCCCTCCTGCTCCTCATCATAATTCCATTCTAGTAACGCTACTGATCTCATTCATCGACAAAATATAAACTTACACAAAACAGAATCCTTTATAACACATTCTCTTGCTCCTTCAGTAGTCAAGGTTGGACGTCTCTACACTGACTGACACACTTGTGTGATTAAAACAAAATACCCCTCCCCACATTTGTGCCCTTAGGTTCACAGCTGCATCATCTGCAATAGCCGAAAGGTGGAAGCAGCCACGTGTCTGTGGAAGAACAGGTAAGCAAAATGTGGTCTATCATACAAGGGAGCATTCTTCCGCTTTCAGAGGAAGGACAGTCTGATGCATGCTACACATGGATGAACCTTGACGGACATGGTGCTCAGTGAAATCAGCCAGACACACAAGAACAGATATTGTACGATTTCACTGATACAAGGTACCCAGAGCAGATTCACAGAGACAGAAAGCAGAGTGGTGGTCGCTGGAGGCTGGGGTGAGGGGAAAACAGGGAGACAGTGCATCCATGTTTAATAGGGACAGAGTTTCAATTTTGCAAAATGAGAAGAGTTCTGTGGATCAATGTGAATGCACTCAACGCCAAACTGTACCTTAGAAATGGTGAGTACGGTCAATTTCATGTTATGTGTATTTTACCACAATTTAAAACACAAAAAAATTACATAAACCGGCCAGGCACAGTGGCTCATGCCTGTAATCCCAGCACTTTGGGAGGCTGAGACGGGCAGATCACCTGAGGTCAGGAGTTCGAGACCAGCCTGGCCACCACGGTGAAAGCCTGTCTCT
This sequence comes from Sapajus apella, assembly GCF_009761245.1. Taxonomy (NCBI): domain Eukaryota; kingdom Metazoa; phylum Chordata; class Mammalia; order Primates; family Cebidae; genus Sapajus; species Sapajus apella. Next base: position 8,951,899 of record NW_022436983.1, on the reverse strand, counting down.
ACTAAAAATATGACGACAACAACAACAACAACAACAACAAAATTAGCCAGATGTGATGGCAGGCACCTATAATCCCAGCTAATCGGGAGGCCGAGGCAGGAGAATCACTTGAACCTGGGAGGCAGAAGTTGCAGTGAGCTGAGATTGCAACATTGCACTCCAGCCAGGGTGACAGTGCAAGACTCTGTCTCAAAAAAAAAAAAAAAAAAAAAAAAAAATTGCCAAAACCAACACAAAAACTATCTCAGAGGTTTCCTTCTAGGATGTGGTGAAGCAAACGTCCTGAAAGTCGATTGTGCTAATGGCTGCGCCCCTCTGTGTTGAACTGTGCGCTTAAAATGGGCAGGGTTTGTGTTGTATAAACTGTACTTCTGTAAAGCTGTTCAAAGCAAGGAAGCAAATGCTAGGTTCATGAGGAACCCTGTAGTGTGACAGGTGCACTCACTGCCTCAGTTGTGGCCATGGCTTCATGGGTACATCCACGTGCCCAAACCTAGCAGATGAGGTGTTTTAGGCACGTGCAGTTTTACTGTATGTCAGCCACACCTCAATCAAGCTGCATTTAACAAAGCAGCAGAGTTATCCAAATAAGAATGAACCCCTAATACTTTATTAAGCAATGCCCCTTTTGGCGGGCATTTAGGTTTCAAATGTTATGCCACTGCAAATAATACTTCAATAAATATCTTTGTATAAAAAAAAGAAATACAGGTATTGTGTGTTCCCCTCCTCCCTGACTGGCAAGTCACAAAATTACCCATGGAGGGGTCCCGGGAAGTTGTCATTTTACTGAACAGTCCCCCTCAAATTCTTATAATCAGACATGTTTAGGGGAAACACTGGCTCGGACTTCACAGACTTGGCTTTTCAGGCGCTTATGTGTTGAGCGTCTACTTGGACAGCGAGTTTCAGGCTCTACAGACATTCTCTCCATGCCATATGCAGTCGAGAAGGCAGAGACCTGGGCATAAGAAGAACCCTGGCCCAGGTCACAGAATAAGAAGGAGCAGAGGGCTGATCTGCCTAAAAATGAACATCCATCTCTGCATTTTCTTCCCTTTTTGTTTTGAGAGGGAGTTTGGCTCAGTGCAACCTCCACCATCAAGCGATTCTCCTACCTCAGCCTCCCAAGTAGCTGGGATTACAGACAGGCATGCGCTATGCCATTCAGCTAATTTTGTATTTTTAGTAGAGCTCAGGTTTCTCCATGTTGGTCAGGCTGGTCTCGAACTCCCAACCTCTGGTGATCCCCCCTGCCTCGGGCTCCCAAAGTGCAGGCAGAGCCACCGCACCTGGCCAATCTCTGCATGTTCGAAAGCACACCTTGTTTTCCACCTCCTCTCCGGAAGTTGCACATTTTTGGAAAACTCTGGTTCTACGTGAGACAAGATGCAACTCCAAGAAATGGCCAGAAGAGGGTGCCAAGATTCTCTCCTCCCCTGGACCCGCCGGAACGACTCAAGAGCTCCACAGGGCTGACTCTGTCGCTGCCACCTGTCTGCGGTGTGCGATCACGGTGGCACCGCTGTGGATGAGCGCCACCCTGCGGCTGGCTGCACGACAGCGACGCGGCCCCTCCGTCCCCCAGTGGCCCGGACTCACCAGGGGTGGGTTTTCGATGACCAGTTCATAGGTCAGCCCCACAGACCCAAATCTCAGGATGTCCCCAGGGATGAGCTTCACAGCCACGTTCTGAATGTGGCACTCGTTGACAAACGTGCCGCTGCGGGAATTGAAGTCCTGGAGAACAAAGCTGCACTCCGCCTCGTTATATTCGATGAGCGCGTGGTGGTTGTCGATGTCAGGGGACTGCAAGGGAGGAGGAGGACAGTTGCAGCTGTGACAGCAAAAACGACATGGGCCCTAATGTTTCGAGCTGAGTGCTTTACATGTGTTGCTGCGCGGGGCCATCATGACAATCCTCATTTTAAAAGGTGAACGCTGATGGATCAGAGAGGTTAAGCAACTTGCCCAAGGCCACACAGCCAGTGTATGAAGGAGCTGGGATATGTGCTCTGTGTGACAACAGACCTGGGGACAGGTACCCAAATCGTTGGGTGGGGAAATCAGGCTACACAAAGGCAAAGGGATCTTGGGAGAGTCTTACTGGGCAAAGGTGGGGCCAGGGAATTGGCCATTTCTTTTCTTTTTATTTTTTTATTTTACAAAAGCCAAAATGGTCAAGGAATTGGCCATTTTCTATTTCCCTGACGCTGTATGGGTACTTAGGGTGGCACTCGGTCCCAGAACAGGAGGCAGAAATGGCCCAATCAAGATATAGAGAAAAGCACTAAAGAAGACGCTACTCTTACTTATAATCCCACAATCTCACCCCACCAACAGCAGTCATGATTAACATTGAGGTTCACATCCTTCCACGTTTTTTTTTTTTTTTTTGAGATGGAGTCTCGCTTTGTCTCCTGGGATGGAGTGCAGCGGCGTGATCTCGGCTCACTGCAACCTCTGCCTCCGGGGCTCAAGCGATTCTCCTGCCTCAGCCTCCCGAGTAGCTGAGAATACAGGTGTGCGCCACCACACCCAGCTAATTTTTATATTTTTAGTAGAGACGGGATTTCACCATGTTGGTCAGGCTAGTCTCGAACTCCTGACCTCGTGATCTGCCTGCCTCAGCCTCCCAAAGTGCTGGGATTACAGGCATGAGCCACCACGCCTGGCCCTTTCTATGTTTTTTTTTTTCTTTCTATGCTTACATTCTTTAAAACTTTTTTTAAACAAAATTAACCACACTCTACACATATAGCTTTATAACTACCTTTTAAAAACCCTGATGTATAATGAACATTTCCCATGCGATTAGTTATTTCTATTGCTTCTTAAAAGCTACTCCGGGTTTGCCTAACCACAGATGACCTACTTTTCAAAAGGTGGCTTGCTGTGACCATATTTCCCCAAAGGAAAGGGGCCCCAGCCAGTGTGTCTGTGAATTGATGGCAGAGGACAGAACCTCCTCTGTAATTTCACTTTAATAAGAGGACCGAGTGAAGCTCAGCACAAAGGAGGTGGCTGCACATTTCCCTGGCCGCAGGGCCCTGGAGGGACGAAGGGAAATGCCCTGACTGTGAGCGGCAGGGCACACTGGTCTTCATGGCACTGTCAACCACACATCCACGCCAGCTTAAGACTTGGCAATTTTTTTCCAAGTTTCTCTTCTCAGTGTGCCCTGTCCAGCTTTTATATAAAAGTACTTGCACTTAGACATCTAAAGTTCCGTAATATAATAACCACCAAGAACTTGTATTAATAATATACTACTAAGTATACTAGGATAACGATACAACATATTACTTACACATTACATGCCAGGAAATTGCTAAGTGCTTCCTTGCATTGTCCTATTTCATCTTCACAACAATCTAGAGATAATTTCCCATTTGGTAGATAAGGAAACTGAGGCACAGAATGAATGTACCCAAAGTCACCCAGCTTGACAAGGCACCTGGCTTGTACTCAGGTTTGCCTGATTCAAATGTCTGTGCTGTTACCCACTTTCCAAGTTTCCACCAAACACTTTGCCACCCAAACTATGGAAACACAGAAGAAGGCTGGAGTAGCCATACTAACTGCAGCCAAGGCAGATTTCAGAACAACAACAAAAAAACGGGATGAAGAGAAGCGTTAGGCTGGCTGCGTTGGCTCACGCCTGCAATCCCAGCACTTTGGGAGGCCGAGGTGGGTGGATTGCCTGAGATCAGGAGTTCGAGACCAGCCTGGCCAATACAGTGAACCCCTGTCTCTACTAAAAATACAAAAATTAGCCAGGTGTGGTGGTGCACACTTGTAATCCCAGCTACTTGGGAGGCTGAGGAAGGAGAATTACTTGAACCCGGGAAGTGGAGGTTGCAGTGAGCTGCCAAGATCACACCATTGCATACCAGCCTGGGTGAAAAGAGCCAAAAAAAAAAAAAAAAAAATAGAGAGAGAGCGAGCCACTACATAATGGTAAAGGGGCAGTTCTCCGAGAAGACGTAGCAATTATTAATATGTATGCACCTAACAACAGAGTGCCAAAATACGCAAGGCAAAAATTGATAGAACTGCAAAGAAAAATAGATAAGCCCAATATGACAGCTGAAAATTCCACAACCCTGTCAGTAATTAGCAGAGCCAGAAGGCAGAAAATTAGTAAAGACATAGTTAAACCGAATAACACCATCAACCAAAAAGACTAATTGATGTTTATAGAACAAGAAGATGCATGTTCTTCTCGGGCTGACAGAGAACACTCTCTAAGCTGTACCACGTGCTGAACCATGAAACACACCTCGGTGAATTTAAAAGAATAGAAATCATGTGGAGTATGCTCGCAGACCACAGTGGAAGTAAGCTTGAAATCAGTAACAGAAAGATAGGTGGAAAATCCCAAAACACCTGGAGATTAAACAACACACTTCTAAATAACACAAGGTGAAGGAAGAACTCTCAGGAGAAATTAAAAATCAACTAAATGAAAATGAAAATACAACTTCAAATTTGTGGGAAGCAGTGAAAGCGGTGCTTTTGAGGAAATCTGTAGCCTTGAATGCACACATAAGAAAAGAAGAAAGATCTGAAATCAATACTCAAAGCTTCTACCTTAGGAGACTAGAGGAAAAAGAGCAATATAAGCCTAACACAGACTCAGGCACTGAAATAAAAACTAGATCAGAAATGAATAAAATTGAAAACAATAGAGAGACTCAAAGAAAACAAAAGTTGGTTCTTTGGAAAGATCAATAGAACTGACAAACCTCTAGCACATAACCAAGAAAAAAAGAGAGAAGACACAAATTATTGATATCAGACATGAAAGAGAGGCCATCGCAGCTTATCCCATGGATAGATATATATTATATAAAATATACTGCATATAAATATTTATATCTATAATTTATCTATAATTTATATTATTTTATATATTATTTATAATGCTATATAAAGGAATATTATGAAAAGCTCTCTGTCCACAAATTTGATAACTTAGATAAAATGGACCAATTTCTTGAAAGATACAATCTACCCAAACTCATACAAGGAAGATGATCTGGGCCCTGATCTATTAAAGAATTCGAATTGATAGTTAATAACCTTCTAAAACAGAAAGCACCAGGCCCAGATGGGTTTATGGGTGAATTCTCTCAAACATTTAAGGAAGAAATGATACCAGCTCCCTACAATCTCTTCCAGAAAATAGAACCGGGGGAACACTTCCTAACTCATTCTATGAGGCCAATATCACTTGAATACCCAATCAAGATAAAGACATTACAAGAAAGGAAAACTACAAGTCGATATCTCTTATAAACATACATGCAAAGTCTTTAACAAATTATTAGCCAATAGAATCCAATAATGTATAAAAATAACTATACACTACAACCAAGTGGGATTTATTCCAGGCATTCAATAACTGATTTGGTGTTTGAAGATCAATTTATGTAATCTATTGCATCAAGAAGCTAAAGAAGAAAAGTAAAGGAGGAGATATATTCTATCTTGTATTTGTAATTGCCAAGTGAAATATGATGTTTAAAATCTTTTCATGTGCTTATTTGCCATCTGTATATCTTCTTTGGCAAAGTATCCGATCTTTTACCCACCTTTAATTTGGGTTGTTTGTTTTCGTATTGTTGGGTTTTCAGGTTCATTTATTTTGGATACATGTTTATAGCATCTTTATGAAGCAGGCGGAATGTTCTTCGGAAGGTAAAGGGTCAAACAAACCGGTACATCCATACAATGAGACACTAGTCAATGATAAAAAGAAATGGCCTATCAAGCCACAAAGAGATACAGGGCGACTTTAAATGCTTATTGTTTAGTGAAAAAAGCTAATCAAAAAGAGCTACATATTGTATGACTCCAACTACATGAAATTTGAACAAGGTAAAACTATAGAAAGGTTTGTTGTTGCCACGTGTCAGGGGAAGGCTGCGGGCGGGTGTGATGTTGAACAGGTTAGAGCACAGGGGATGCTGAGGGCAGTGGAACGCTTCGGTATGCTTCTGTAACGGTGAATAGCTGACATTATTCCTATGTCAAAACCCACAGAACTTTATAATGCAAAGAATGAATCCTAATGTAAACTCCCGGCCTGAGTCAAGAATAACATATGAATATTGATTCATCAATTGCAACACATGTGTGATAGTAATGAAGATATTAATAATAGGGGAAATTGTATGTATGAGTGAGTGTGGTGGGGGAGGGGTTGTTACATATGGGAACTCTCTGTACTATCTGCTCAATTTTCTGTGAACCTAAAACTGCTCAAAAAAAAAAGTCTAGTCATGCCTGAAATCCCAGCACTTTACGGGGCTGAGAAAGGCAAATCGCTTGAACCCAGCCTAGGCAATATAGGGAGACCCTGTCTCTACAAAAATAAAATAATTAGCCAGGTGTGGTGGTACACACCTGTGGTCTTAACTACTTGGGAGGTTGATGTGGGAGGACTGCTTTGGCCCAGGAGGTTGAGGCTGCAGTGAGCCATGATGGCACGACCACACTCTAGCCTGGGCAACAGAATAAGACCCTGTCTCAAAACAAAGGTTTATCAAATAAACATTAAAACAGATTAGCTCTTTGGGAAATGCTACCCACATCATCTTCATCTCCGTTCCTACTGACTACGTTTTGTTGTGCTCTATGATCTCTCTCTCCTTCCCTTTTTTGGTTTGAGATGGAGTGTCACTCTATTGCCCAGTCTGGAGTGCAGTGGTGTGATCCCAGCTCACTGCAACCTTCACATCCCGGATTCAAGCGATTCTCCTCTCTCAGCCTTCCAAGTAGCTGGGATTACAAACGTCCACCATCACACTCAGCTAATTTTGTATTTTTAGTAGAGACAGGGTTTCACTATGTTAGCCAGGCTGGTCTCAAACTCTGGACCTCAGATGATCCACCTGCCTCGGTCTCCCAAAGTGCTGGGATTATAGTCGTGAGCCATTGCACCCAGCCTATGAACTCTTAATAACTTATCAAAGAGATAATTTCTATGTGTTGCATTTTGTTTTTCTCTTCCCAAATCCCATTACTTTCAGCTCTTCAAAAGCTGTCAAGCTGTGATTAAGAAATCAAAGCCAACAGGAAGTTCTGGATGATACCACAAAATGAGACAAGCCTCTGCCTCGTTGTCAGGCCAAGGGAGAGTTTTTGAGGACTGCCTGATAATACCACTCCCTCCTGTACTTAAATAACTGCATACAACTGGTGTTGGTTAAAGCTCTGCTGCTAATATAGGCTGAATGCACAAGTTCCACTCTGCTGAGGTGTCTCATTATGAGATTAACTGCTGTTTTGTTTTTATTATTATTAGCAGCTAATGTATTTTGAGAACTTCCTGTGAACTGAGCCTCACCAAAGCACTTTGTGTTCATTCCCTCATTTAATCTGCAAAACAGCTCTTTACAGGGAGTTCTACTAACATCTCCATATTACAGATGGAGAAGCGGAGACTCAAAAGGTGAAGGGAGAGACCAGCATTACCCTGTCACCAAAACCAGATGAACACATTATAAGAAAACTACAGACCAATATCCCTAATGAATATTGATGCAAAACTCTTCAACAAAATATTAGCAAACAGAATTCAACAGCTTATTGAAGGATTATACACCATGGCCAGTGGGATTTATTCCTGGAATGCAGGGATGGTTCAACATGAAAATCAATCTGTATAATACAACACATTAACAGAATGAAGAGCAAAAACCAGATGACTATTTTGACTGATGGAGAAAAAGCATTTGGCAAAATTCAACACTCTTTCCATGATAAAAACACTAAAAAAAACTAACAATAAAAAAATTACATCAACGTAATAAAGGCCATATATAAAAAGCCCATAGCTAATATAATTCTCAGTGGTGAATGACTAAAACTTTTCCTCTAAGACCAGGAATGAGATAAGGATGCCCACTCTCACCATTTCTATTTGAAATAGTACTGGAAGTCCCAGCTAGAGCAGTTAGACAAGAAAAAGAAGTAAAAGAAATTCAATATATCCCAGAAGCAAAATTATCTTTATTGTTAGACAACAAGATTTTTATATGTAGAAAGCCCTAAAGATTACACACACACAAACACACACACATATACACACAACCCTGTTAGAACCAATAAATGAATTCAGTGAAGTTGCAGGATGCAGAATCAGCACAGAAAAATCAGGAGTATTTCTATACACTAACAATGGACAAGCCAAAAAATAAAGTAAGAAAACTATTCCAGGCTGGGCACGGTGGCTCACGCCTGTAATCCCAGCACTTTGGGAGGCCGAGGAGGGTGGATCATGAGGTCAAGAGATCGAGACCATCCTGGCCAACATGGTGAAACCCTGTCTCTATTAAAAATACAAAAATTAGCCGGGCATTTGGCACACACCTGTAGTCCCAGCTACTTGGGAGGCTGAGGCGGAAGACTACCTTGAACCCGCGAGGCGGAGGTTGCAGTGAGGTGAGACTGCGCCACTGTGCTCCAGCCTGGCAACAGAGCAAGAGTCTGTCTCAGAAAAAAAAAAAAAATAAATAAACGGTTCCATTTACAATAGCATCAAAAAGAAGAAAATATTAGAAATAGGCTTAACCAAGGAGGCAAAAGACTCGTACATTGAAAACTATACAATGTTGCTGAAAGAAATTAAAGAAGACACAAATAAATGGAAAGACAACCCATGTTCATGAATTGGAAGACCTAATATTATTTAGAACATCAATGCTACCCAAGCAACCTACAGGTTTAATGCAATCTTTATCAAAATCTCAATGGTGTTCTTTGTCCCAGAAATAGAAAATTGTATTCTAAAATGTACATGGATTCTCAAAGGAACCCTGGGTAGCCAAAACAGTCTTGAAAAAGAAGACCAAAGCTGGAAGTGTATACTTCCTGGTTTCAAAAGCTATTAAAAAGATAGAGCAATCAAAACAGTGTGGGCCTAGTATTTATGCCAGACGCATAGAACAGTGAAACAGGTTAGAAAGCCCCAAAATAAGCCATTATGTGTAGGGTCAAATTATTTTTGACAAGGGTATCAATATCATTCAATGGTGGAAAGGACAGTCTTTTGAACAAATGATGCCGGGAAAACTGGGTATCTACACGTATCAATAAAAGAATGAAACTGGACCCTTAACTTACACCGTAAACAAAAATTAGCTCTAAATGGATCAAAGACCTAAACATAAGAGCTAAGACTATAAAACCTTTAAAAGAAAACATAGAAGAAAAGCTTCAGGACAATAGATGTGACAATTATTTCTTGGCAATGACACCAAAAGCACAGGCAACAAAAGCAAAAATAGATGAACTGGAACACATTAACGTTAAAACTTCTGTGTATCAAAGGATACACTCAACACAGTGAAAAGGCAACCAATGGAATGGAAGAAAACATTTGCAAATCACATATCTGAAAAGGGGCTAATATCCATGATATATAAAGAAACCCGCAACTCAAGAGTAACAAAACCAAAACAACCCTATCAAAAAACGTGCAAAGGATTTGAATGGACTTTCTCCAAAGAAGATATGCAAATGGCCAACAAGGATATTAAAAGAATGCTCAACATCACAAATCATTAAGAAATGCAAATCAAGGCCGGGCATGGTGGGTGGCTCATGCCTGTAATCTCAGCACTTTGGGAGGCCAAGATGGGTGGATCATGAGGTCAGGAGTTCAAGACCACCCTGGCCAAGATGGTGAAACCTCGTCTCTACTAAAAATACAAAAATTAGCTGGGCGCAGTGGCGGGCACCTGTAATCCCAGCTACTTGGGAGGCTGAGGCAGGAGAGTCGCTTGAACCTGGGAAGCGGGGGTTGCAGTAAGACAAGATCTCGCCACTGCACTCTAGCCTGGGCAACAGAGCAAGACTCTGTCTCAAAAAAAAAATAAATAAAAAAGAAAGAAATGCAAATCAAGCTCTTCCCACCGCGCAAGATGCCGAAAGGAAAGAAGGCCAAGGGGAAGAAGGTGGCTCCGGCCCCTGCTGTCTTGAAGAAGCAGGAGGCCAAGAAAGTGGTGAATCCACTATTTGAAAAAAGGCCTAAAAATTTTGGCATTGGACAAGACATCCAGCCCAAAAGAGACCTCACCCGCTTTGTGAAATGGCCCCGCTATATCAGGTTGCAGCAGCAGAGAGCCATCCTCTATAAGCGGCTGAAAGTGCCTCCTGCAATTAACCAGTTCACCCAAGCCCTGGACGGCCAAACAGCTACCCAGCTGCTGAAGCTGGCCCACAAGTACAGATCAGAGACGAAGCAAGAGAAGAAGCAGAGGCTGCTGGCCCGGGCCGAGAAGAAAGCGGCTGGCAAAGGGGACGTCCCCACGAAGAGACCACCTGTCCTTCGAGCAGGAGTCAACACCGTCACCACCTTGGTGGAAAACAAGAAAGGCAGCTGGTGGTGATTGCTCATGATGTGGATCCCATTGAGCTCGTTGTCTTCTTGCCTGCCCTCTGTCGTAAAATGGGAGTCCCTTACTGCATCATCAAGGGGAAGGCAAGACTGGGACGTCTAGTACACAGGAAGACCTGCACCACTGTCGCCTTCACACACATTAATCCGGAAGACAAAGGTGCTTTGGCTAAGCTGGTGGAAGCTATCCGCACCAATTACAATGACAGATACGATGAGATCCGGCGTCACTGGGGAGGCAATGTCCTGGGTCCCAAGTCTGTGGCTCGCATTGCCAAGCTCGAAAAGGCAAAGGCTAAAGAACTTGCCACGAAACTGGGTTAACTGTATACTGTTTTCTTTAAATAAAAATAATTAAAACAACAACAACAACAAAAAAGAAATGCAAATCAAAACCACAAGGTGATACCACTTTGCACCCATTAGGATGGCTACTATAAAAACACAGAAAATAAGTGTTGGAGATGACGTGGAGATAGGAAACTGCTGTGTGCTGTGGCTGGGAATGTAAAACAGTGCAGCCGCGGTGGAATCAGGATTGTGGTTCCTGAAAATTTTAATAATAGAATTACCATATGATCTGGCAATGTCACTTCTGGGCATATATTCAAAAGAATTCAAAGCAGGGTCTCAAAGAGACTTTTGTACAGTCATGTTCCCAGCAGCGTTATTCACAGTGGCCAAAGGGTGAAAGCAACCCAGGTGTTCATTGACAGATAAACAGATAAACAAAATGTCGTCCATCCAAACAATGGATGTTATTTAGCCTTTAAAGAAAGGCAATTCTGACACATGCCACAACGTGAATGAATCTTGAGACCATATGCTAGTGAAATAAAGCAGTCACGAAATACACACTGTGGCCGGGCAGTGTGGCTCACACCTATAATCCCAGCACTTTGTGAGGCTGAGGTGGGAGGATGACTTGAGCCCAGGTGTTAGGGGCCACCCTGGTGACATAGTGAGACCTCGTTTCCAGCTCTCCTACTTCCTAGTGGGGTGATCTTGGGCAAGTGATCTATTCCCTTGGGACCTCAGTTTCCTCATCAGTAAACAGGGATAATATCAGACTAGCCCTTATGGTTTTGTGGTGAAGATGAAATGAAACAGTATATATAAAAAGCACTTAGAAGAGTATTTTAGCCCATATAGCAGGTGTTAAAACGCTCCCTATTAGGCGCAGAAGGATGGGCTTAGCACTTGGAAAGCCCTGAGTTCAAGTCCCATCTCTGCTGTGTTCCTGCTGTGCAGCCTGCGACAAGTTTCTTTGCCTCTCTGAGGCTGCTTCCTATGCTGCAAAAATGAGTGTGATAAGCTGTATCTCAAAGGACTGACAAAAGATTCTATTTGGCAAAATTTTCTGTGCAGTAGGATAACATTTTTTGAAATTGGTGTGTGTGTGTGCATGCACATGTGTACTTTTTTGCAAAGACACGGGGACTTGCTATGTTCCCCAGGCTAGAGTGCAGTATCTATTTCCAGGTCCCATCAAAGCATCATAGTGCCCTGAACCCCTGGGCTCCAGTGATCTTCCTGCTTCAGCCACCTGCGTGGCTGGACTACAGGCACATGTGTGTGTTGAATCATACTGCTTTTTACCTTTTGGTCCTTGGCCATCCCACGCCCCCACTCTGACCCCTGCCACTGCCTCAGGAAAGGGATGTAATGGAAAAACAGAAAAAGCTGGGGGTTTCAAAGGAATAGGATGTGAGGAAATGGCCAGGGCTCTGGTGAGACTGTGAGTCTGGAGCGGAGGGAAAGAGGAAGTTTGTATGCTTCCCTCCTGTCAATCAGAGCCTTGCCCAGCTTCTCTGGGGGAGTCCCGAGGAGTGGGCAAGTCCCCGAGAAGATGGTGGTTCGGGGGTATCGCTCAGAGCTCCTCAGCATCAGTGCAGCCCTGAGAGAGGGAGGGAGAGTTGCGAGAGTCCTGAGCGATGGAGCCTGTGACATTTTCCCCTGGTGCACTGAGGGCTTGAAAGAACCTTGAGCTGGGACAGCAACCTGTGCCCACTTGCTAGGCGCTCACGACAGAGCAGCGATTACTCATCCTCGTGTCCACACCCCATGCCGGAAGTCCTCTTTTCCTGAAGCTCTTTGTCTCTGCCTGGTCCCAGACGGCCTGACCATGAATCCCAGCCCTCCGTGCCCTTCCTACATGACCCTGGGCAAGTTCCTTAGTCTGTGCCACAACTTCCTTATCTGTAAAATGAGGAAAAGGATGTCCCTACCTTGTGGAGTTGTTGAAGGGATTAAATGAGTTATACACACAAAAGGGCAAAGAACAACGCTTGGCAAAAAATAAGCCCATGATAACTCGAACGGTAAAATCATCCTCTTAGCTCATCCACCATCTTTCTCTACTGTCCCTGGCAGTGACCCTACCGATTCTTCTGAGAAGCTCTCAACATCCCAAAACATCGCTTCCCTCTCCATGGCAAGAGTCCAGGCAAGAGATGGTAATAATTGTGGTTGGCAGAACGGGCCCTCAAAGGTGTCCATGTCCTAATCCCTGGAGCCTGTGCTACCTACATGGCAAAGGGATGGTGCAGATATAACGCTGCCTAATCAGTGATCTTGAATCAGGTTAACCTGGATTATCCAGAGGGGGCTAATCCAACCACGTGAGCCCTTAAAAACAAAGAACTTGGCCAGGTGCAGGGGCTCACACCTGTAATCCGAGCACTTTGGGAGGCCAAGGCGGGTGGATCACCTGAGGTCAGGAGTTCAAGAATAAATAGCCTGGCCAACATAGTGAAACCCTGTCTCTACTAAAAATATGAAGAAATTAGCCAGACATGGTGGTGCGTGCCTGCAATCCCAGCTACTCGGGAGGCTGAGGCAGGAGAATCACTTGAACCCAGGCAGCAGAGGTTGGCAGTGAGCTGAGATCACGCCACTGTTCTCCAACCTGGACAACAGAGTGAGACTGACTCAAATTAAAAAAAAAAAAAAAAAAAAAAGGGTATCTGTACACTCACGCTCACGGCAGCGTTATTCACAGTAGCCAAAAGCCGGAGGCAACCCAGGTGTCCATCAACAGATGACTGGATCAACAAAATATAATTCAGACATGCAGCAGCACACTATTCAGCCTTAAAAAGAAAGGGAAAAAAGGAAGGAAACTGACACATGCTGCGAACCTTGAGAACGTTATGCTAAGCGAAATAAGCCAGCCGCAAAAGACACTTACTATACGATTTAATGTCCATGAGGAACATGTAATAAGCCCATTCAGAGACAGAAAGCACTTTCTGTCAGAAAGATGGCAGTTGCCAGGGAGTGGGGGTCTGGGGGGCTGGGAGAGGAAGGGGAGCTCTTCTTTAGTAGATGTAGAGTTTCAGTTTTGCAAGATGAAGAGCATTCTTGTGGATGGATGGTGGTGGCAGAACAACAATGTGAGGCCGGGCGCGGTGGCTCGCACCTGTAATCCCAGCACTTTGGGAGCCCAAGGTGGGTGGATCACCTGAGGTTGGGAGTTCGAGACCGGCCTGACCAACATAGTGAAACCCAATCTGTGCTAAAAATATAAAAATCAGCCAGGCATGGTGACACATGCCCATAATCCCAGCTACTCAGGAGGCTGAGGCACGAGAATTGCTTAAACTTGGGAGGCAGAGGCCACAGCGAGCTAAGATTGTGCCACAACACTGCAGCCTGGGTAACAGAGTGAGTGAGGCTCTGTCTCCCCACCCCCACAAAAGAACAACAACAACGTGAATGCAATTAATGCCACTGAACTGTAGACTTAATATGGCGAAGATGGTAAATTTTATGTTATGTGTGTTGAATAAACAGAGATGATGATCTAGTACTTTTCTTGGAACTTCTTGCTCTTGCAAGCCCTGCACATGCTGGAGGGAGAGTAGGCCCATCCATTGCTGTGATATTAAGGGAGAAAAAAGTTCCCCGAGGACTGATGAGATCAGAGGAGGCATGTCGCAGAGCACAGGACGCCCGGTGGGGAGCCAGGGCTGAGTGTGCCGGCACAGCCGAGGCGGGAAGGTGAACAGCCTGTTCTGATGGGACAGCGGGCAGCTGCACTTCCCCCAGGCCTGATGCCTCGGTGGATTTCACCGCAGCACATGGGAGGGGTGAGCATCTTTATCCAGGCCCACAACACCCGTTATCCTCTCTCTCAAAACTTGAAGGGTTCACTCACAGTATGGGAAATGTGAATCAAAAATGCCGTGGATGCCATGTTGTGCCCCCCAGGTGAGCAGAGATTTGTCAGGTAGGTCACACACTTCACCAGGGAGGGGAGGGGGTGCCCCCACTGCTGGGGGGGGGCCTGACCCTGTAAGCCTTCACTGGAGGGCAGTGTGGCGATGCCATCAGAGCTGCAGCCATACAAGCCCTTGACACGGCACATGGACTCACACGTCTGTGAAATGATGGGTAAAAGCTATTCAGTGCACCATTGTTTAATAATCATAAAAAAGACTTTGATACCGGCTCTGATGGTTCTTATCGGCAGCCCAGAAATGGCAGGTGCCAGGCAAAGGGATACGGCTCGTGGGGTTGGATGGTTCTGTTGTGTTTGTGAGATTACTCCTGTGCCCTGACCTCTGATCCCATATGAGAAGGGGTTGACCTGCTATAGAGAACATTCCCCCCAGGGAGAAAAAAGTCAACTAGCAGGATGCTGTCCACAAAGGGCGGAAAGGCAGGCACAAGTGTTTCTCCCGCATCCCCTGCGGTTTCTGTCCTTTGCTTTTCTCCATGGTCTTCTAGCCATGGCACTGCATTCGCTCGGGCTGCCCTCTAAGTTAATTGTAAAGGGAATCCTGAAACCTCCCCAGTGAAGGGCAGGGAAAGGGTAAGGTCCTAGGAAGAAGATCAACTCTCCACTCATTTTTTTTTTTTTGAGGCAGAGTCTCCCTCTGTTGCCCAGGCTGGAGTACAGTGGCATGATCTCGGCTTACTGCAACCTCCCAGGTTCAAGTGATTCTCCTGCCTCAGCCTCCCAAGTAGCTGGGATTGCAGGCATGTATCACCACACCTGGCTAATTTTTGTAGTTTTAGTAGAGATGGGGTTTCACCATGATGGCCAGGCTGGTCTCAAACTCCTGGCCTCAAGTGATCCTCCCACCTTGGCCTCCCAAAGTGCTGGGATTACAGGCGTGAGCCACTGCGCCCGGCCAGTTTTCCACTCTTTGGTCTTTGCTCCTCTTTTCCTCAAAACAAAGTATATTGAAATCATACACAAAAAGAAAAACAAAAAGAGCAAACAGGAGCTCCCCTGATATCAGAATGGAAGAAGCCACTGTCCCTGGAGATGGCACAGCAAGAGGGAGGGAAGCGTCAAGGCTGGGCTCTCAAGGTGCGGTCCTGGAAGCATCTCTGTGGGGACCTCCACTTGAGCAAAGCAGAGAAATGGGCAGATTCCTGACTTCACCTAATCCCACTGTGTCAGAAGCCTGGGGATTCATGTTTAAAAATCACACTCTTATGCACACAAAAAGCCCAACAACTATTGGCTTGTGACATTGCTGCATTCTGGAAGAATTAAGTCCCTTTCCTATCGGTGTTTAAGTAACAGCCACATCCAACTATAAACATTACAGTTCAAAAACAGCATCATATTATATGGATTATAATCAGAAGGTTCAGCTCTGAAATGGGCGAAGCTGGTGGCCGAGGTTTTCCAGCCCTGTGCAATGCAGGAGGGGAGATTCTGAAAGGAGCTTCTGATTTTATCACATGGCAACCAGGGAGCCCATTTCAACAGGCAGGACTCCCACTTGATGAAAATCCGTCAGTGGCATCTTCCCATCATTTTTCAGATAAAGACCAAAATGCTTAAGGTGGCATGAAGGAGTCCTGCCTGTCTCTTAGCTCTCCCCCTTCCCACTCTGACCTCTACACACTGGTTTTCTTTCAGTCTAACAGGCGTACCACATGCTCTTCCACCCCAGGGCCTTTGCACATGCGGCTTCTTCTCTGTCTAGTTAAGTCCTCGTCATCCTCTATATGCCTTTCCTTTACAGCCCTGACATAGGCTTGAAACCATCTGCAGAGCAGATCCTCTCATAGGAGAAAGAACTATGTCTCTCTCCTAGCAGCTTCCTGATTGCAAAGACCATGTGTGAGTATCCCCAGGCTTACCTCTGTGCTGGGGCTCCAGGCAAATGTCTGTGGAATGAATGAGTGATAATAAGAGCAAAAACCAGGCTGGCTAAAACAGGCTTCCTGTTGCCATTAGGAAACCAAACTCCTTTCACGATACAGAAAAAAAAAAAAAAAAAGTCTGGAGAGCAACACCCTACAAATATCAATTCGGATTGTCCCTGAGTCATATGATTACAAGTGACTTTTATTTTTTTCTTCACAGTTTGTTTTCTCCCAATGTTTTAAAAACCAATAGGTACATAATTACCTTCCATTATCAGAATATGTGAATGATGTTAGAATATGACAATATCAATAAGCAAAAAAAAATGTCAGCTTTGCAAATCAATATATTAATAAATCTTTAGAAGCATGGCTCCTATTCTTTAGATTTATCCAAGTAAATAAAACAATCTTTTTTCTTTGCTAGGTATAACTGCTGAGTAATTTCAACGCTGATTTTTTTTTCTAGATTCCTGCACCTTATTTAGTGGAATGACTTCTAGTGGCACAAATAAGACAAACGATAAATTGACTGTTGAATTATTACTCAGGGTGGCCTACAGCTGATCATGCATGATTCTCAAGTTAATCAGAAAGCACAGTGAAGGCAGAAGCAGGGTAATTTTCACCTTATCTTGTCTTATATTTTCTGAAAAATATGGGCACCCTGTAGGTTTCAGTTCTTCAAAAACGAGTCTGTGTCCCCCACATCCCTTCTTAAAGCAAATCTCCTCTCCCAAATCAATTTAAGCTTTGGGAAGAAGATTTGTCTAAGAGAAGATATAAAAGCCCATTAAAAGTCTATTCACAAAGCATCTGGCAATTCATGTATCATCTGTTCTCTCGGGAGCCAATGTAAGCACATGCTTCTGGAAATGCAACTGATTCCTTCATAAATCAATGGAACTGTTGCTGACAGTGGTGACTTACTTTTTAAACCAAGGCCAAGGAGCAGTAAGCAGGCTATTATTTTTATACAGTCAATGCTGCTCAATTTCTGTCTGTCTCTCTCGCTTTCTCTCTCTCTCTCTATATATATACATATACATAATATATATATATATATACATACATATACATAATATATATATATATATATATAAAATAATTGTCCTCATTAGTTTCCTTTTCCAAGTAACTTGTTAATATCAGTGGATACCCATCTTAACCCTATGAACAAGAATTCTCAGTCTCCATGTTACGTGACCATAATAATGATTATGGTGTCATTTATTTAGTACCATGTGCCAAGTACTTTATATGCATTTTCTCATTTAATCCCTGCAATCCTGTGAGATAAGTGGTTTACAGATGGAGAAAATGAGCTCAGTATGATTAAGTAATTTGCTCGAAGTCACACAGACAGAAAACGGTCTAAGAGATTCAAATCCAGGTCTGTCTCCAAAGTCTGTGCTTTTAAAAATTACTAGTTTTTTACTAATTTATGACTAATATCATAGTCCAGTTCAAAACAGAGATCATTGTCTCTACCTTGGCCACTCAGAAAGTAAAGCTACCTTAAATCTATCCCTTGTTATGATACAGAAGAAACAACGATTCTTTTTATTTGATTCTTCCTCTTTGCACAAGAGCAGTTTTTTTGTGTTTTTGTAGGGAGACCATGTAATGGATGAGAATCTCAAGGGAAGGTATGTTGGGTTATTTTAAAATCTATTGCATTTACAACGCTCTTAGAAAACTATAAATACAGAGGGATTGTTCTCCATTTGATAAAGAACATCGACAAAAAACCCTACAGTTAATATCATATTTAATGATGAAAGACTGAATGCTTTTCCCCTAAAATCAGGAACAAGGCAAATATAAAGATTTATACTGCTCTTATGCAACAGAGTGCTAGAAGTCCCAGCCAATGCAATATCTCAAGAAAAGAAAATTAAAAGTATACAGATGAAAAAGGTAAAAATAAAACTGTTTCAGTTTGTAGATAACATGGTAACATCCTAAGAAAGTGACAAAAAAAACTTCTAGAAAGTTCAGTTAAGGTTGCAAGATACCATATAAGCATACAAAAAACAATTATGTTTCTATATACTGGCAATGAACGATGGCCACTGAAATTTAAAGTGTAATACTATTTACCATCACAAACAAAAAAGGAGAAATTAAGTACTTACGTATAAATTCAGCAAAACATGTACAAGATTTGTATGCTGAAAGCTACAAAGTATTCATGAAAGAAATCAAAGACAACCTAAATCAACACAGAAACATACCATGTTCATGGATTGAAAAACAACATAGTAAATACATAAATTCTTTCCACATTGATATATAGGTTTAAACATAATTTCTATCAAAATCTCCGTAAGACGGTTCATAGATGCAGACAGACTTATTCTGAAATTTATATGGAAAGGGAAAGGAAGCAGAAGAGGTAAAACAATTTTGAAAACAAAAAATGAAATGGGAGAAATTACTCTATCTGACTTAAGACATACATAGCTGCAGTAATCAAGACTGTGTCATTTGGTAAAAGGGTAGACACATAGATCAATGGAACACAATAGGGAACTCAGAAACAGGCCCCTCACAAGTATGGCCAAATGATTTTTTACAAAAATGCAAATGCAATTTAATGGAGAAAGAATAGTCTTTCCAAGAAATGGTGCTGGAGCAACTGGCTATCTATAGTGGGGGAAGAAAAAAAGAACCTTGACCTAAGCCTCACATTGTATACAAAAATGAATTCAAAATGGTTCATGGACTCAAACATAAAACTCTAAAACTTTTAGAAAAAAAAAAAAAACAGAGAAAAAACTTTAGGATCAAGGACTTAGCAAAGTGTTCACAGACGTGACACCAAACACATGATAAACCGGACTTCATCAAAATTCACACTTTTGCTCTGAGGAAAGCAAAAGTTTCTCCTCTGTTAGAAGGATGAAAAGACAAGCTACATAGGCTGGGAGAAAATATTTGCAAACCATGTACCTGACAAGGCACTCATATCTGGAATACACACAGAACTTTCAAAACTCAACAGTAAAAAACCCAAACAGTCTAAGCAGAAAATGGGCCTAAGACCTGAAGAGGCATTCTATCAAAGAGGATATGCAAAAGCCAATTAAGGACATGAAAAGATGTCATGCATCACTAGCTGTTATGGAAATGCAAATTAAGAGCATGATGAGATATCACTGTAATCTTACAGAACAGCTAAAATAAAAATTAAAAATGACAACATCAATTTTTACAGACAACACTGTATTCTTACAGAACAGCTAAAATAAAAATTAAAAATGACAACACCAATTGCTGGTGAGGATGCAGAGAAACTATCTCATAGGTTACAGGTGGGAATGTAAAATAGTACAGTCACTCTAGATAAGAGTTTCACCGTTTTTTTTAGACACCAAACATATACTGACCAGAAGATCTAGCAATCACACTCCAAAGTATTTATCCCAGAGAAAGAAACACGTATGTTTACCCAAAAACTTGTACACAAATATTTATAGCAGACTTATTTGTAACAGCCCCAAATTGGAAATAATAAGAATGTCCTTCAATATGTGAATGGCTAAACAAACAGTGGTACATCCATACGATGGAATCCTGCTCAGCAACAAAAATGAACAAGCCGACAACCTAAATGGATCTCAAGGCATTATGCTGAGCCAAAGCAAAGCAAAGCAAACAAAAGCTCCAGTCTCAAAAGGCCACACACTGTACAATTTCATTTCTTTTTTTTTCTTTCTGAGACAGAGTCTTGCTCTGTCGCCCAGGCTGGAGTGAAGGAGCACGATCTTGGCTCACTGTAACCTCCACCTCCCAGTTCAAGTGATTCTCCTGCCTCAGCCTCCCAAGTAGCTGTGATTACAGGTGCCCGTCATCACGCCCAGTTAATTTTTGCATCTTTAGTAGAGATGGGGTTTCACCATTTTGGCCAGGCTGGTCTCGAACTCCTGACCTCAAGTGATCCACCAGCCTCGGCCTCCCAAAGTGCTGGGATTACAGCCATGAGCCACCACGCCCGGTCATATAATTTCATTTCTATAACATTCTCAGAATGACACAATTCTAGAGATGGAGCACAGATGAGTGATTGCCAGGGGTAGGGGTGGTGCAGAGAGAACGTATTGTGGCTATAAAGGCTACCAAAAGGGAAACCTTTGATGAGGGAATAGTTTTATATTTTGATTGCAACACACAAATCTATTCATATACACGTGATCTATAAAATGGTACAGAACTACTGTCTCTCTCTCTCTCTCACACACACATACACACACACACACACACACACACACACACACACACACACAGCACCTATGTCAATTTCCTGGATTTGATATTGTTATAGTCACACATAGTTTGTAACCATTGGAGGAAACTGGGTGAAAGGTAGGTGTGATCTCTATGGAACTTCCTGTGAATCTCTAATTTCAAAATAAAGAGTTAAAAAAAGTCTCTTGAGTAAGGTCTGAAAGAAATCTGCTTTTCACAGTTATGAAGAGATTCCACAGCATTTCTCTTTCCACTTCAATATTTTAACCCCCTTCCATATTTCGAAAGGCTCAAAGCCACTGGTTTCATTATTCTTCTCCTTCCTTCAATTTCCTCGGCTGTCAATGAGCTGAGGCTTTGGACCAAACCACAGCTAACTCAAAGAATGAAATGAAAGAATGCCCAGGCTAAGCCCAGGACTTGGAGGTCCAGGGCTTCCCTGGCCTCTGAGGGGCCCACAGCAGTCCCATGGGGTTTTGAAAGGGAGAGAGCCCTAGCCCAGAGCAGGCAAAGGCCAAAGCACCAGGTCTATGCCCACCTTCCGAACCACACATCAGGCTGCTGGGGAGATGACCACAGGTGTTAGGTAGGAGGTGGTACTCCACTCCAGAGGTGGGGCTCAGACGCCAGACCAGATTGAGGACTGGCTAAAACAGGGCCAAGGTGAAAGCAGTTTTCAATCAGACCTGCCCACCAGTGTGCCATGTCAATTTACTATTGCCATGGCAACACCTGGGAGTTGTCACCCCTTTCCACGGCACCCAATGATCCAAAAGTTATTATCCCTTCCCTGCATAAACCACCCCTTAATCTGCATGCCATTAAAAGTGAGTATAAGGCCAGGCACGGTGGCTCACACCTGTAATCCCAGCTCTTTGGGAGGCTGAGCAGGCAGATCACAAGGTCAGGAGTTCAAGACCAGCCTGGCCAACATGGTGAAATCCCATCTCTACTAAAGATACAAAAAATTAGCTGGGCATGGTGGCAAGCACCTGTAATCCCAGCTACTCAGGAGGCTGAGGCAGGAGAACCGCTTGAACCTGGGAGGTGGAGGTTGCAGTGAGCTGAGATCACGCCACTGCACTTCAGCCTGGGTGACAGGGTGAGACTCCGCCTTGGAAAATAAATGAATAAATAAAAATAAAAATTAAAATTAAAGTGAGTATAAATATGACTGCAAAACTGCCCTGAGCTGCTACTCTCTGCCTACGGGGTAGCCCAGCTCTGCGGGAGCAGTCACACAGCTGTCACACTGCCGCTTCAGTGAGGCTGTTTGCTTCTACTCCTGGCTTGCCCTTGAATTCTTTCCCAGGCAAAGCCAAGAACCCTCTCAGGATAATCCCTACTTTGGGGCTCATCTGCTCTGCATCGGGTGGGACATCAACAGATGTGTTCAGCAAAGGACAGCATCATGCTCTGCACAGCACTCAGCTTCACTCTTTATCCCAGGGAAATGGGGTACCCTTGGCAACTGGCTGTTGGTGGCACACAAAGGAAAGGTATGGCTGTTTGCTTAAGGCCATGTTGTACAAGAGATTTGTGTCCACATAATGCTAAGGTCTGTTGGAGAGGGAAGGAAGGGGCCGGGGGGGGAAGGGAACAGGTGGGAAGACTTCTTACCTGTAAAACAAGGTCTGAATCTTCATGCCTTCCAATTGTGGTACTTTTATTTAGGACAAAAAAACCTTCTGCGCTCTTCAGATAGGCTTTCATTCTCTCTGTTTTCCCTACATAAGGTTTTCAGAAAGAATTTTGTTAGAAAAATTCAGTCCTCCAATTATTCAGCAAAGTCACACTTAGAATGAATGAAATAACCATTGAGTCATGTCCAAAGTGAGAAATTCGAAGAGCGGGGAGTCGATAGATGAGTCAACAATGAAAAGGACAATTCTGCAGGTTTTTTTTTTAAATTTATTTTATTGCATTTTAGGTTTTGGGGTATATGTGAAGAACATGCAAGATTGTTGCATAGGTACACACGTGGCAGTGTGATTTGCTGCCTTCCTCCCCATCACCTACATCTGGCATCTCTCCCCTTGCTGTCTCTCCCCAACTCCCCACCCCCCACCATCCCTCCCCTATTTCCCCCCAACAGACCGCAGTGTGTAGTGCTCCCCTCCCTGTGTCCATGTGTTTTCATTGTTCAACACCCGCCTATGAATGAGAACATGCGGTGTTTGATCTTCTGCTCTTCTGTCAGTTTGCTGAGAATGATGGTTTCCAGGTTCATCCATGTCCTTACAAAGGACACAAACTCATCATTTTTGATGGCTGCATAATATTCCATGGTGTATATGTGCCACATTTTCCCTGTCCAGTCTGTCATCGATGGACATTTGGTCTACTATAAGGACATGTGCACACGAATGTTCATTGCAGCACTGTTTACAATTCTGCAGGTTTTTAAGATGATGTCTTCTAACCATGAAATCTGGCATAGGAAAGCCTGGTTCTAATCATCAAACAGAGGGTATTTCTTAAGTAACTCAGGACACAAACAAAAGTTAAAACAACCTGACAACAAATCTGAGTTCCACTGATAATTGCTTTCCACCACCCAGCAAGCTTAGTATGAGCTTAGTGATCTGGCATACCAGAAATTCAAGTTCAGTGTTCCTAACCCATCCCTTACTAGCTCTGTGACCTTGGAGTTACTTATTCGCTCTCCATGACTCAGTTTCCTCATCTATAAAATGGGTATTGTTTTTTTGAGACAGGGTCTCAATTTGTCTCAATCAGGGTCTCAATCTTGGCTCACTGAAGCCTCAATCTCCTGGGCTCAAGCAATCCTCCTGCCTCAGCCTCCCAAGTAGCTGACACTACAGGTGCATGCCACCACACCTGGCTAATTTTTTGTAGAGATGGAGTCTTGCTACGTTGCCCAGGCTAGTCTCAAACTCTTGAGCTCAAGCAGTCCTCCCACCTTGACCTCCCAAAGTGCTGACATTACAGATGTGAGCCACCACACCAGCCTAAAATGGGTTTTGTGAGGATTAAATGCGGTAATACATGTGAGGTATCTAGAACAGTGCCTGGCACACACTGAACACTCATTTGTACTACTCGTATTAGTGTTGTTTAACCTGGGCTTGTCAAACTCTGATCCAAGGAAGCCTAAACTTCTATGGGGTTTATTTTATTCATTCATTCATATTTAGAGATGGGGTCTTGCTCTTTGCCCAGGCTGAGTATAGTGGCACAATCATAGCTCACTGCAGCCTCGAACTCCTGGGCTCAAGTGATCCTCCTGTCTCAGCCTCCAGAGTAGCTAGGAATACATGCATGCCACCATGCCTGCTTTAGAGTTCCTTGAAGCGTTAGCATTGGAGAGGCAGGCATTCAATGATGTTTTTCTTGTGAAATCACTGTATTTCTTCATTTATTTAGTTAGGGGAAAAAAGATTATTTCTAAAGGCAAAACATCAAGATTATAGCTCAGCCATGTGGTCAGGACCCTGGACAGGATTTCCCCCAACATTTTACTATAAAAATGTCAAACATACCGAGAGGCTGAAAGAAGCAGATAGTGAGCTCCTATGTACTCACCACCGAGATTCTACAATCGGCATTTTGCCATATTTGCTTTATTACATATCTTTCCAGCTAACCATGTGTCCATCTTACATTGTGGTGATTTCGAAATAAGTTCTGTACACATTCTTTTAAGACAGACACTTCAGTGTCTTTAGGAAGTTCTAAAATGTCAACAGTAATTCATTTCAATGCTTGAATCCGATTTGAGATTAGGTCCAAACATGCAGTGTGATGTCCTCTACCTCAATGCCTTGTCAAAGAAGAACAGTCTCTCTCTTGCCTATCAAGTGAAAAGTCACTGAAATGCCAAATTATTGGACTATGGATAAAAACAAAAATCAACTAGTTGTGATGGCACAGAATCTCAGGGCTGGTTCCGCCTGTCGCCATCATCTCTGTCATCATTCACGAGTCCCTAATAAGTGCCAGGCACTCTTCCTTGAATAATCTCTTTTCACCCTCAGAGCAACCCTGCAAGGTAAGTGTGATTATTGTCCTACTTTACAGATAAGGAGAGAATGAGCTGCAGAGAGGTTAAGGTCACCTAGCATTAGGTCAGGGAGAGAACGCTGAGCCGTTCAGGCAGCTCACCTTTTCACACCTCCATGGCTGCTGGGTGGGGAGGGGATGGGTTGGAGGAGCAGAGAGAGGGATTGTGTGGGGGAAGGGAGAGGTTGTCCTGGTTTGTTGACACTTGGGACATGAAATAACAGATAGCCCTTAACACCAGAATTCTATCCTCTGAAAAAGAGAAAAGACCCTACCTGGGAGTAAGAGAAATAAAAACAAGCCAGGTAGTTTATGTTTGTAAATTCCAAAGCCTATGAGAAACTCTCAGAAATATTAATACTTTCATATCAAGATAAATAATATTTTTAAGTCTGCTGTCTTTAATAGAGATAAAAAGACATTTCTTTTTCCAAAAGAACCACGCCCTATTGCCCTCGAATTGCCTGAGTTAATAATCTTCAGTTGAGGAGGACTACATTATCAAGTACCACATTCAAAACTAAAGTAAAACTAACCTAAAGTCAACTTTCGAGAAATGTCCCTTGCGAGAAAGCCACAGGAAATGCCACCAGAATAAAACCCCAAACCTGGACGATTGGCATTTTTTGTTCTTCAGCACTTCCCCAGATGTTCCCACAGCTGGTGCCTTGTGGTAGCTATCTGGCCACCCCGGCTAAAGGCGACTTCAGTCGCTTCTTTGTCTAGCTAGCATGTGTCGCTGCTGTGGTGCCTTCCTTGAGCTTATCATTCTGCCATTTTCTTGTTCGTTACTTAGCTATGTGTTTACTGTTCCCCTTTCACTAAGATATACGTTCCAAGAGAGTCAGAACTGTGTAGCTTTTGTTAGTCAATTATCTATGGGTTTCTTGTGTTTTTACCCATCTTCAGAGCAAAGACACTGACAGATTTTGTTCCACACGATCTTTCCAAGGATATCTGTAGGGCAAGCTTCCTGGGAGGATAGGGATAGTGTCCCTGTCAAGGGCAGAGTAGAGATTTGTTTATGATAAAGATGTCATCTCTGGCTGAACATGGTGGCTCACACCTGTAATCCCAGCACCTTGGGAGGCCAAGGTGGGCGGATCACCTGAGGACTCAGGAATTCGACACCAGCCTGGCCAACACGGCAAAAGCCCATCTCTACTGAAAATACAAAAAGATTAGCCGGGCATAATGGCATATACCTGCAGTCCCAGCTACTCTGAAGGCTGAGACAGGAGAATGGCTTGAATCTGGGCGGCAGAGGTTGCAGTGAGCCGAGGTTGTGCCACTGCACTTCAGGTGGGAAACATGAGTGAAACTCCATCTCAAAAAAAAAGAGAGAGAGAGAGATCATTTTTTCCAGGGCAAAGGTTGGGCACTGGCTAGCAGCTCCTTTTAAAAGACTGGAGTTTCCTGAGCTTGGGGTTCCTTACTGGGAATCAGACTTGCAGTGTGCACAGCATCCGCCTGGGCTGCCCTGATCACCCCAGGGGTCTTGCAGGGCAAGCTGAACCAATGCAAACATGAAGCTCACAGTGCCTGCTGTGCTGAGTAATAACATCCTTTGTCTCTGGTCCTGGTGTCTCTGGTCTTCTGCTAGCATCATTAAGCAGTGGCAGACTCACTTAGCTTGCAAGTAGTGTAAAATCTCAGACCCTTTGCAGTTCCTCACAGTTCTGTTCATTATTCCAATTTCATTTTTCCTTTCAGTATTAATCCTAGATGACATTTTGAAAAAATTGTCTATTTCTTTAGCTGAATGGGTTGGACAATATTTCCCCACTTTAATCTTGCCCTGTGAAGTCACCTCCCTACCGGAAAACACTGTAGAAAGTGATTAGATGTGTTAAACTCTGTAAATTAGTTCCATGACATAGGGCACCGACCATGGAAAAGAGCAAAAGAGCTTCAATCATCTGCACTCCCTGCTCCCGGGTCATCACTGAGAGAGAGAAGCAACATGTCTACTGAGGGGGTTATCAGATCTTAAGTGGCCTGTGAGCCCTAGAAATACTTCAATATTTAGAAAGGGAGAGGGTTTTTTTTGTGTGTTTTTTTTTTGAGACGGAGTTTCGCTCTTGTTCGGCAAGGGGGTTCTCTCTGACCGCTGGGTGGGTGTCGTCCATAAATCAGGGGCAGCAGGGGTGCCCCTCCTAACCCCAGCTGTACCCCCAGGACTTCCCAGAGTGGCATGACTGGTGCCAAGGAGGGGTCTCAGGCTCCCGGGGTCTTCCTCCGCGGGAGGCGTGGGGGCTGCACCTGGAAAGGAGGGGTTGGTATTGGGGCAGCTACTGCGGTGCTCCTGGGGACCGGAGCCTGGATCCCGGAGGATGGGGCCAGGGAGTCACCCCTTCTCCTTCTCCCAGCTCTAGTTCTCATGGGGCCGCCCCTTCCGGTCCCCGGTCTCTGCCCACCGCCCCTTCGCGCGCGGCACTCACCTGGTCGGAGGAGGAAGCCCACGCTACGCCGTCCGCCGAGGGCCCTGCCAGCTCGGGAGGCGCCGGGCCCGCTCCGGGGCGAGGCCTCCCGGCCGCGCTCCCACGGAGTCTCCAGCCGGCACCCGGCACCACGCGCGCCCGTCCGGCCTGTGTACGCGCGTCGCCATGGCAACGCCGCCGCGCGCCGGGGGGACCGGCCCAACAGGTGGGGGCGTGGCCTGCGCGGCGGAGGGGGCGTGGCCTGCGCGGCAGAGGGGGCGTGGGGACGCGCCAAGGGCGCCCATCCGGGTTACCGCCTGCCGCGCGCTCCAGGCCTCACGAGACTGCCCCGTTTCACAATGGGGGAAGCGGAGGCTCAGAGGTCACGGAAGCGGCCCAAGGCTTTACAGCGGGGAAAGAGCAGGGAGGAGATTTGATTCAAGAATCCTTTTCATTACCCCTCGCCGTAAGCTGGATGCGTTGAGGGAGGGTGGGGGGCGATAGGGAGAGGCAAGAGATTGATGGAGACCCTTGGAGGTTAGCATGCCCCCTGCCCTACCCAAATCTCCTCCTCTCCGTTACAGACCAGAAAATAGAAAGAGTAAGCCAGAGGGTTCCTCTGGGAGTGGGGTGGGGATTGGGAAAGGGATGGGGCGGAGCGAACAACTTTGAAAGAATGAGGATTTCTTCCATGTGCTGGGGAAAAAAATATTTCCAAACTCACAATGCTGCTGCCCCTGCTCCTCCCTGTAAAGAGTGACAGTTATTCGTTCTTTTGCTCTTTCTCTATCTCTGCAAACATCTTCTGAGTCCTGTGAATGTCACACACCGTTCCCAGGATACACCTGGAACAGGTATTGTCCTTGAGAAGCGCCTTGTCAGTCGGCACAGGACTCAGGGGTTGGAGTGAGTGAAGATGGGCAAATCCTGTCTCCCACCGCCGCCCACCTCCAATTCGGGGCAGACCGGCCTTGCTGACTCTACCTAGAGGTGATTCCTTTCACTGGCAGGAAATGGCTGACCAAGTACCTCAAAAAAAAACTCCAAGCGTTTTTGTAAGAGAGATGAACAGTGGCACACTCTAGCCTGGCGGTAAAGTTTGGCTGTGTGTCCCCACCCAAATCTCATCTCGAATTGCAATCCCCGTATGTTGGAGGAGGGGCCTGGTGGGAGGTGATTGAATCCTGGCGGCAGACTTCCCCCTTGCTTTTCTCTTGATAGCGAGTTCTCAAGGGATCTGATGATTTAAAAGTGTGGCAGTTCCCGCTTTGCTCTCTCTTTCTCTCTCCTGCTACACCATGTTCAACAATCTAGCTTCCTTGCTTCCCCTTGGCCTTCCGCCATGACCGTAAGTTTCCTGAGGTCTCCCTAGCAGTGCAGAACTGTTAGTCAGTTACACCTCTTTTCTTTATAAATTACTCAGTCTGAGGTAATTGCTTTATAGCAGTGTGAGAACAGACTAATACACCTAGCCAGTAGGAAGAGGATCTGAGAGAGAGAAATCGTAGACACTGATTTGGGGTGGAATATATGGTGAAGATGCTCAAACATGCCTGGAAGCTTTTAGAAATGCGGATTTCTAGGCACAGACCTCAGAGATCCTGATTTAGCAGGCCTGGGGCATAATCCAGGAATGTGCATTTGCAGCAAGCTTGACAAAAACCCTGATTTATACAATTGAACTGCAGAGACCTCTCTTGGAGTCTGTCCCTAGAGACCTTTTCCAGGCCCTCAGTCTGGAAGGTTCTGCCTAGATCAGTTTTCTACAACCAGAAAGATTCTAGGCATAAAGTGCTAGGAGTGACCACAAGGGCTGGGAACCACGTGATGGCTTCACAGGAACAGAGAGGGTCAGGCCCCACTCCCCACACGTTTCTGCCTCAGAGCCTTCGTTCTTGCTGGTTCCTGTGCCCGGAATGCACTTCCTCCCAGTAATCTTCTTTGCCTTCTTTATTTTAGCTTTTTACTCATATATCATCTTTTCTAAAACTGTTTTTTTGGAAAAATAAAACCACCACCACCAAATAAACAGCAAAAAAGAACAAATAAAAACAACAAGAAAAACTAAAGCAAATAAAAACAAAACGGCCAGGCGTGGAGGCTCACACCTGTAATCCCAGCACTTTAGGAGGCCAAGGCAGGTGGATCGCGAGGTCAAGAGATTGAGACCATCCTGGCCAACATGGTGAAACCCCGTCTCTACTGAAAATACAAAAATTAGCTGGGTGTGGTGCTACATGCCTATAAACCCAGCTACTCAGGAGGCTGATGCCTGAGAATCGCGTCAACCCAGGAGGTGGAGGTTGCAGTGAGCCAAGATCGAGATCATGCCAGTGCACTCCAGCCTGGGTGACAGAGCAAAACTGTCTCAAACAAAGAAACAAACAAACAAAAGAACAAGAGCACATCCAGACAAAATAAAAACCCAACACTCTATCCCTCTTCCTTTCTTTTTGCTGCCTGCCGTAGTTGGGATATTTGACCTCTCCAGATCTCATGATGAACTCTGATCCTCAGTGTTGGAGGTGGGGCCTGGTGGGAGGTGCTTGGGTCATGGGGGCGAATCCTTCATGGATG
The DNA here is from genome assembly GCF_009761245.1 of Sapajus apella. Lineage (NCBI taxonomy): Eukaryota > Metazoa > Chordata > Mammalia > Primates > Cebidae > Sapajus > Sapajus apella. The sequence continues at coordinate 8,922,109 of NW_022436983.1, read as the reverse complement.
GCTTGGTGCTGTTCTTGTAGGGTGCGTGAATGCTTACTCTCAGTTTCCACAAGAGCTGATTGTTAGAAAGAGCCTGGCACCTCCCCCTTGCTTGCTCTCACTTCCTCTCTCATCATATGATCTCTGCACTTGCAGGCTCTACTTTCTGCCAGGAGTGGAAGCAGCCTGAGACCCTCACCAGAAGCAGATGCTGGTGCCACGCTTCTTGTACAACCTGCAGAACCGTGAGCCAAATAAACCTCTTTTCTGGATAAATTACCCAGCCTCAGGTATTACTTTATAGCAACACAAATGGACTAAGATGCCACTTACCATTAACTCACATACTATTTCTTTTCTTTCTTTATGTTGTTTATTGTGTCTCTCTCCCTGATCCCTGGTGGACACTAAATGCCATGAAGGCAGGGATTTTTTTTTTCCTGTTTTGTTGGCTGCTATGCTACCAGTCCCCAGAACAATGTCTGAATGAATAAATATGCAGGGGGAAGGCCCTGCCACTCTTCTGAATTCTGGTCTCCTGTCCTCGCCCCAGGATGCCGGTTTCTCTAGTCCCCTGCCCAGGCCTGAACACCATCTCCACCCCTACTCCTATCGCTCCATACTCTTGTCATTAACATGAACCCAGTGTTGGGAACCAGCCCAACCCTGTACGTGGGTGCCCGGAGTCCCCGCGGTGATGAGGGAGTGAGAAAAGAAGTAAGACAGACAAGAGTAGAAGTTCACAGTATGGGTCCGGGGGTCCAACGGTGACCCCTGTTGGCGTTGAGCTCTGGGCTGGGTGGGGACTGGGGGCAGAGCGGGAAGGGCGTGTGTCTTACAGCATTCAATAGCAAATGTGATTCTTCTAAGAAATTCTAACTAAGGACACTGAGTTTTACCACCCATTGTCTATTCTATCCAGGTGCCTCTGCAAAAGAGGCACAGTAGATAATGCGCCACAAGGTCTGAGCACACACAATGCATCAAGGGGCTTTTAACTCCTGAGCACTGCAGACCCAGAGCAATCGGAATTACTCCATATTCTGAGAACATAGGCAGAGCCTGTGGCGTTGGTTATCACTGCCCTGCAAGACTTTCCTGTCCTGCAAGCTCCCATCTGCAAAGACCGTCCTGTGTCTTGTGAGCAGAGGTCGCATTCCCGCTCAGAGTTCCTGCACAAGCCCTCTTTACGAGCCCCTCATGCAGACCCTATGTTGGGAAGAGATCGTGGGACCAAAGCCGTCTTTGCCGCCTCCCAACCCCACTGCAGCGTTCGCGGTTTAAAGTGCTCTCAGACGGTCTTCACTAGAGGCCTCCTGTTACCACTTGATCTCTGCTTTTATTTCACTGCACCATAGTTTGGAGTTTTCTTAATTCACTATTTGATCCGGGGCACAAATCTCAGTGTATAAAAAGCAAAGCAAGCTTGTAATCATTTATGAGTAACACAGATCTGCCCCGGCCATCTTTTCCTACAACCCAGGACACAAACTTGCTCACTATCCAACAGACCCCAATGAAACCCAGGCCGGCCATGAGCTGAAACAGCCCATGACCCTCACCAGGCTTTAAGAGGTCATCTGTTGCTGTTAGTTAATATCTCAATGAAAAAAATAAAGCAACAAAAACCTAAACTGAGAGCAAAGCTGGCACTCAGAATCAGTGAAGCTGAAGTTGCCAAATCTTAATTAAGGATGCTCTGTCCCTCAGGATGCCATTATCTCAAGGGGTGCAAAACTCTTGAAACCCAATTTCGTATCATCCATTTTCATTTTGTAAACAGAAAATCAAATACCCAATAACTTAGGGCTTTATGATATCATTTCCCGGGCTGGGTGGGAGAGTTGTACCTTGCAATTAAACAGTGATGAGACATTAAAAATACTGTCCCTTAAAAAAAACACAGAGGTGTTTCTAGATTATTTGTGCTTCTTGGTAGCACCTACAGTTAATCTTTTTTTTTTTTTTTTTTTTTTTTTTGAGACGGAGTTTCACTCATGTTACCCAGGCTGGAGTGCAATGGCGCGATCTTGGCTCACCGCAACCTCCGCCTCCCGGGTTCAGGCAATTCTCCTGCCTCAGCCTCCTGAGTAGCTGGGATTACAGGCACGCGCCACCATGCCCAGCTAATTTTTTGTAGTTTTAGTAGAGACGGGTTTTCACCATGTTGACCAGGATGGTCTTGATCTCTTGACCACGTGATCCACCCGCCTCGGCCTCCCAAAGTGCTGAGATTACAGGCGTGAGCCACTGCGCCCGGCCCTACAGTTAATCTTTTATTGAACTCTCGGTGGCTAGCAAGCCCATATTGTAGGAAATAACACTCAGAAACAGGGAGAAATGTGCCCAAGGTTCACAGAGCTAGAAAATCTGGCAGGATTTGAATCTAGATGAATGTGACAAAGAAGGTATTTCCCATGGGGACCTACAGGTGACAGCTGTCACAGTCACAAGATGCCACTCACTCACCGCCTGCTTTTTTTCACTTCTGAGCAGCCTGCACTCTTGTCTCTCCAAAGGCTCAGACAGTGCCCAGGCAGGGAGGGAAGGGGACATACGCCAAGAGGAGGCAGCTCAGGCCTGCCACCCACATTCCCTGCTGACATTGGGCACTGGGCTTCCTTCCTGCAGAACTTCTGCCCCCATAAAATCTCCTTCCTTTCCAGCCACTTTTCCTGGGCCATTCCTGACTGGGGAGAGCCCACCCATGTGCTCCATCCTCGGAGACCTGCCTGATGTTTCTCCTGATGTTCTCTGCTCCCTGATGTTGCATTCCAACATGAAATGAGTGCTGGCTTCAGGCCCCAGCCCCGGCCAGGACAGGTGGGGATGCTTCCCCAGCCTCTATGGCATGAAAGCCAGAGAAAGAGCAAGAGTGAGAGAGTACACGAGTGCAGGAAATAGCCAAGCTGTTGTGCAGGGTGACGGGTGACAGAGAGCAGAGGGCCCACTAGAGACTCCACAGCCCGTTAGTAACCTGACCATATAAGTTCAGGAAGTACGGATTTTTATATACAGACACACACATACAGACTCATAAAAATCGTTTCAAACCATGGAGAGAATCACTAGTAACTGAGGCCTCTGTAGCCATCCTTGCCTTTTCACCAGGCAGAAAATGAGAAAACATGCCGCTTCCTCTCAGGTGGGCTCTTGAATGCTGGTTTGGACCATCCATTTATCTTGCAAATCGGTCTTCAAAGTCAGCTCCCCTTGTTTCCTTGTGCTTTGCTGTGGGGGTCTGGCTGTACCATCCATTCAAAAACTGCAAAGTGTGCTGACCCCCTCTCCCCCGTCCTGGGCCTGCTTTTTGTTGCATTTTGTTTGTGCCTCACGTCCCTCGCCTGTAAAATGGGTATAACAATAGCACCGACCGAGAGGATTAAATGGGTTAATATGTACAAAAGAGTGGATCAGTGGCTGGTACAACTGAATGGGTCTATGAGTGTCTGCAATGATTACCTATTTTCTTTTCCTCTGATGCTGTGGGAGGAGAGCCCCAATATCAACCCAGGTCACACACACTCTGGAGAAACTTTGATTTGCATCAAAACTCAGTCCCACTCCAAAATAAACTTGATCTCTAGATGACTAGTCTCGTATCATCTGGCTGGCTGCTCTGAGACCTTTCTAGATGTGGATATGGATATAAGAGATAGGGTGTGCTCCTTCCTCTAGTCACAACTTGAGGTGATTCCTGGGAACCCAGCAGTCTCTATGGGGTGGCACCTGCTGGACAACTCCGTAAATTCTGCTTCCAGGCATGTGGGCAAACCTCTACTATGTTTTTCTGAGTGACAGTGAACCTTTATGAATGTGGTTAACAAAATCAGCTCATATTGTAGCAGGAGTGGCCGCGGCAAATGGATTTCCCTATCACTGAATACAGGAGGAAAGAGTTTATTTGGCCGGGAGCCTGGGCATAATTTGTCCAAAGCTCAGCTCCTCTAACAAAGGAAGGTTCTGCCTTTATATAGGCTTATACTTTAGTTATTACACATGGAATAATCTAAGGTTTATAGCTTTAGAAATCATATATGAAAAGGTTTCATCATAGTTTTAGGACTCACATGTGAAAAGGTTTTGGTTTACAGCTTCAGGAATCACATATGAAAAGGTTCCAGTTTACAATTTTAGGACTCACATGTGGAAAGGTTTTGGTTTACAGTTTCAGGAATCACATATGAAAGGGTTCCGGTTTACAGTTTTAGGACTCACACGTGAAAAGGTTTCTGGTTTGATCTTGTTTTAAGTAAAAATAGTGCCTTCCGGAGAATTTCCCTAAGACCCAGCCTGCCACCTGCAGGAAGGTGAAACAGGAGGCCCAGTCGGTCAGCCTTTTCTTCTATTGAAATGCAGTGTGATAGTCAAAGGGGAAGTTATCTGAGATGCCTGGGTCTCCCTCTTCAGTATTTATTAAGGCTAACAAGGTATCCACCACCATGTCATGCACAGTTTTAATTCTTAGCCCAACTCATTATACAGAAGGAGAAACTGAGGCACAGAAAAGTCAAGTAACTTACCCAGTTACAAGTCTTACAAATGGTAGTTCTGGAATTCAAACGCTGGCTGCTAGACTACAAAGTGCTATACTTTCTGTAAACTTTTTATTGAAGATAATATACATATTGAAAATACGCATTTGTCTCAGTTCATAATTGCACTTTATAGCATTACAAATGGGCTGAGACACCATTTGAATTTTTACTAAGTGTACTTACTCAGCTAACCAGAATCCAGATCAAGAAGCAAAACATCACCAGCACCCCTAGAAGTCTCCCTGTGACCCCTTCCAGTCATTATCTACCCCCGGGGGTTGCCTCTATCCTGACTTCCAATGTCATGGATTAGTTCTGTTTTGTTTGTTTGTTTGTTTTGAGACAGCATTTCACTCTTGTTGCCCAGGATGGAGTGCAATGGCGTAATCTCAGCTCACTACAATACCTGCCTCCCGGATTTAAGAGATTCGCCTGCCTCAGCCTCCCACGTAGCTGGGATTACAGACACCTGCTACCATGCCCAGCTAATGTTTGTATTGTTAGTAGAGGTGGGACTTCACTGTGTTGGTCAGGAGTTTGACCTCCTGACCTCAGGTGATTCACCTGCGTCACCTCCCACAGTGCTGGGATTACAGATGTGAGCCACCACGCTCAGCCAGTTCTGTTTGTTTTCGAACTTTATGTAAATGGAATCCTGCAAATTCCATCTTCTGTCTAGTTTCTTTTGCTCAACATTATGTTCGGGAGATTCAGGTATGTCTTTTCAAGTAGCTGCGGTTCATTCATTTTCCTTGCTCTGTGGCATTCCATTCTATTGGTTATCTATTGCTGCTTAACAAACTACCACAAACTTAGCAACTCAAAACAACCCACTTTTATCATCTCACTGTTTCTGGGGCTCAGGAATTGAGCAGGGCTCAACAGGGTCCTCTGCTTTAGGGTCTCACAGGCTGCAATCAAGGAGTTGGCCAGGACTGGGGTCTCATCTGAGGCTCAACTGGGGATAGATCTGCTTTCTTTTTTTTTGAGACAGGGTCTCTCCTGTTGTCCAGGCTGGAGTACAGCAGTGTGATCAGAACTCACTGCAGCCTTGATCTCCCAGCCTTAAGCAATCCTCCCACCTCAGCCTCCTGAGTAACTGGGACCGCAGCCATGCACCACTAAGACCAGTTATTTTTTTACTTATATTTTTAGTAGAGATGAGATCTTACTATGTTGCCCAGGCTCGTCTTGAACTCCTGTGCTCAAGTGGTCCTCCCACCTTGGCCTCCCAAAGTGCTGAGATTACAGGCATGAGCCACTGCACCTGGCTGGATCCATTTTCAAGCTCACATTCTTATTGGTAACATTCAGTTCCTTGAGCGTTGTCAGAAGGAGAGCCTCAGCTCCTTCCTGGGTATCAGCCCAGCTCACCCTTGGTTTCTTCCCACGTGGGCCCCTCTGGAACATGGCTTCTTCATCAATGCCAATAAGAGTCAATAGACAGAGTCTGTGACTCTGGACCCTCAATAGACTCTCAAGAGAGAGGTGGAAGTTACGATCTTATATAACGTAATCACAGAAATTACATCCCATCACCTATGCTGTTTTTTACACCCTAAAATAAGTTACAGGTGCTGCCTTGACAGAGTGTTATACTACTCAGCTTTGGATCCCAAGGGAATAAGAGAGAATTTTTCCCTAAGATTCTCCCAAAGGCCTCATGGCTTCTCATTTTCTCTGACTGAATCACCGACCCACTTCTAAGCCAATTAGTATGGTCCAGGGGACTGCTCTGCTCTGATTGGCCAAGCTTGAGTTACATGCCCATCCTTGCCCCCAGAGATGGAGTCAATTCTACCAGGAAAAGACTGAGACTGGGCTGAGAATAAGAAAGAGGGTGGTCTCCAAAGGGGAATCATATGTAACGCCATAATATTTTAGAAGAAAGGTGAATCAATATTGGGTGGCAGAAGCTTCAGATGTCTCCTGCAGTGGCTAACATGTACAAACCATGCTGACTTACTTTACAATTTGGATTTATGTCTTTTCTGGGGAAACTGGAACATCTGGCAATACTTGGGCTCTGTTCCTGTGCACAGAGCAATAGTCTGTGACGCATGTGGAGAGGCTGCCACCTCTAGGTACAGCCTGGGTCCTCCTCGCCCGACCCACTTATTCTTATTCCTTCTCATGTTCTATAACTGCTTGAGTTTTTACCCCTGATGTATTTCGATTATGTGGATCTGTTTATCCTGCCAGAATGGAAGTGCCAAAAGTACAGGGGTCAAATAGTTCTCCCTGTGTTCCCACAAAGTTCTGAGGTCAAATGCCTGGCCATTAAAAAAATTCAGCTTTTAGCCAGGTATGGTAGCTCACGCCTGCAATCCCAGCACTTTGGGAAGGAAGATCACTTGAGGTCAGGAGTCTGAAACCAGCCTGGCCAACATGGTGAAATCCTGTCTCTACTAAAAACACAATACTTAGTCAGGCGTGGTGGTGGGTGCCTGGAATTCCAGCTACTCAGGAGGCTGAGGCACGAGAATTGCTTGAACCCGGGAGGTGGAGGTTGCAGTGAGCTGAGATCATGCCACTGCACTCCAGCCTGGACAACAGAGTGAGACTCTGTTTCAAAAAAAAAAAAAAAATTCAACTTTTAATTTAGATATAGAGGGCAGATGTACAGGTTTGCTACATGGGCACGTTGTGTCCAGGTAGTGAGCATAGTATCAAATAGGTAGTTTTTCAACCCATCCCTCCATTTCCCTCCCCACTCAAGTAGTCTGCAGTGTTTACTGTTCCCATGTTTACGTTCATGTGAACTCAATGTTTAGCTTCTATTTCTAAGTGAGAACATGCAGTATTTGGGTTCCTGTTCCTCTGTTAATTTGCTTAGGATAATGGCCTCCTGCTGCAACCATGTTGCTGCAAAGGACATGATCTCATTCTTTTTTATGGCTACGTAGTATTCCGTGGTGTATATGTACCACATTTTCTTTATCCAATCCACCATTGATGGGCACCTAAGTTGATTCCATGTCTTTGCTATTGTGAATAGTGCTCTGATGAACATCAGAGCATACGTGTCTTTTTGGTAAAATGATCTTTTTCTTTTTGGGTATGTACCTGGCAATGGGATTGCTGGGTTAAATGGTAGCTCTGTTTTAAGTTCTTTGAGAAATCTCCAAACTGCCTTCCACAGTGGTGGAACTAATTTACATTCCAGCCAACTGTGGATAAGCATTTCCTTTTCTCAACCGCCTTGCTGGCTTTTGGGTTTTTTTCTTTTTCTTTTCTTTTTTTTTTTTTTTTCTGACTTTTTAACAATAGCCATTTTGACTGTTGTGAGATGGTATCTCATTGTGGTTTTGATTTGCATTTCTCTGATGATTACAGATGACGAGCCTGGCCATTTTGATCATCTCTTTCCTTGTTCATTTTTAAACCCTTCTTTGAAAAACGATTTAATACAAAGTAGAATCAGTATCTGGGAATTCCAACACCTGACGTCCTTGGGGTGCGAGGGAGTGTCTCAGTCTACTGTTTGTCTTTTCTTTCTGCTCACTTTTCCTCATACTGACTTGTTTCTTGGATGGCTAATGATTTGAATGTGATCTCGGTTTTGATTGAAATTTATCTGTGGGAGTCCTGAGGGGTTAGATTCCTGGCTGCGTTCCTCTAGGTTTTTTTTGTTTGTTTCATTTGGATGCCAGGGCTGCTACCAACCTGTGACCCCTTACACTTACTTCCTCAGCTTGGAGTTTACCCCTTGAATGCACAGTGTGTTCAACAAATTCCTAGTCCCATGTGGTTACAAATCCTCAGGGTTGATAATCATCGTTATTATTGTGGCCGTTGTTAATTTTCCCCTCCAGACCCCCTGAAGAGCCCATGGGCTCCCTTTTCTGGCAGTCCAGAAAAATAGACTTAAAGCCCTCCCTTTCTCAGGATGTAGGCCACCTTGCAAGGTTCTGGCTTAATATGGGCATTGTAGACTTTGCTAGCTCAGTTTTCAAAGGCCTGAGGTCTGACTTCTCATTTCCTGCACCTGTTAACTCTCCACATTGATGGAGGTATTTATCCTCAGGAATTTCTGGCTTCCTCGTTTTCTTATACTTTGGTTATAGCGAGCTCTGCCTATGTGGTGCGTGTGTATGTTCCTTTGGGGCTACTTACTTAAAAAAATTGGGCATATTCCAGAAATCTAATTACTGGGTATATACTCAAAAGAAAATAAATCATCCTACCAAAAAGATACATGCATTTGTCAGTTCATTACTGTGCTCTTCACTGTGGCAAAGACACGGAATCAATACAGGTGCCCATCAGTGGTAGATTGGAAAGGAAAATGTGGTATATGTACAATTATAGAATACTGTGCAGCCATTAAAAAGAATGAGATCATGGCTGGACATGGTGGCTCATGCCTGTAATCTCAGCACTTTGAGAGGCCGAGGCGGGTGGATCACGAGGTCAGGAGTTCAAGACCAGCCTGACCAACACGGTGAAACCCTGTCTCTACTAAAAATACAAAAGCAGCTGGGTGTGGTGGCATGTGCCTGTAATCCCAGCTACTCAGGAGGCTTAGGCAAGAGAATCACTTGAACCTGGGAGGCAGAGGTTGCAGTGAGCTGAGATCACACCACTGCACTCCTGCCTGGGTGACAGAGCAAGACTCTGTCTCAAAAAAATAAAATAAAATAAAATAAAAAAATAATGAGATCATGTCCTTTGCAGCAACATGGATGGAGCTGGAGGCCATAATCCTAAGCAAATTAACTCAGGGACAGAAAACTAAATACTGCATGTTCTCACTTAGAAGTGGGAGCTAAGCGTAGAGCACACATAGACATAAATATATAGAGACCATAGACTGTGGACTCCTAGAGGGTGTGGGGGGCAGGTGGGTTAAAAACTACCCATCAGGCGCTATGCTCACTACCAGCGTGGCAGGATCCATACTCCAAACCTCAGCATCGTTCAATATTCCCATGCACAAATCTGCGCATGTACCCATTGTGTCTAAAGTAAAAGTTGACATTTTTAAAAATGCTAGTAGGTTGGGGGCTAGAAGTAGCTAGAAATCAAATTAATCTTTCCATCTACATTAGAAATGTATTATAGAAGAGAGTTATAGTTTTTAGTATAAACTTGTTGCTTTTCTATGGAAAAAAAATTGAGTTTTTTCATGGAGTTTTTTGAAACATAAAACGCAGAAGTAGGGAAAAGAGTATCATTAATGCCATGTACCCATAATCTAGCTTCAGTATTTTTCCAATCTTGTTTTATCACTTTTTTCTTCCTTTTTGATTAACTTCCTTTTGGATTAACTTAAAGTGCATTGTGTCATTTCACACATAAATACTTCCTAACTAGAGGGAGCTTTTCCCCTTTATGTTACCCCCTATGATATTGTTGCACTAACAATACTAGTAACAGTTTCTGAATATCATCTAACACCCACCCATGCTCACATTTTCTTGATCTCTCAGAGATGCCCTTGTGTTGACGATTTGTTGACATGGGGATCTAGACGCCATCCACACATTGTGTCTGGTTGTTATGCCTTTGAAATATTTTTTATTCCATAATAGCATCCCCTGTGTTTTACATATCACTGATCTGTTGGAAAAACTGGGTGTTTCATCCTATAGAATATTTGCACGCTAGATTTGACTGATTGCTTCTTCATAGTTTCAATTAACTTGTTCCTCTCTTCCCCATGTTTCCTGCAAACTAAGAGTTAAATCTTGAGGCCTGATGAGATTCGGTCTTCTTGTTGTCAAGAATATTTCCTAGGCAGGCTGTGTGGTTCCTCTCCTATCACATTGTGAACATGTAACATCTTGGTAGGCCCATTTTTAATGGTGCCACGATGGGCTCAGTAGGATTAGTGCTAACAGGCTGATCTGTCCATCATAAAGTTCCCATCAGATTTTTCTCCAGACACTTTTAATTTTTAATTTTATTTTTTGAGAGTTTTGCTCTGATGTCCAGGCTAGAGTGCAGTGGTGAGATCTCACCTCACTGCAACCGCCTCCTCCTGGGTTCAAGCAATCCTCCCATGTCAGCGTCCCAAGTAGCTGGGACTACAGGTGCATACCACTGTGCCTGGCTAATTTTTATATTTTTAGTAGAGACGCGGTTTCACTGCGTTGGCCAGGCTGGTCCCAAACCTCCTGACCTCAAGTGATCCTCCTGCCTTGGCCTCCCAAATTGCTGGGATTACAGGCGTAAGCTAGCAGGCCTGGCCAATTTTTATTTTTGATTGTGGTAAAATACACACAACATAAAATTTACCACATTAACCATTTTTAGCATACAGCTCCGTAGTGTTAAGTACATTGACATCATTGTGCCACCAATCTCTAGAACTTTCTCATCTTGCAAAACTGAAACTCTTTCCCCACTCAGCACTAACTCTGTAATTCCCTTTCCTCCCAGGCCCTGAGAAATCATTCTACTTTCTGTTCCTATGAGTTTGGCTATTCTGGATAACTCCTATAGGTGGCATCACACAGTCTGTGTGTTTGTGACTAGCTTATTTCACTCGGCATGAGGCCTTCAGGGTTCCTTATGTTGTAGCATGTGTCAGAATTTCCACCTGTTTTAAGGCTGAATAATATCTCATTATACGCATAGACCACATTTTGTTTGTCCATTCGTTCATCAATGGACACTTGGGCTTATCAACTTTTTTCTTTTTTCTAGATGGAGTCTCCTTCTGTCCCTCAGGCTGGAGTGCAGTAGCAAGATCTTGGTTCACTGCAACTTCCCCCTCCCGGGTTCAGGTGATTCTCTTGTCTCAGTCTCCTGAGTAGCTGGGGCTACAGCAAGTGCCACCATGCCCAGCTAATTTTTGTATTTCTAGTAGAGACAGGGTTTCACCATGTTGGTAAGGCTGGTCTCGAATCCCTGACCTCATGTGATCCCCCCACCTCGGCCTCCCAAAGCATTGGGATTGCCAGTGTGAGCCGCTGTGCCTGGCCTCATCAGCTTTTTACCTAATAGTTTTAGCATTCTTTAAAAATCATTTCCTAGATCCATTCTTTCCTTTGGGGTTACAGAATAGTGATCTTTCTGATATTCCTTTGGTAATTATTGCTAGAATTTTTCTTCATCAACTATTAGTGAATTTTCTTCATCAACTATTATTATTATTTTTGAGACTGGACCTCACTGTGTTGCCCAGGCTGGAGTGCGCTGGTACGATCATGGCTCACTGCAGTCTCAACCTCCTGAGCTCAAGCGATCCTCCCATCCTAGCCTCCCAAGTAGCTGGGACCACAGGCACACACCACCACGCTCAGCTAATTTTTAAACTTTTTGTAGAGATGGGGTTTCTCCATGTTAACCAGACTGGTCTCAAACTCCTGAGCTCAAGCATCCTTTAGCCTTGGCCTCTCAAAGTGCTGGGATTACAGGCGTGAGCCACTGTGCCAGGCCAACTACGTGTTTATCATAAAATATACTTTGTTCAGGAAAGGCATAATAAATGATGAATTCTTTATGTATCAATATTCAGAGTAACAAGCAACTTCCCAAAGTGACCAATGAGTTTTTTAAAGTATCATTAGGAATATTTGATTTGGAAATATGTAGGTGTGTTTCCATCCATTGAAGTCATCATTTGGTTTGATGCTCACATGGTGGCATCTCAGGGGTCCATTTGGTTTGGCTCCTGTTTGTTTTTCTGGGTGGAAACAACTCAACGTTTCATTACAATCATCTGTGTTTGTGAAGCGTTAGTGTGGTTTTTACTCCGTTTTCTGTTCCTGTACAAGAAAGCTGAACAAGATGAACTCTAGAGCCATTTCTCCTTAAAATTCTACTTTTTGTAGCATTTTGTAGCATATAATTTAACTCTTTTGATTCTCCCAGACTTGTGGCCCAACGCAATAATCAATATTTCATTTTTCGAACATGGAAATTGCCACTCAGATGACAATCTTTTTTTCTCCTCCATCCTACATCCTGCCCCCCCGCCCCCGCCCCAGTAGACCTAAAGCTACAGTTTGTACAGTTTTTAAGCTTGGGCATTTTACCCCCCGTCCCAGACCCCCAGAAGACTTTTGACAATGCTTCGGGACATTTTTGATTGCCACACCTGGGCAGTGTTTCTGGCATCTAGGGTTGCTGTAAACTTCCTATAAGGAACAGAACAGCCTTCTACCTCCCCATGGCTTGCCAGTGTCAGTGTTGCCCAGCCCAAAATGTCAATAGTGCTAGGGTTCAGAAACCTAGACTTGGATCAATTCACAGAGATAAAATCACATTCCGCCTAATTCAGTGTTTGTTCAATGGAGGGGGCGTATGATAACGTACACATCTATGAAACTGACTATATAGGAAGTAGAAGCATGGGATGGTCTGCTTTCAACATACACATAGGACTTAGGCAGTGGTGTTCTTCTCCTCCCCGTCTGGTCTTATTCCTGGTTCCTATTTTGCTCACTGAGACCTTTCTATTATTGGCCTAAGGGAAGATTAGTGGACGACTTTTACTACTTTCAGCCATTGGAAAAATTTTAGGCATTAAAACTTTAACTGGAAAAATAAACATCAAAATCAAGGTTTGTCCCAAATAGCAGCTAGAATGTTTGTCCTGATTTCTCCTTGCTTTTTTTTTTTTTTTTTTTTTGAGACAGGATCTCGCTCTGCCACCCAGGCTGGAGTGCAGTGGCACAATCTCAGCTCACTGCAACCTCCACCTCCCGGGTTCAAGCAATTCTCCTGCCTCAGCCTCCGGGGTAGCTGGGATTACAGGTATGTGCCACCACGCCCAGCTAATTTTTGTATTTTTAGTAGAAACAGGTTTCACCATGTTGGCCAGGCTGGTCTCGAACTCCTGACCTCAGGTGATCTGCCTGCCTTGACCTCCCAAAGTGCTGAGATTACAGGCATGAACCACTGTGCCCAAACCCTCCTTGCCATTTTCATTGATTGAATGGATGTTTTAAACAAACTTCGGATTACCTTTTAAAGTTAATAAAATTATTGCCATCATCTGCCCCAACTTCTCCTATAAAATGTGTATTCCTATTTTCTTTTCTCTACTGCATTTGTGCTGATTAAAAAAAAAAAAAAAAAAAAAAAACAGCCAGGCATGGTGGCTCATGCCTTTAATCTCAACACTTTGGGAGGCTGAGGTCGGTGGATCACCTGAGGTCAGGAGTTCTAGACCAGCCTGGCCAACATGGTGAAACCCCATCGCTACTAAAAATACAAAAATCAGCCGGGCTTGGTGATGGGTGCCTGTGATCCCAGCTACTTAGGAGGGTAGGGCAGGAGAATTGCTTGAACCTGGGAGGCAGATGTTGCAGTGAGCCAAGATTGTGCCACCGCTCTCTAGCCTGGGTGACAGAATGAGACTCCCTGTCTAAAAAAAAAAAAAAAAAAAAAAAAGACTGTAATCCCAACATTTTGGGAGGCCGAGGCGGGCAGATCACCTGAGGTCGGGAGTTTGAAACCAGCCTGACCAACATGGAGGAAACCCTGTCTTTACTAAAAATACAAAAAAAAAATTAGCCAGGCATGGTGCCACATGCCTGCAATCCCAGCTACTCGGGAGGCTGAGGAAGGAGAATAGCTTGAACCTGGGAGGCAGAGGTTGTGGTGAGTCAAGATTGCGCCATCGCACTCCAGCCTGGGCAACAAGAGTGAAACTCCATCTCAAAAAGAAAACAAACAAACAAACAAACAACAAAAAAAAAGAAGAAACTCCACAAAACAAAGTACTAAGCCTAGCATATCTCTCAGAAACATGCTGTATTATCCGATACTGTTCTTCTAAGATTTATAACCCAGAAAAAGTCACGCTATAATTTTTGCTTCCGAAATTGTATTCCATTTGTTTTATTTTGTTACGTACGCACCTTTCATTGGTTTTAAGGATGGTTTTCAATAGTCTAAAGTTTCTCAGAGTCCATTTGGGTTTGCAAGTACTGTACCATTATCTTTCCACACCCTTTATATTATAGTGAATACATATCAGGTTTTTAATGAACAGACGTTGAGCTGAGATAGATGGAGAAAAGGAGAAAGGAAGAGAAATCTGTATACCGTGGCGTGGAGAATTTGATGGACAGTTCTGGGATGGGGAAGGATGGAAAAACAGTCTTGACAGGCTTTTAAAAGAAAAATGATAAGTAATGCAAGGATGACTGTTCCTTGCTTTTTTTCGACAGGGTCCACACTGAGTGACCAGGCTGTATGACCTCAGTCCCCACTGCCCAAGAGCATGTAGGGCAGGGGCTCTCAACCTCTGCACTAGTGACATTTGGGGCAGGATCATTCTTTGCTGTGGGGACCGTCCCGGGCATTGCAGGAGGGTTAGCGGCATCCCTGGCCTACTAGATGCCCATAGCCTCCCCCCACCACTGTAACATTGCCAAGTGCTGCCCGGGCGCAAAATCAGTCCTGGTGGAGAGTCACCGACCTAAGGTGAAACGGAGAGTTCTGGTGTTGGTGCAACCATTTAACAGCTTTACTGGGTGCGCAGAACGTTTCATCGTATACGTTTCATCTGGGGGTTGGTTGGTTTGTATGGACGTGTGTTCCTTCTGACTTCCTTCCTGGAATGTGCAGAATTCCAAGGACTGCTTGTCCCCTGGGGCATTGGTGTGGAGGAAACGCATGTGGCAGGTAGCCTGGTTGGCCCTGAGGAAACCTCTGTTGCAAGGGCCACATTTTCAAGGCCTGTGGTGTGTGGGCATGTGTGTTCTCTCCAGTGGCTTTTCTGGACAGTTGCATCCACATGTTTTTTCCTCTGTCTCTTGGGGTCTTTTCCTCCCTCTCCTGGCCAGCTTGCTCTGCGGGATCTGAGGACAGCTGGTATCTAACTTCTCCATCCGTGACTGGAGAATCTGAGATGCATGTGTTGGAGCTCACTGTCACAGCTCAGCTTCAGGCATTCTCAGACATCATTTCTAGATGCTTTGCGACGAAGAGACAGGGACAGCCTTTTCCTGATAGCCTGATGTGAAGGAATGAGCTGGAAGTGATTCGATAACCACCCCAGAGGGCAAACTGTCACCCACACCGATGGCAAAAGCTTGGGGAAGCATCCATGCCTCTTCACGGTGGAGGGCTGTCATGAGGGGGCAAGCTTCCCTTCAGAGGCACTTCGTGATCAGGACGTGGACACAGGCAGGGCTGCAGTGGGTCGGAGAGCTGGGAGGCTCCAGGCACCTGTGTCTGGCTTGTCCTGGATCCACGATCTTGACTGCCTCCCGAGGATTGTCAGGTGCTGGGACGATCTTGGTGGCTTGCCTTAGCTGGTGTTCTGTGATCTGAATGCCACCCAGTGAGGAGGCGAATGGATATCTTTGTCCACAAGCTGTGGGACTTCTGGACAAGTGTCTGGTCCTCTCTGGGCCCATTTCTGCCCGCTGTGGAAGGATTGGCTTTGGCTGCATCATCATTCCCTGTTGTGTGTTCTGTGAACGCTGGCTGTGGAAAAGGCTTTATGGGGAAAGGGGTCCTGTGTTAAATTGGTTTGGCAAATGTTATGTCCTGCAGTACCCCCTTTGAGATTTATAATGCACATGAACGTATGAGAGGCTTTCTGGAATTCTCTGCACCCAGATGCCCACGGGGCCGACTTCCTGCTTTTCTTCAGTGTTACCCCCCAGAGGCTCTTCCTGATCACCATTGAAAGTGAGCCCGTCACCTCCTGTTCTTCATCCTGCTTTTTCTTCTTATTTTCTGACATTATACCATATACGTATTTTTTAGCATCTGTTCTGGCTCCACTCAGAATATCACCTCTGTGTCAGCAAGGACTTGGTCCGTTTTTTTGCAGCTTTATCCAGAGCACCTGGCACATGGTGCTGTCATTTTCCATCTCAGCTTCAGGCGTTCTCGGACATCATCTCTGAGGTCTGCTACATCGCTGCAAGGAGACAAGCGCACAGCTCTGCTGGCTCGTAGGTGCACAATACAGTGTGGAATGCACAGACTTTGTTTAGCTCGGGGATTTCCCAATGGATCTAATTAGGAACCTTTCCCACACCCACCCCTTAACACCAGCAGAACACCCTTGAGGAATCGCCAGGGAATGGAAAGTCCCGACAGCTGTGGCCTCCTAAGTGTCAAGGTCTTAAGTCAAGCTGCTCCATTCTGAATGTGCTGACAACAGGGCATTAGACTGAAAACCACACCAAATGGACTGACATGTCCACTCTCCTTGACGGAGAAACCAGGCCCTGGGCCAGGCTGACCCAGGGGGCTGCCTCAGTTGGCTCTCGTTGAGCAGCCCTGCTGCTGTTTCCCTGAAGCCGGCTGTGAAGATGCCTCACAGACTTGTGGCATCTGGTGAATTTTCTCAGAACACACTTGTGGAAATGAGTGTGAGGCTCATAGTAGGAGAAGTGCTTCGATTTCAGGTCAGTTTTCCGTCTGATTGTGACTTCGTCACAGCTCCTCCCTCCCTCCCTTCCAACACTTTCACTCTGCTACCCAGACTGGAGTGCAAAGGTACAATCTCAGCTCACTGCAACCTCCGCCTCCCGGATTCAAGTGATTCTTGTGCCTCAGCTTCCCCATTAGTGGGGAACAGGCATGTGTCACCATGTCTGACTAAATTTTGCATTTTTAGTAGAGAAAGGGTCTTATCTTCTTGGTCAGGCTGGTCCTGAGCTCCTGACCTCAAGTGATCCGTCTTGACCTCCTAAAGTGCTGGGATTACAGGCGTGAGCCACCGCGCCCAGCCTCCTTGCTTTCTCTGTGCCAGATGCAGCTTGGACACGTTACCTGTGTTGGTTTCAGGTACTCCTCACAAAATGAAGAAGCTCCATTTTGCTGGTGAAGAGATTGAGGCTCAGATGGGAAACCTTTCTCCCACCCTCTGTGCCTGC
Organism: Sapajus apella; assembly: GCF_009761245.1. Taxonomy (NCBI): domain Eukaryota; kingdom Metazoa; phylum Chordata; class Mammalia; order Primates; family Cebidae; genus Sapajus; species Sapajus apella. Next base: position 8,904,795 of record NW_022436983.1, on the reverse strand, counting down.
AGACATAACAGGGGCTGTCCTTCCATAACTCCACACCGGAATATGCAGCACGGTTTGTCCTAGGAGCTAGATGGTACTTGTCAGGGCCTTTAGAACAAGAAATATGTCCACTAATCCTCAGAAGGGCTTTTCGTGGACTGCCTTTTAGAGCCTGTGGTTCAGTTGATTCGTGCATTTCCAGCGATGCAGCTGTGTCCCATTTTCAGTATCTCAGGGCTTATGGATTGATTTCAGCTTTGCCATCTCACGCTTGTCCATGCAGAACTGAGTCATTTCAGGACATGTGGCTTCAAATGACAGAAGCCCACTCCAACTTGCTTAAGCAAAGATAGGCATGATTGAGAGCAGACTGGGGCATTGTGTATACCCGAAGGCCATGGTGTGTGGCCAGGCTCCCCAACCAGGAACTGCAAAGCAGCAAATCTGTCTCTTCCTGTGAAGGGCTGTTTCCTCCATGCCCTTCTGCTTCCTTCATCTCTCCCTGCAGGACTGGCTTACTCCGTGCACATGGTTACCCTGCAGCTTTCAAATGTATTGCACCCAGTTCTACTAGTCAGTTCAGAAATAGATCACCCAAAGGTGATTGTCACCCAAGGCCACAGGACCTGCTTTGGGAATCAGTTCCCATGTATGAACCTTTCCCATGAAGAGCGGTCTTTAGGTTCACTGCTATATCCTGGAGCCTAGAGCTGTGCCTGACGTCTAACAGGTGCTGAGTAAGCATTCGTGGAAATGGATGGGTCCAGCTGGTTCCGCTGCACTCCCCAGGCAGTGGTCTACACTGCAATCACAGTCACGCTCCAGTCTTGTGCCTTAATCACCTGCTTCTGGCACCCCTTCACCAGAACTGCAACCAGTCAGAGGAAAGGGAAAATCAATATCGAGGTTAGGTGGATTACCAACTATGGGCCCAGCACTGTGGACAATGGAAAGGCAGCTTTGTCCTCAAGGATTTCAGTTAAACTCAAGATCAAAGCTGGCCAGGTGCGGTGGCTCATGCCTGTAATCCCAGCATTTTGGGAGGCCAAGGCAGGTGGATGACTTGACGTCAGGAGTTCGAGACCAGCCTGACCAACATGGTGAAACCCCATCTCTACTAAAAATACAAAATTAGCCGGGTGTGGTAGCACATGCCTGTAATCCCAGCTACTTGGGAGGGTGAGGCAGGAGAATCACTTGAACCCAGGAGGTGGAGGTTGCAGTGAGCCAAGATCATGTCACTGCACTCCAGCCTGGGCAACAAGAGCAAAACTCCATCTCAAGAAAAAACAAAAAACAAAGATTAACGCTAAAGAATGAAATTGACTGGGGACACCATCTCTCAGTACAGCTGGGCTTCCCAAGGACCAAGGACCAGAAAGTCACCAGGAGGCAGCAGTCTCTGAGGCTCATTTTTTATGGCTGCGTCTTTGAGCAGTTAGCTCCATTCTCTCTCTGCAGAGTGGCTTCTTCTGCTTCACTTGTCTGTGGCCCATCCTGACGGCCCCCAAACAGTCACCTAACCCCTGAGACCACATCACTCAGCTGAACTCTCTATCCCAAGCCTGGCTCCTGGGAAAGACTTGCCTAGCCAAACTGAGCTTCTGATTGATTCTCCCTGGGTATCCTGGGTACATACCTCAGATCCAATCAGCTGCGACCTGAGAGCATGGAGGTCACATGATCCCAAAAAGATGCTGAGATCTGTCCTTTTGAGTAGGGTGGGAGTGCCGAATGGGGCTTAAAAAAACCAGAATTCATTCATATTTCTTCTTGCTGCTCGCTGATAGCCCTGGGGCCATGTGGGCTGCTACTTCCATTTCCCCCATGTTTGTGCCTTTATATTTACTTTAGGAACAAAAATATGATTGAGAGGAAAGAAAAGAGCTAGAATCTTCTGGTTCTTGCCTTCTTAGCTTCTCCCTTTTTTCTTCTCCCTTCCTTTCTCCCTCCCTCCCTTTTCCTCCCTACCCCTTCCCTTCTCTCCCCTTTCTTCCCCTCCCCTCCCATCCTCATCCCTTCCTTCCCCTTCCCTCTCTTCCCTTCCCCTCCTTCATTTCCTTTCCCTTCCCTTCCTTCCTTCCTTTTCTCCCCCCCTTCCTTCCCCTTCTATGCATGTTCCTTCCTCTTTTTTCTCCTTCCTTTTTCTCCCTATCTTCTTTTCTAGTCCAAAGAGAGAGAGTCCTGAGGATGATAATACTAGCTCTGAACCAACAAGCAAACAGGACAAATGTGCTTTGGGGAATTTTGAGTGAAGGTGACCTCCTGCTTTGTCAGGTGGTTTTAACCCAATACTGCAGAGAATTTCCTTGCCTTGAGGCACTATTTAGGACTCCAAACCTGGGGTTAAAGTTTCCAGCTAACATTCTCTCTGCTTTCATTTTAGAAAGAGGCGAGCCTATGCTCTATATTGTGTATCACTACATATCCATTATAATATGAATAATTTTCTACTTGATCATTTCCAGGCATACAAGCAGGGTTCCTACATGCTATTTCCATTGCACTCCCATCTGTGGGAAGAGTCATGAACTGTTGAGGACAAAGCAGGGCCTCTAGTGAGTTGAAGATTGAGCCCTTTATTGGTTTCCTATGAACCCTCTAACAAATTGTTATGGTGACCAATAACAACAGAGATGTGTTCTCTCACAGTTCTGGAGGCCAGAAGCCCCAAATCATATTAACTGGTCTGAAATCAAGGTGTCAGCAGGGGGCTGCATCCTTCAGGGGCCCTAGGGGAGAATCTGTTCCTTGCTTCTTCCTGATTCCAGTGTCTGCTAGCATTCTTGGACTTGTAGATTCAACACTCTCATCTCTGCCTCTGGATCACATTGCCTCCTTCTCTTCTGTGGATATACTCTCTCCCTTTTGCTTGTGAGGACATTTGTGGTTGGCATTAAGGGCCCACCTGGCAAATCCAGGACAGTCCCATCATCTCCAATCCTTAATTTAATCATAGCTGCAAAAACTTTACAATATTCACTGGTTCCAGGGATTAGAGTCTGATACCTTTGGGGACCACCCATCAGCCCACCCAAGCCCCACAACTCCTTCTCCCCCATGGAGGGTCTAGACTAGGGAGACATCCCAAAAGGTGTCTACCAGGAGTCAGATTCAGAGCTCTTCCACAAAGTCATGTCTCAACTCATCTGGGTCCTTGCTCTTCTCTTTTGTTTCCCTCCCATTTATCCTCTGGTTGGGAAGAAGCACAGAGAGTAACAGGAAAGCAAGCCCAGCCCAGGGACATGAGACACAAAGAGCCATGAGTCAGCTCAGGAGTGGGCTGGGGAATGGACCAGGCCTCTGGGTGTCCCACGCCACGAAGCCAATCCCAACATCTCCCCTTTTAATAATGCATTGCATAAGGAAAGTGAAAGCTTGGAAATTTAGTTGCTGCTGCCAATCTTGAGATAAGGTGATCACTGCCTACCTGTCATCCCTTCCCTCTCCACCGGAGCTTGGTAGGAAACATCTGGGCCTGGGAATTTTCTTCCCACCAGGTTTGACACACCAGGTTTGACACCCCGCAGGCTGGCTCCATGCCCACCAATAGCAGGAAGGCTTCCTTTGGACTTGTTTTCCTGTACTCTCACTTCATGGTCAAGACCCTGACCTCATAGGTCTCCATTCCCCTCCTGTGTCCCATCTTCAACCTTGTGTGATCCCCGGGGCGTTTCTTATTCATTGCACTGCTTTTTTGGGCTGCACAGAGTCACTTTCCCCCTCCAGGGGGACATGCTAACCCACCTCCTACACTTACACAGCCTGTCAGTTCTGGGGGCAGAGGACAAGCTGCACTGAGCTCCCTCCTGGGCTAGTTCTCAGGAGAGGGAGATAAGAAGGATGCCTAGACAGGTAGAAAGCTGCTGTTTAAACAACCAGAACTTTCTTTTGGGCACATGGGTCAACAGGGACAACCTCTGAACGTGAGAAGTACAAGTCCTCATTCAGAGTTTGGAAAAGCTCTTCATACTGAGCTGTTAGGTGGGGTGTATAGGAACCTAGGTCTTGGAGCCAGGAAACCTGGGCTCAAACCCCAGCTCTACCGCTTACTGGCAGTGTGACACAGGGCACTTAACATTAACCTAAAACCTCTGTGAGCCAACCAAAAACGGCATTATTACCAGACTTGGGTCCAGACGAAATGGGATGATATGTGAAATGCTTAGCACAACACCTGGCATCAGTGTTCAGTACACATTAGCTATTATTATTGCTGCTTTTCCCTAAGAAAGTCAGTACTGGAAGAGCTGCTAAAGTAACTCAACACCCAAATGTACTACATATAAAATATTTTATTATAAAAAGCTCCGTCGTGTGGCATTTCAAAAAGAACAGAACATTTCCTACAGTTTTCCTTTTTTCGCGATTACACAGAAGAGACTAGTTAGGTGTACCAATTAAGACTATCACGTATCACGTGCCTAAGTTCATCAGGCCTTAAGCCCTCAATGAAAGACAGCACCAGGGGCTCTGCGAGGGCCGCCACCTGAGCCTCATCACTTAATTCATAAAACAGCCTGTGTCCTTCCTACAAAGCCAGGTCATATTTCCTACCTGCAGTTCAGGACTCCAGCGAAGACAGCAAACACAAAACTTGTTTTTTTTTTTTTTTTTTTAAACAAAACAACCACAGTCTAAACCAGCTGCTAGGAACCCTTTCCTAGCTGGAAAGGAGAATGTGACCTGCGATTCAGAGTTAAGAGGATTAGGAGATGCCTGTAGTGAGTGTGGTCCACGGATTCACCAGCTCCAAGGCAGCATCTCTTTCCAAGGCACCTGCAGCAGGAGGCAGTGTGGGACAACAAAGTCACTCCGGATACAGAGAATCCCCTCCCCCCATCCAAATGGCTCTGTGCACAGCTGGCCTCTCTGTTTCTCAACCGTGGCTCACGTGGCTTTGTTAGAGTCTTGGGGGCAAAAGGTGTGAGAGATGGGAGGGAGTGTGGCTCAAGTGGGGCCGTTCAGTCGGGTGGCCGGGTGTCGGGGGCCTTCTCCTGGACTTCATCATACTGCGGTGGAGGAGTCAAAGGCTCTATCGAGGGAGGAGGGACGTTTTTGTCTGGGAGGTTGATCCTAAAGTCTTTGAGGTGAAGCTTTTCGGATTTAATCCTACGAACTTTGAGCGGTTTCAGTCGTTTGGCTAACTTAGAGTTCTGCCTGTCAGGGGTGTTCCCATGGCTGGCCTCCACATCAGCCCTGGTGGTTGTGGGGGTGTTCTCATCGAGCCCCGTCAATGACTCATAGGATGGGAGAGAGATGCTCAGCCTCGGGTTCTGCTCCACTCCCCTTGCTTCTGAGTAGTTTGTATTCATCACTTCCTCGTAGCTGGGGACATAGTACCTTGAGGCAGCCTCCTCCTCCTCTTCTTCCTCCTGGCTGCGAGAAGACACACAGACAGGGAGAGTGTTAGCATGCACTCAAGTCATCCAAAATCCCAAAGAGATGGGCTCCAAAGAGTCCACACACAGCAGCCTTGTAAATAGCAAATGGGTCTTAGAGGCAATAAAAGCAAACATTCCAAGTGTTTACTATGAGCTGGGCTCTCTTCTAAGTACTTTAACACATAGGAACCAATTTCAGATTCCTAACAACACTATAAGTATTATTCACGCAGGACAGGTGAGTCCCCAAACCAGGGCTTAGCCTGGGAGGGTTCTTGGCTTCACCCAGGAAGAAATCCAAGGGTGAGCCAGTGACGTTAGACAATCATTCTTCACTGAAGGGCGGGCACTGCTCCTTGTGGATGAGGGCTAACTCATAGGCAGTACACCCAGAGTCGGCAACATAGGGGCTCTTGGAAATTGCATTTATATCTACTTATATCCACTTTCAATCACGTGCAGATTAAGGGGTGGGTTAATGCCAATTGAGGGGCAAGCTATTTAGAACTTTCTAGGAAAGGGGCGGTAACTTCTGGGTCATTACCATGGAAAGGGATGGTAACTGCCGGTTGTTGCCATGGCAGTTGTAAACTGTTGTGGCACTGGTGAGAGTGTCCCATGCTGATGAACAATGAGGGCAGCCGTGTTATCACCCTCATTGCTGTTTGCTGGTTTTGGCTAGTTTGTTCTAACCTTATCTCATCTGGACCACATCCTGTTTTGGTCAGCAGGGTTATGACCAGAAAACAAGTCCTGCCAGTTTCTCTCTCACTATTATTATATCCAATTTATAGATGGACTGGGATACATCAAGATTAAGTGACTTGGTCAGACCTTCAGAAATGGGAGGCCGGAACTGAACACATACTTTCTTTTTTTTTTTTTTTTTTTGAGATGGAGTTTCACTCATGTTACCCAGGCTAGAGTGCAATGGCGTGATCTCGGCTCACCGCAACCTCTGCCTCCTGGGTTCAGGCAATTCTCCTGCCTCAGCCTCCTGAGTAGCTGGGATTACAGGCACGCGCCACCATGCCCAGCTAATTTTTTGTAGTTTTAGTAGAGACGGGGTTTCACCATGTTGACCAGGATGGTCTCGATCTCTTGACCTCGTGATCCACCCGCCTCGGCCTCCCAAAGTGCTGGGATTACAGGCGTGAGCCACCGCGCCCGGCCCCTATGAACACATACTTTCAACTACTGCACCATGCTATCTGGGTGTTAAACTTCCTTTGCCTTGAGTCTGTCCCACTTAGCAACATGCCAGGTGAGCTATTCCATGCTCAGCTGGGTCCTCTGGCCAAAGGCAACACAAAAATGTAGGAAGTAGCTACCGACTTTCAGTAAAATGGTTGCCTCCAGGTAGAGGAAGAATATCTGAAATGTAACATTTATGTGTGTCTCAAATGATTCTGGAATTTTATCTTACAAGTTTACCCCAAGACTCAAAAAAATCAGGTCCTCTCAGCCTTATTCTTATTTGACTGTTGAAAGAGAAAACCAAAAAGTCGGGATGTTTTCTCCACATTTATAGGAATTAACGCCAACAGGCACTTTCCAGGGCCCTACACTTGAACCTGTGGGGTGATCATGGCCAACATCGGAAACCTCAACGTCTGCCTTGGTTCTCCTCCCACCCTCTTTTAGGAATGAGCTCAGTGTGCTCACAGCTAGGGTAGGGGATGATGAGTGATTGATATTCCTTCTTTGTTCTTTTCTGTATTTCTCAAGTTTTCTAGAATAAGCATGTGTAATGGTTAATTTTAGGTATTTTAGGTGTCAACCTGACTGGCCACGGTTGCCCAGATTAAACGCTGTGAGAGTGAGGATGTTTCTGGAAGATGTTAGCATTCAACTCAGTGGGCTCAGTAAGGCAGATTCCCCTCCTCACCATCCAACCCATGGAGGCCCTAGATAGACAGAAAGTCAGAGCAAGCGGGAATTTGACCCTTTTCTCCCTGCCTCACTGTGTGAGCTGGGCCATCCCATTTCATCCTCTCCTGCTCTCAGACTGGGATTTATAGATACCCCCACCTCCCTTGGTTCTCAGTCACGCCTTTGAACTCGGAACGAATTATACCTCTTGCTTTCCTGGGTCTGCAGCTTATAGATGGCAGATTGTGGGACTTTTTAGCTTCCACAATCACAGGAACCAATTCGTCATAATAAATCTCCATTAAAAAAAAATAAAAAATATATATATCCCACTGGTTCTGTTTCTCTGGAGAACCCTGACCAATATAGCATGCATTATCTTTTGTTATCTTTTGTATCAGAAAACGAGTTTAATTTGGAAATTGTATATACCCACTTACACCCACTTTTAATTACGTGCAAATTAAGGGGTGGGTTAATGCAAATTGAGGGGCAGGCTATTTAGAACTTTCTAGGAAAGGGACGGTAACTTCGGGGTCATTACCATGGAAAGGGATGGTAGCTGGTAACGCTGGTGTATACCCACCAGCAGTATTGCTGGATCATTTGGCAGCTCTATTTTGAGTTTTCTGAAGAACCTCTAAACTTCTCCATAGTGGTTACACTAATTTACATTCCCGCCATTAGTGTACCGGGTTTCCTTTAATCCGTATTAAATTAAGAACAATTCCCCTCCCACTAGAAAGATAAGAAATGCTTGTAGAAAATTCAAACAACACAGAAACATCTAATGAAGAAAAGAAAAACATCCCAAATCCTTTTACCTGGAGAATGACCACTGTAACATTCTGGTGTACACCTCTTCTGACCCTCCAATCCCACAGCCACAACATTTGATGGGACCAGAACCTGACCAGAGATGCCGTCTTACTCCCTTCCTCAGTGCTGTGGATATGGTCCCACATTAGCAAATACAGCTCAGCAGTGGCTGCAGAGAACTCCACTGAGTAGGTACATCTTCATTTCACTTCATTGATGGGTTTTTAGGCTGTTTCTAAGTTTTTGTTATCCTAAACAACGATCTGATAAATTTACTGGTACACACTCCTTTGCATTTGTGGGACTGTCTCCCAGGGATAAACTCTTATAAGTAGAATCAGTGCACACATCTTCAGTATTGCCCCTTACGGTGAAACTCCAGAAAGTGTATAGCAGTCAACGTTCCATCAGCCATCCATCTTCCCTACAACTCTCCAACAGTAGGGGCTGTCTATCTTGACCAATATGATGGGCAAAAAAAAACAAAAATAAAAAAAAAACACATCTTTTTGCTTGCATGTCATGATTAATGAAGTCGAACATCTATTGGCTGAACGACCAGGGAATATTTATAACCTTTGTCTGTTTCCTATTAGCATATTCATCCTACATATCCATTTGTAAGGGCTCTTTTTATAATAGGGGTATCAACTATTATCTTATGTTCCCCGTTATCACTTTTAAATTTGTTGGTGGCATTTTTGCATAAATGGAAACTTGCTTCCCAGCCATTTCAAATCAAAGCATATACACAGCATGCTGGGGTGAAGGGACAGGCACTGAGTGTGAAGGTGCTGGCCACCCCAGGCCCTGCTCAGTGGCCCTGGGCAGGTCAAAATGTTGGTTCACTTAAGAGTAATGGACTCCAGCTCCACCCAAGTTGCTGCAAAAGACAGTTTTTTTTTTTTTTGAGGCAGAGTCTTGCTCTGGCGCCCAGGCTGGAGTGCAGTGGTGCTATCTCGGCTCAGTGCAATCTCTATGCCTGGCGATTTTTGTATTTTTAGTACAGATGGGGTTTCGTCATGTTGGCCAAGCTGGTCTCAACTCCTGACCTCAAGTGATCCAGCTGCCTTGGCCTCCCAAAGTTTTGGGATTACAGGCGTGAGCCACTGCACCTGGCCCAAAAGACAGTATTTTGTTCCTTTTTATGGCTGAATAGTATTCCATGGTGTAAAAATCTATTGTAATAAAATTTAAAAAAAATCTTGGTTCACCTGTAATCCATTGTACCACTCTATTTGGGAATCTCTGGTAGAAAAGTCTAAAGTTATCTGTAAAATGATAAACTCTTTACAGAGCCTTCATGGGCAAACATGGGACAGTAAAGCCTTGTAGATGACAGTCTTTTCACCACGGAAAGGTGTGCACATGTGTGTGCGTGCATGCCTGCCCATCCCCGATCTGGGGAGGGAAGGGCACAGTCAGGCCTTACCTGTCTTCTTCCTGGGCATGATGCCCGGTGCCTGTCGGGTGCTGGACGTGGGCCAGGTCCTCGCCCTGCCGCTGCTTCCTCTTGTCCCTGATGCTCAGGCAGATGGAAAGCAGCAGCAGCATCACCCCTGCCCCGACCAGCACGTAGGCCACGGAGAAGGTCTTGCTCTTGAGGATGCTACCACCCACCTCAGTCTTGTTGCTGCCCTGAGCTGTTGGCTTCTCAGCCGCACTGAAACCAGGTACCAGGTTCCACATGGCCATGATCACCCCAAGGACCAGCATCCCCAGGCCGATGGCGGTCAGCGCATAGTGCGAGCCATTGGCCTTGGACTGGGCCATCGTGTCAGTGGGAGGAGGGCGAGGCCCGGTTCCAAGAAAGAAAATAAATATACAAAAAGGAGCAGCTGCAACAAAGCCCCCTTAAATGCACCCCACAAAATTGCCCGCCCCACGCTAGAAAAGTATCAGCCAAACTCCGGAGGGATGGTTCTGAGCAATCATGAGGACTCCTGTGTAGATGGCTGCGGCGGAAGAGCCTGCAAGGAAAGCAGAAAGAGCAGAGAGAACGATCAGTTCCAATTCCAGACGCTTTGCGAACGGGGCGGCTCTGCTCTTGAAGGAGTTAAGCCACAGCACTGAGCCCGCTGGCTCTGGCTGGGCCTCGCCTTTGATGCATTCCAGATGTCTTACGTGTGAGGCTGCAAGAAGGGAGGCTGGTCTGCCCACCCCCTACTCCCTGAAAAGGAAAAGCGAGACCTTGCCCTGCAGGAGGCCAGAAAGTTCAGAACTCAGGTCATTAAAACATTGTGTGGAATTTAATGAAATGCAGTAAAATCTCAGCTCTGGATGGAGGCTGCTCTCGGAGAGTGAGGGATGGGATGAATGGGCCACGATTGATAGTTTTAACAGACTCGCCCGGGGGACAGGGCCTCCCAATGGTATGTCCAGGCCAAACAGCCTACCACCCTCTGTCCACCACTCTCAAGGGCTCCCTATTTCCTGCAGGAGAAAATCCAGCTTAGAATGTTGCTGCTCACGGTGGCCTTAGCCTGGGTCCTGCCTCTCCTATTGCATCTCCCAGCCTGCCTTTCTTTGCACATGCCGCCCACCACCCTCCAGAACTCCTCAGTTCTCTGGTCACCCCAGCTCAGGTGCCTCTTTCATGTGCTCCCCAAAGCTTCCAGCAACCACTGTAGAGTCTCTCTCTTCCCATAACCACAGCATCCGTCATCATCTCTAAGCCTGGCACACAGCAGGGACTCAAAAAATGTTTGCAGAGTCAATGCTGGATAAAATGAATAGAGGCCACGAGAAGCCACCCAGCAAGACAAGCTTCTCTGAAGCCACACCGAATTCTCCCTTTGTTAAAAGGGGCAGAGGCCTGCACATTCTTCCTCTTCACTCCTGTGCCCAGCTGGACAAAATAAACCTTCTTTCCACGAAGCAGCTCAGAGACCCTGCACTAAAGGGAACAGCCCGCAGTCCTGGGATTCCACAGCATTTGTCGGTTGCGAGTGAGCCAGAGAAGCAGTCACTTAAGGCTTTAGGTTAGAACATTTTCAAGCACCCAGGAGGAGAAGCTAGCAATGCCCCTGGCTAAACTGCACCCCCCCACCCCCTAGCCCATAAGTTATTCCTGTGACAGGCACTTTTGTAAAACAGTAAAATTTACAAGATGTTTAGCTGGGCAAGGTCCTGTTTACAATTCTGCGTTCTTTCCAATCTCTCCAAAAGGATGGTTGACCAGGCTGCTTGAAATCTGATGTTGCGAAGATATTTTCTTATGAAACTGTGAGCTTATCTGAAATTGACCACTTTGTTAAAAGATACTCTAAAAATATTTGGAATAACATCCTTTATCAGCTTGAAGTCTGTTCCTTCTTTTTTTTTGCTCAACAAATATTTCTTCTCCATCTAACTACTTGCTAAGCAGCATGTTAGGCACTGGAGAAACAGCAACGAGCAAGTTAAGGATTAGCAGAGCTCACGCCTGTAATCTCAGCGCCTTGGGAGGCCGAGGCAGGAGGATCACTTGAGATCGGGAGTTCGAGACCAGCCCGACTAACATGGAGAAACCCTGTCTCTGCTAAAAATACAAAATTAGCCAGGTGTGGTGGCGCAGGAGAATCGCTTGAACTTGGGAGGCAGAGGTTGCAGTGAGCTGAGATCACACCATTGCACTCCAGCTTGGGCAACAAGAGTGAAACTCCGTCTCAAAAAAAAAAAAAAAAAAGGATTAGTAGAGCTTCTAGGCCAGCAGGAAAATGATCTATAGGGAATACCAATAAAGTGGGAGGGAAATATAGGAACTGTGGGATTAGACAGCAGGGTGTCCTAGCTCAGGGCTGTGGGACACAGCAAGTCTATGTGGGAGAGAAGTCCCCCTGGCGTCATTGGGCCTGCACCCTGAATGCACAGCACTGTGTGTGTGCATGTGTGTGAACGCACTGGCTCTGCTCTTGAAGGAGTTAGGAAGAAGCACCAAGGTATACCGGTGCATGAACACATGAGTTGGTGCATGTTTATGCACACATGAGCACATATGCATACCTGTGAGCACCTGTGTACGTATGCATGCATATGGATGGAATATGAACAGGTAGGTGCGGGCATGTGTGTGGTGTGCAGGGCGTTGAATAGGGATCCCACTGCAGACCGCTGCGGTAGGACCGGTTGGGAAGGGCACTGTACACAAGGATACTTGTTTCTTACAGTATCACTCATGGCTGGCCAAAGGAAGGATGGGGGCTCTGACAGCCTTAGGAATGCACTGGTTCTGCCAAATGGATCCGAGACAAGGTCGGATTCGGAGGGTGGAGAAGTGGACGCCGGGGGCTGCTGCTGGAAGCAGGAGTGATGCAACTACCATGTTCTGAGCACCTGCTAAGTGCCCGGCAGGGAGGCCCTGTACCTGGGGCGCTGAGAGTGTGTGTAGCAGACTAGGGATTTGAGCCGCTTTAACCCCCTCCCTGTCTGCTCTTATTAATTCTCCATTCCAGCTTTAGCCTTATGCTGCATGAGAGAAAGACAGGCTCCAGATGCGGGTCATGGGCGGAGATGAAAATGTCAGGATTGGCTGGGTACAGTGCCTCATGCCTGTTATCCCAGCACTTTGCAAGGCTGAGACGGGCGGGTCACGAGGTCAGGAGATCGAGACCAGCTTGGCTAACACGGTGAAACCCCATCTCTACTAAAAAATATATATACATGAAAAATTAGGCAGGCATGGTGGCACGTGCATGTAATCCCATCTACTCGGGAGGCTGAGGCAGGAGAATCAGGTGAACCTGGGAAGCAGAGGTTGCAATGAGCTGAGATCGAGTCATTCCCTCCAGCCTGGGCTACAGAGCGAGACTCCATCTCAAAAAAGCAAAAAAAAAAAAAAAAAAAGGTTAATACATTCTTTTGATCTGATAAACTGTCAGTGATTAAAAACAGGTGATAATACTCAGCGTGGAGAAAGGTGTTGGGATGGCAATTACATGGCATTTTTTTAGATGACAAGTTTTGGCATTTGTAGAACAAAAGTCTCAAAAATGTTTATACCCTTTGGCTCTGTAATTCCAACGTCTAAGAATTATGTACAGAGATATTCATCACAGCTTTACAGTGGTGAGAAGCTAGAAACTACTTCAATAGCCAATAATCCAGATCAGGGTAATAAATTATGGTTCATGCACTTATGAAATTATGGTCTCAAAGCAGCGAATATATTTTTAAATCAAACAACAAGGTTAAAACAACAGTATGTTCAGCTTGATTCTAATTTTATAAAACTTCTCTATACACAGATGAATATATGGGGAAAAGAAGTCTGGATGATTGTACTGACATTAAAATAAAGAGACGACGTATTTATATATGTATACACGTATGTAAAAATCCCAGGGGACACCTTCCAGCCTTGTACCAATGATTGCTTCTGGGAATAAAGGAAACTTGGAAAGCGTACCCTTCGCTCTCTATTTCTCTCTTTTGAATTTTTACAGTCTGACTGTATTGCTGCATGGTAGCATTGCTGAGTGATTAAGAGTGAGCTTGGGACCCAGGCTACCCAGGCTCAGATCCTCACTCTATTCCTTCCCAGCTGTGTGACCCCTGGCAAGTTACTTAACCTCTCTGTGTCTCAGTTTCCACAACTGTAAAATGGAGATAAAACTCTCGGCTGGGTGTGGTGGCTCACGCCTCTAATGCCAGCACTTTGGGAGGTTGAGGTGGGTGGATCATGAGGTCAGGAGATTGAGACCACCCTGGACAACATGGTGAAGGCCCGTCTCTACTAAAATACAAAAAATTAGCTGGCGTGGTTGTGCACATCTGTGGTCCCAGCTACTCGGGAGGCTGAGGCAGGGGAATCACTTGAACCTGGGAGGCGGAGGTTGCAGTGAGCCGAGATCTCGCCACAGCACCGCAGCCTGGCGACAGAACAAAACTCCGTCTCAAAAAAAACCCCGAAAAACAAAACAAAACAAACAAACAAAAACAAAAACACACACAAAACTCTCTAGTACCTACATCATAGGGGAGTTATGACAAATCAACGATATACATAAAGAACCGAGAGCAGTATGTGAGCAGCACAACCGTAAGTTCTTAAACAGACAAAAAATTGTGATTTAATATTAAAGCTTGTATTCTCCGTGGGTAAAATCACCCACAAGGGGCAAGAATTGTTTCCTGGGGATGGGGTGAGAAAAATCTTGGCTATTTACAGTGCTTTGTGGCCCTCCACAGGGCCACAGAACATAAATAGATACACAGTGCATCCTTGGCGTTACATTTTCAAGTACTCCAAAAAGAACGTCTAAAAAGACTTCTCAGGGAGGGCGAGGTGGGGGGAAAGGTTGAGAACCACTTTTTAATGTATCATACTAAGTTTCACAACAGTTGGATTATCTATTATGATGTTTATAGTTATTTTTCCTGTGTGATGGAATTAACGATGATTTTCATTTTCTTTTTCTTCCCGGGAGAATAAGAATTAGAAAACAGAAGTGTCTATCTGTTGCTTTCATAAACTAGTTTTGGTTTTCTGGGTTCGTGGCGGGTCACGTGTGCGACGGTCACATACACTTGTTCTTCAAGTTCAGCCCTCTCTTTGGGGAGGTCAGGAGATTGAGACCATCCTGGACAACACGGTGAAGGCCCGTTGTCTTCAACATGGTGAAGGACCGTAATCTTGATGGGTCCATGGGGAGTGTAGAAACCCGGCTCCCAGAGGGTTGGCTGCTCAGCTGTTTGTCCTGTTTCTGGCTTGTTGACCCTGGACAGCACCCCAGTTATATTTAGCATGATGTTCTTTCCCTTTCAAAAATATGGAAAGAAGCTAATTTTATGCTTAGAGAATTTGGACCACACAGCTTTCGATATGTCCCTAAAACAGAGTAGGCTTGGTGGGCAGTCTGGGGTCCTGGCTTGGCCAAACTCAACCTCTAGAGCCCTATCACTGCTCATGTCTGAGGAGGCCCTAAGGGAGACATGAATGATTTGATATCTGAGTTTTTTTCAAAAAATTATTAACCAGTTAGAAAGGTTCCTACCTGTTGTTACTTGAGGAGACTCAGGGCAGGCATGAAGGCAACTCTTCATGCTAGTCTTGAGTTAAAGATCCACCTATAAAAAACCACAGACATGCAGCCTTCTAAGTAAGCTGTGAGCATTGCAATTGGAGTCACCCGTGGGGGAGGCATATGTTTTCTTTGTTTTTAGGGGGAAAGGGCAGGGGTTGGGGTAGGTGTCTGTGTAAGACAAGTCGTACCAAAAGAAGCCAGAATTCTGTACGAAGAATGTGAGCTGCAGAAGGATAACATGGTAGCTAACATTTATCAAGCCCTCTCACGGTTTTATCTGCCTTAGACACGTGCTCCAGAGAATATCAGAGGAAACACCCTCAGGTCATCTTATAAGGAATGTATAGACCTTGACACCAAAACTAGAAAAGGACAAGGCAGGAGAGGAAAATGACAGGCCAGTCTGACCCAACAGCCCAAACAAAAATCAGCAAATGGAATCCAACCATTTTTTTTTTTTTTTAAAGATGGAGTTTCACTCTGTTGCCCAGGCTGGAGTGCAGTGGTGCAATCTCAGCTCACTGCAACCTCTACCTTCTGGGTTCAAGTGAGTCTCCTGCCTCAGCCTCCCAAGTAGCTGGACTACAGGCGCACACCCCAATGCCTGGCTAATTTTTGTATTTTTAGTAGAGACAGGATTTCACCATGTTGCCCAGGCTGGTCTTGAACTCCTGACCTCAGGAGATCTGCCCACCTCGGCCTCCCAAAGTGCTGGCATTACAGGCGTGGGCACCCAGCCTCAATCATGTTTTTTAAAAAGATAACACATCACAGCCAGCTGAGGTGGCTCATGCCTGTAATCCCAGCACTTTGGGAGGCCGATGCGGGCGGATCACGAGGTCAGGAGATCCAGACTGTCCTGGCCAACATGGTGAAACCCCATCTCAACTAAAAATATAGAAAATTTAGCTGGGCGTGCTGGAGTGCGCTTACAGTCCCAGCTACTCAGGAGGCTGAGGCAGGAGAATCGCTTGAACCCAGAAGGTGGAAGTTGCAGTGAGCCGAGATCACGCCACTGTACTCCAGCCTGGCGACAGGGTGAGACTCCATCTTAAAAGGAAAAGAGATAACATATCACAATGAAGATAGGTTTATCCCAAGAATGCAGGGTTTGGTTCAACATTAGAAATTGGTCCCAGGAGAAAGGATAAATCAGAACACTGTTACTCTGTGGAGTACTATGCAGCAGTGAAGGTGAGTCAGCTGCAGCTGTGTGCACCAGTGAGAATAATCCTGACAAACCTAATGTGGAACAGAAAAGCACCCTGCAGAAGAAAGCACACTGCAGAAGTCCACTTAAAGGAAGTTCAAAACCAGGCAAAACCAAACCATAGGTTGCTCCATTTTTGCACTATGAGGAAGAAATGCAAAGACTATAAACTAAAATTCAGGACAAATTCAGGCTATCTTCTGGCCAGGCGCAGTGGCTCACACCTGTAATGCCAGCACTTTGGGAGGCCAAGGTGGGAGAATCGCTTGAGGTCAGGAGTTCGAGATCAGCCCAGGCACTATAGTGAGACCCCAACTCTACTTACAAATAAATAAATAAATAAAAGCCCAGTGTGTGGCTCACACCTGTAGTCTCAGCTACTTGGGAGGCTGAGGTGGGAGGCTCTGCTTGAGCCTAGGAGGTCAAGGCTGCAGTGAGCCTTGAGCGTGCCACTGCACTATAGCCTGGGTGACAGAATGAGACCCTGTCTCAAAAAAACAGCAAACAAACAAAAACTAACTCCTGGAGAAATAAAGAATGAAGAATGGTAATGGGGAGGGGAACGGCGGAAGGTACATGATGGTTTTACTATAATATTCCTTAAAATTCATGTATATCTTATATGTACTCTTTTAAATGACTGAAATATTTTGTAACAAGAATGTCCAAAAACCCATCAACGTGTTTTTATTACTCTTAGCTTAAAATCCAAACTCCTTGGCCAGGACCCTCAAGCCCCATTGGACGGGGTGAGGCCCTGTCTTGCCGTCACAGCTGGCATCTCCTGCTCACCAGCCCTCAGTGGCTTCCTTTCTGCTCCCCAGCAGCACCAACCCCTTCGTACCACAGGGCCTTGGCACTTGCTATACCTACTGCTTGAAACCACCCTTCCGTCTCTTTCGTCCGGCTACTTATTTATTTTTGTACTGAAAATTAAAAAATATATATATTTTTAGAGACAGGGTCTTTCTTTGTCACCCAGGCTGGAGTGCCGTGGTACGATCATAGCTCACTGCAGCCTCGAACTTCCAGGCTCAAGTGATCCTCCCGCCTCAGACTCCCAAGTACCTGGGACTCCAGGTGCGCACCATCACACCCAGCTAATGTTTTAATTTTTAATCCTTTTGTAGAGATGGGGTCTTACTGTGTTGCCCAGGCTGGTCTTGAACTCCTGGCCTCAAGCAATCCTCCTGCCTTGGCCTTACCAAAGTGCTGGGATTGCAGGCATGAGCCACCATGCTTGGCCATCTGGTTACTTCTCAGTAGAGACCTCTGTTTTTAAGCTGGAATGCCACCTTCTCAGTGAACACCTCTCTGACTACCCAATGGAAATGTCCCCCCCACACAGCTACACTCGGGTCCCCTGCTGAGTTCCTTGCTTTCCTTCCCAGGGATGGCTGATAACACACTGCAGTCAGTACTAATCTCATTTTTGCCTTCTCGCTGGCTCCCTGTCTCCCCAGCTGGAGGATGAACTCTCTGAAACAAGGTTTCTGTCTGTCTTGTCCATGCGTGCTCCAGGCCCCAGCACCGCATGCCAGGAACTACGCAGGTACTGAGTAGATATTTATTTATAGAACAAATACATGAATATCTGGCAAGTTCAAAAGTTTAACCAATATCTCATTCAATGAGGGGAAATTCCCTGTCCAAGGCTGACCCTGAAGGGGAGAGGATTAGAAAGAGCTAACTTTCAGGAAGAGCCGATACCCAAATCTTGTATCTGTATGCAAATAATTTGCTGGCAACATGAGAAAAATGTGCAGAATACATGTGGTTTCCATTGTGACCTGAGAAAGTGTCTGTATTAGAACTCTCTGGTGGGGCTGGAGATTTCAGCGGCTGCCTGATATTCGCAGGTGGAAGTCAGCCGGAGAGCGTGGGAGCCTTTAGCCTTATCCCTCCATCCTGGGCAGAGGCTCTTTCCACTCCTGTGCACGCCCTTGGCCAACCAGAGCCGGCGGGGAGGGACCGTGCTGTGGGTGTGGAGGAGTGGGGGCCGGGGAGGTAGACCCAGCTCCAGGCATCAGTGTGGCTGAGACCTGAGTGGGGCCATCACAGCCAGGCACATCTGGATTGACTCTCCGTGAACTTGAACGTGAAGACAATGACTGAAATAAGATGGCACAATGGAAAGCAGTGCTGCCCGTGCTGAACAGATACAGGGCCCAAGCATTGATGGCTGGGCCTTCCTGCTGAATTGCAGAAACTCTCCAGGACATACTTGAGAAACTGGGAATTGGATGTAGACCCTCACGTGGCCACTGTGCTCTGTGCTGCAGCCCTGGAAGGTGCAGTGGCAGAAGCGCCCAGCCCAGTTGGCTTTAGTGGGATGAGGTCTTGCCAGTTGGAGGCAGCTGGCAGTGCTACCAACCCCCGTGACAAAGGGGCTCCTTGAGCATTCTCCCTGCACCGACCTCTTCCTGCCAAGCTGCATAATTGGGAAAGGGATCCCAGGTTCCACCGGGCTGCGCTACATTCTCATCACAAAGGAGGAATTCAGTGGGGCTCTCTGGGCCAAGTTTCAGCCCACAATCACTTTTGTCACAAGTTCCAGTCCCATGCAGTCGGGGCAGGAAGAGAGGCACTGAGCGCCTGCTCCTGTCCCGCCTGGGAGGGAGTTTCAGGCCACCTCCCCAAGGACCAAGGTCAAAGGGTGTCAGGTTCCTGTTTCAACAGAGCGCAAGGAGTCTTTTAGACTGTGCACTCAGGAAAAACAAAAAGCAATGTGCAAATGAGGTATAAAGGCCGGGGAGCGGGGAGGAGGGCTGCCCAGCTGCAGAGAGCTGGTGGGAAAAAGAAGAAAGGCTGCTAAGTAATACACAAGGCAGGGTAAGAATAATAACGGTAACAATAATAGTCCCCGCAGCAGCTGGCGTGAAAGCAGCAGCAGCTGATCCTCAGCATGAATCAGGCGCATTTCTAAACTCACCCGATCCTCACGGCCACCCTTCAAGGAATGATCCTTCCCACCATCTCAGAGTCTCAGACAGGGTAAGTAATTTGCCCTGAGCCACACAGCCAGTAAGCGGCAGTCGACTCATAATGAAATCCAGCTGACTGTAAAGCCCACCTGCGCCTGTACTGTGCGGGTTCCCACAAAGCTGAGTCCCTGGGGGCCACTTTCTGGGCAAGGCACCCAGGTTTCCAGAGGTGCTTCAGGACAGAAGTGCAAGGGGGTGACAGGCAAATGTTTTTCTCCTTTCTTTCTTTTCTTTCATTCTTTTTCTTTCTCCTTCTCTTTCTCTTTTTCTTTCTTTCTTTTTCTTTCTCTTTCTTTCCTCTCTTTCTTTTTCTTTTTTTTTTTGACAGGGTCTCACTCTGTCACCCAGGCTGGAGTGGCATGATCTTGGCTTACTGCACCCTTGACCTCCCAGGCTGAAGCAATCCTCCCACCTCAGCCCCCAAGGAGCCAGGACTACAGGCACACACCACCATGTTTGGCTAATTTGTGTGTCTTTTGTAGAGAAAGGGTCTCGCTCTGTTGCCCAGGCTGGTCTTGATTTCCTGGCCTCAAGCGATCTGCCTGCCTCAGCCTCCCAAAGTTCTAGGATTACCAGGCATGAACCACTGGACTTGAACCCTTCTTTTAAAATGACTTGTTGAAGATTTTGATTTAAACAATTCCCGGTCCCCTCCTGTGGGCCAGAGGCTTTGGGAGATACAGAGATTTGTGAGACAGACCTTTACAATCCAGCCGGAAAACAGGTGATTCTCCCTAACGGAAGGGAAGTCAACATCAGAGAAAGAGGCAGTGTGTGTTGAACGCCGATTCTGTGCCAGGCCCTCTGGGGAGCTCTTTACGTGCATAATTGTTTAATAGTTATTTGTTCTATTTTATAGATAAGGACACAGGTTCCAAGAGGTAAAGTAATTTATCTAATGTCACACAGCGAGTGCACGGCAGGGGTAGGGTGTACCTGACTCTAAAACCCATGCTTTTTTTTTTTTTTTTTTTTTTTTTTTGAGACGGAGTTTCACTCTGTCACCAGGCTGGAGTGCAGTGATGCAATCTCAGCTCACTGCAACCTCTGCCTATCAGGTTCAAGTGATTCCCCTGCCTCACTTCCTGAGTAGCTGGGATTACAGGCGCAGGCCACCACACCCAGCTAATTTTTGTATTTTTAGTAGAGATAGGGTTTCATCACGTTGGCTAGGATGGTCTTGATCTCTTGACCTTGTGATCTGCCCGCCTTGGCCTCCCAAAGTGCTGGGATTACAGGCATGTGCCACTGCGCCCAGCCTAAAACTCATGCTTTTAAACACCAAGTAGCACTGTGAAATGGAGCATATCTGAAGAGCTTCTGAAAAGAGTGACGGATTCAATTTGAGGAGGGGAGGGAGAAGGAAGATCCACACGCAGCACTTCGGGGTCTTGAGGCCTCTGTGACCTTCCTCTGGGTGGAATTTGGGGGTAAGAAATCAGGGTACTCCAGAGTGAGGGCTCAGCCTCAGTAATCCCACCGCAGTGGGAAAGTGGGTATCTTCCAGAGTATGTCATGGCTGGCAGAGAAAAGAGGCAGCTTCCCTCCCTGACTCCAAACACAAGATGTCAGTGAATTTTATGAACCCTGACATCACCACGGTCCTTGCTAATCCTAGTGAGTGTTGGAGAAATTAAGGAAGACAAGTTCATCCTGAAGACTCCAGGGACCAGAAGCAGAAGCAGCGAGTTCATGAACAGCACATCTTTTCTTGAGGAGCCTGACATAGTGTCTTTCTCTAAGCAAGTGGCTGGGGTGCAACCTCATTTAGAAGGCTGGCACGGAGGACCCAGTCACATTCAGTATTTCTTGGGAAATGTGACATCTCTGTGTCTCCTTCTGCCAGGATAGCACTGAGGGATCGAGACCTCCTGTCCTCGTCAGCCCGATGTTGAGTCTGGCGCCTCGAACCTTCTCCAGGCTCTGGCCATGACATCAGTAGCCCCCCGACCCTGGCAAACAAGGCTAAGCACAGGCTCTGACCACCAGTCAGCCCCCAGCCCCCCAACCCCCAGCACATAGTTAGGGCACTGATACACCAAGTGCTTTACACAATTTAGTTCGTTTGTCCCATCCAACAATCATATAAGGGGGTAGTGTCATCCCCATCTCCATCCATTTCATCAAGGAATACTCTGAGGCACAGAGCGGTGTGCCCAAAGTCTCAGCTTAGTGAGTGGCAGCCCCCCTCCACAAAACCCCCTTGTCTAGGCCATCCTCATCCATAGGGCAGCAGAAAAACCAGCCTTTCCGCCAAGGCGGGGCAGAGTTTCCATCAATGAGGTCTCACTCTCTCACCCAGGCTGGAGTGCAGTGGCATGATCTCGGCTCACTGCACCTTCCGCCTTCCAGGTTCAAGCGATTCTCCTGCCTCAGCCTCCTGAGTAGCTGGGATTACAGGTGTGTCCTACCACGCCCGGCTTATTTTTGTATTTTTAGTAGAGATGGGGTTTCACCATGTTGGCCAGGCTGGTCTTGAACTCCTGACCTCAGGTGATCCATGCTGGGATTACAGGCATGAGCCACCGCACCCAGCCTAGGCAGACAACTTTGGAGGCTTAGTCCTGGAATCTGAAGAGTGGGAGGACCGGGGGCCTGGAAGAGAAGCTGGAGCCCGTCCCGTGTTACTGCCTCTGGTCAGTGTTCCTGGTGGCCAGCCAGGCTTGTGTCAACCTCGGTGCCATCTGGACACAGCATTTGTCCTTGTGTGGCAGGCAGTTCTGGACACTGACTGGATTCATTTGGTTTGTCTTCCCCAAGGGGCATTTAGCAGCAAAAAAGCAGAGAAGGGCAGAAATGAGAATTTATCAAATCAGGGACTGCAGAGGGTGCTGGTGAGTATCCACTTCACCCGCCATGCCGTGGGGCTGGGAGCCTGGGCTCCGGACCAGAGGCCGCGTTTATATCTCAGCTCTGTACCTTAGTAATTACCCAGACATGACAATTCTTAGGGCTCTCAGTTTCAGCTCAGTCATCTGTGCAAAGTGAGTTTTACTGGGATCTACCTCACTGGGTTCATAAGTTATGAGCTCCAAGTTTTGATTACGGGTGTTTATTCATTTATCCAACAAAATATTAACTGAGCACCTACTATGGACCAAGGCCTGATCTAAGCACTGAGGATACAGAAACAATCAAAACAGACAGAAGGCCTTGTCCCCATAGAGCTCACATTCGAGTCTGTGGTATGGTAGAAGGTAATACAAACTAGAAGAAAGTAACACAGCTGTGGGTTGTGATTTTAAAAATGGTGGCCAGGCACACAGTCACCAAGAAAATGATATCTGAGCAGAAATTCGAAAGATGCGGGGGGAGGAATCACATGAATACCTGGGGAAGAACATTCCAGGTGGAGGAGGGAACCACAGAACCAAGGCTCTGAGACAGGAGTCTGCCTGGCAGTTTCCAGGGACCATAAAGCTGAAGAATCCATGAATGAATACGTGAGGACCTTGACCCAGTGCCGGGCAGACAGCACCTGCTCTAACAGTAGCAGAAATCCTTTAGAGGCCGTGGAGGAGGTGGGCGTCCATTCATCTTTACAGAGGCCCAGAAGGGGTCAGAGACTAACTCAAGGCCTTTCTAGTCAGGGGCAGAGAAGAAGCTGGGGTCCTGCTCAGGGTTCTTTGCTGCTCACTACCCTGTGTTTCTTGGAATTTGGAAATAGGCACGTGGGAGGCTGAATCATGGTCTTCAAAGATATCCAGGTCCTAATTTCTGGAATTCGTAGCTGTTAGCCTATATGGAAAAAGTGCCTTTTGGGACATGATTAAGTTAAGAATCTTGCAATGGGGAGGATTACATTGGATCATCCAGGTGGGCCCAATTTGGTGAGTCGTGCCCTCGCTTGGTCATTGTAGGTGCTCAGTTAATATTTTGTTGGGTAAATGAATAAACACCCGTAATCAAAACTCTGAGGAAAGCGGAAAGGTCAAAGGAGGAAGCGGGAGGAGGTAAGGAGGGGGTCACCAGCCCAAGGATGCAGGTGGCCTCCAGGAGCTGGAAAAGGCAAGGAGACGGATGCTCCCCTGCAGCACTGCCTGTGAAACTGATGTTGGACTTCTGGCCTCCAGAACTGCAAGATAATAAATGTGTGTTGCTTTCAGCCATGAAGTTAGGAGTGATTAGTATGGCAGACCCAGGAAACTCCTGCAGGTGGTGATCCGGTTCACACCTGTGTAGATCCTGTTCACACCAGTGTAGATCCCGTTCACACCTGTGCATGGCGCCGGCCAGCACACAGTTTCCCTACCCTGTAGTTGGTTTGATTAGACATAGTTCCTTAATCCTGATAAAACCAATCGCTTGGTGAACTATGCACCCTTTCCTCGTGTGGCCAGGTTGGAGGGAGGCTCAGCATGGCGGTGCACCTCTACCAAGTTTGCATTTTAACCCAGGATTCTGCTAGCGAGCCAAGTTTACACTTGTTCTAACATTGCCGGGACAAAAAACCATGATAAAGGTATTCTCATGCTTGAGTCATCGGGCACCCCACTGCCTGGGGGCTCAAAACCGCAATTCCAAAGTGCTGACGACGGGACAAGACTGATGTTTATTTCAAGTACTCATTAGATGAGGGCTTTTAAGTCCAAACTCGAGGTACGCGTCGCAGCCAGCCAGCCCACTGCAGGCCGATGAGTCCTGTACAAGCAAGCCCTCTGCGTTCCCAGACTTTTCTTAGACCAGCTCTGCTTCTGGAGATTAGGACACCGTTTGAGAAAGCTTGTCCTGCCCATATCTGGACATTTTCTTTTTTAGCCACAGCAACGCCATCTCTACAGAAGTGGTTCCCAAACCTGCTGCCAAGAGCCCTTTTGGTATTGAGCCGAGCCTGTCCAGTCCCCTCCTCTCGCCGTCCCCCGTTCCCTCGTCTCCGCGTCATACCTGACATCCCTACTTGAGGCATTTTAGCCAGAGCTGCTTTCTTGAGTCCTGGGTTTCCTTCCTGCCTCTGATTTTTAGGAAGTCACTTGTTACACTTGGTTCTTTTTCCAACTGTTACATTTTGGAATTGTGACAACTGCAGTGACCATTCTCCTGAGCTCCTGTGAGGTGCCAGTGCTGGGTGCTTTACATGCCTTTATTATTACTTATTCTTACTATTAATTTCATGTATTCTATTTTTTTATTTATAAAATTTTAATATTCATTATGTATTTACTTTATTAATTTTGATCTATTTTGTGTTTATAAAATATTATTTATATATACTTTTCTTAATCTATTATGAATATCATTTACTTAATATAATCATATTCTAATTTATCAGTTATTTATTATCATGCTTAAACGTCCCAAGGACCTGATGAAGAAGTTTCTAGAATAAGCCCCATTTCACAGAAGAGGAGCCTGGAGTTCAGGGAAGTTTAGCAACTTGCTCAGTCATATAGTCAATGGCGCAGCAAAGAGTCAAACTAGACACAACTCACTCCGAGCAATTAGTTTTGTTGTTGTTGTTGTTGTTTTTGAGACTAAGTCTAACCGTCGCCCAGGCTGGAGTGCAGTGGTGCGATCTTGGCTCACTGCAACCTCTACCTCCCGGGTTCAAGTGATTCTCTTGCCTCAGCCTCCCGAGTAGCTAGGATTACAGACGCCTGCCATCACACCCAGCTAATTTTTGTATTTTTAGTAGTGACAGGGTTTCACTGTGTTGGCCAGGCTAGTCTTGAACTTCTGACCTCGTGATCTGCCCACCTTGGCCTCCCCAAATGCTGGGATTACAAGTGTGAGCCACCGTGCCTGGCCCGAGTGATTAGTTTTATCAGAATGAAGGAACTGTGCCCAGTCAAACCAACTCTTGGGTAAGCAAACAGCCTGTGTGCTGGCAGGTGCCATATACAGGTGTGAGGCACCTGTGGCATGCTCCACTGCCCAGTGACCCCAGGACCCCCACTCCCACGAAGAGACCCTTCCCCTGCTGCGGCTGCCAGAAACTCTCCCAGGTCAATTTCATCTCTGTGGCCAGGAGATACAATTCCCTGCTTTTCTTAGTGTCATTTCCCTTCATAAAAACCAGCTTCTCCGATGTGAGTCACTCAGTCCCCTGCAACTCTGATACTCATCTGGATGTGTTGTAAATAATTGACGCTGAGATGTTTAATCATAAAACTGAAATTGAGGTTAAAACAGGATAGCTTGCAGCGGAGGCGAGGGGAGGGGAGACTAAGAGCTTGTATTAGTTTGCTGGGGCTGACATAACCAGCGCCACAGGGTGGCTAAAACAACAAAGGTCGATTTTTTTGCAATTCTATAGGCTGGAAGTCCAAGATCAAGGTTGGTTCCTTCTGAGGCCTCTCTCTGCGGGCTTGTAGATGGCCACCTGTTCCTTGTGTCCTCAAGTGGTTGTCCCCATGTGTGTGTGTCCTGATCTGTCGCTCTCTTTTTTTTTTTTTTTTTTTTTTTGAGATAGAGTATTGCTCTGTTGCCCAGGCTGGAATACAGTGGCATGATCACAGTTCACTGTAGTCTCAGTATCCCAGGCTCAAGTGATCCTCCCACCTTAGCCTCCTGAGTAGCTGGGGACTATAGGTGCATGCCACCAAGCCTGGCTAATGTGTGTGTGTGTGTGTGTGTGTATACAATTTTTTTGTAAAGATGGAGTCTTGCAGTATGGCCAGGCTGGTCTCAAAATCCTGGGCTCAAGTGATTCTCTTTCTACAAGGACACGAGTGATATTGGATTAGGGCTCACTCATGACTATTTCACCTTAATCCCCTATGTAAAGGCCTTATCTCCAAATGCAATCCCATTGTGAGTACTGGGGACAGGGGGCTTCAACAGAGGAATTTTAGGGGGAACGCAATCCAGGCCACATTTGCTTCGCTTAGCTCCTCTTTCCCACTGGGTAATAAAAAGGATCTACCCTGGACCGAGCGCTTACAACCTCCACGGTATTGCTAATGCGTTTCACACATCATCTCCCAGCAGCCCTGGGAAGGAAGGGCCATGTTTCCGCTTCACAGAGACGTCAAGGCACATGAGCGCACCGGAGGGAACTAAATCCCACCTCTGTCCAGTGGCAGTGGGGATGAAATATAGGTCTCACAGGGTTGAGGGGTGAGCGTGTTATCCATGTGGAGGATTATCCAGTGGAGTGTTTGGCTGGCTGGGTGCAGATACCACAGGGAAAGGCTCATCATTTCAGAGCCGGAGGATGCTGGTGACAGAGAAACATGGAGGTCAAGGAGATGGGGGACTATGGCAGCTGAAGGCAAGGACCCTGGCATGTATCTGCTTCACTAGCTGCTCCTTACACCCCTCAGAACCTCAGTTTCCTCATCTGTGTTTGGTGCTGCCAAGCCATGACACCGTAGGGACAAGCTGGCGTCATGATTCTCCAACCCATGGCTAGCCCACCCTCACAACCAACCACTCCCCCGGATTTTAAGGTCTCCATGAACTGGCTGGGTGCAGTGGCTCACCCCTGTAATCCCAGCACTTTGGGAGGCTGAGGTGTATGGATCACCTGAAGGTCAGGAGTTCGAGACCAGCCTGGCCAACATAGTGAAACCCCTTCTCTACTTAAAATATAAAAAATTACCTGGGCATGGTCAGGCACCTATAATCCCAGCTACTCAGGAGGCTGAGGCAGGAGAATCCCTTGAACCCAGGAGTCAGATGCTGCAGTGAGCCGAGATCATGCCACTGCACTCCAGCCTGGGCAACAAGAGTGAAACTTCGTCTCAAAAAAAAAAAAAAAGTCTTCCTGAACTAAAAAAAGACACAATTGACTTTCTTCCCAGCCAGCATGCCATTCAGAAGTGGCCTCACTCTCTCTAAAGGAGCCCTGGTGAAACTTCTATGCTGGAAACTGCTTTCACAGGGGGCTCACTGGGCACCTCTTGGGTGGTTTTCCCCTCTACCACATCAATCTATAAACACCAAGCAGGTCCCAGCTAAAGGCCAGAAATGGGGCTGACCTCCTGAGGAATGCACCAGCGAGATCTGGCCGAGGTGAGATGACACCTGCAGGGCCTGGCTCACCTCCACGCACAGTGAGCTGCTGATCTTGTCTCCTTCTACCTGTGCTGGAGGGAGAGAAAGAAAAGACAGCGTGCTGATTCACTGGTCTGACATTTTCATCTGGTCAGTAGGGTGGTTAATTTTGCCTGACCAGGTGGGATGGTTCACGTCTGTGATCCCAGCCCTTTGGGAGGCCAAGGCAGGTGGATCACTTAAGGTCAGGAGTTTAAGACCAGCCTGGTCAACATGATGAAACCTCATTTCTACTAAAAATATAAAAATTAGCGGGGCATGGTGGCTGACACCTGTAGTCCCAGCTACTCAGGAGGCCGAGGCAGGGGAATCGCTTGAACCCAGGAGGCGGAGGTTACAGTGAGCCGAGATCGCAGTACTGCACTCCAGCCTGGGTGACACAGTGAGATTCTGTCTCAAAAAATAATAATAATTTTGTCTATTTGTGGTTCCCAATATCCGTGTTCCTCTTCCTCCATAGTAAGCTGATGCTTGGCTTTCCGTGGCTTCCTAGAATAAAGATAGCAGTTTCCAGCCTCTTAGGCAACTTACTAGCTGTTGCATGTGACTAAGTTCTGGCCAATGGGATGTTAGCAGGGTGTGTATAGGGGGTAGGGTACATTCATGAAGCGTTCTTAAATGAAGAGACATGTCTCTCCCTGCTTCCTGCTTCCTGTTGGTTGTAGTGCAGATGTGATGGCTGGAGCTCAAGCAGCCAAACTGGGGCATGAGGTAGAGAATGGCAGAGCAACAAGGCACAAAGAGCCTAGGTCCCTGAGGATCACGAAGCTGCCCTTTCAGCCTGGACTGCTGAGCTCTGGACTCTATTTACACAAGAAAAATAAAGGTTTATTTTATTGAATCTGATTTTTTTTTTTTTTTGTCAGGGACAGCCAAAGCTAAGCCTGCCCACGCAGCCTGAGAGACTCACGGTTGTAGAAGCAAACGTGGGCAGCTATGCTGGGTGCAGATACCACAAAGAAAGGGACATAGTTTCAGAGCTGTAGGGCCCTGGTGACAGGGACACACGGAGATCGGGGAAGTGGAGGGCTATGGCAGCTGAAGGCAAGGTCCCTGGCATGCATCTGCTTCACTAGCTGCTCCTTCCGCTCCTGAGAGCCTCAGTTTCCTCATCTGCAAAATGGCAATCATGATACCATCCTCACGAGAGAATACACAGTTTCTGTGCCCACAATCAGAGTCCTGGTCATGACACACCCTTGGCAGGAATGAGGTGAGTGATTCAGTACGGGACTTTTAGAGAAAGCCTCAGCCAGAAGCGGGCTAAGAAAATGGCCAGGGTAGAGATTCAGAAAAGTGCTCTTCAGGCAGAGAGGCCGGGAAGCCCTGAAAACGCAGGGTCCAAAGGTCACAGGAGGAGGTGCCCAACAGGGAGGGGCACTGGTCAGTCTCAAGCGCCCCAGAGAAGTTGAGCAGGTGCTGTTGTTTTACCTGCCCAGCAGCCACTCCCATCCTGTAGGGAACAGTGCCTGGTTTTCCTTCTTTAGTGCCCTCCCCATTCTCAGTCCATAGGGTTGACCTTGATTCTGGCTCAAGGGGCAGGCACATGCCCAGGCCTGGCCAATCAGGACCTCCCACACTCCTGGGTACAGTAATAATTTCAGGATGGACACGTGACCCATGCTGGGCCAATGAGTTTCAAATTTCAACACTTTCCCTGGAATTGCTGAGAAAGAGACACTCCTCCATTGCACATGCAGCTCAGATGCAGCTCAGAGTGGTGGGTAGAGAGAGCTTGCCTGGGAATGAATGAACACAGCAAAAGGCAGAACCAAACGGCTGGAAGTGAGTGTTTTCATGACGCTGTTAGCAAACCTGGATGCTGCTATCCGGAATGCTCAGTGATAAGAGCTCATTCATTACGTTGAGTTTTCTGTCCCTTGCATTTGAAAGAGTCCTAGAATACCAGAACTAGAAACTGAATTCTAGCCAACACTCATCTTTAGAATTCTGCACTACATCTGGGGCCAACTGGCTGAATTAATAAGTGACTTGAAATTACGCTGTCATTGTTTTTTCTTTCTTTTCTTTTTTTTTTGAGACAGAGTCTTGCTCTTGTCGCCCAGGCTGAGCACAATGGCACAAGCTCAGCTCACTGCAACCTCCGCCTCCTGAGTTCAAGAGATTCTCCTGCCTCAGCCTCCCGAGTAGCTGGGATTACAGGTGCCTGCCACCACATCCAGTTACTTTTTTATATTTTTAGTAGAGACGGGGTTTCGCCATGTTGGCCAGGCTGGTCTTGAACTCATGACCTGGTGATCCACCTGCCTTGGCCTCCCAAAGTGCTGGGATTACAGGTGTGAGCCACCGTGCCCAGCTGTCATTGTTTTTTGGTGCACATACTTGTTCATATATCTCTTTAAATTGGAAATTGGGGAAAAAAATTTTGAAATGATCCATAAAATTGGATGGTCATTCTGGTACCAGCCTGGAAGCACTGAATTCAATAAAACTAAAGGGCTGGGCACAGGGGTACACACCTGTAATGCCAGTGCTTTGGGAGGCCGAAGTGGGAGGATTGCTTAAGGCTAGGAGTTTGAAACCAGCCTGGGCAACATAGCAAGACCCTGTCTCTTGCTATGTGTGCTGGTGGCACACATTGGTCGTCCCAGCTACTCAGGAAGCTGAGGTGGGAGAATCACTTGAACCCAGGAGTTTGAGGCTGCCGTGAGTTTTCATCACACCACTGCACTCCAGCCTGGGTAACCATGCTTGAGATCATATCTCGAGAAAACAAAGTCTCCACATACCCCATCCCAGTGGTGACTGGTAAACTGGCTCTCTCTCCCTCCCCCTCTCTTCCACATGTGTGTGCGCATGCACCTACACACACACACAGAGCCCAGATTTGTAATGACTGCCACTGCCCATTGCTGTGGTATAAATATTCCCACCACGGCACTGTCAAGCTACTGACGTAAGGTCACTGAACTCAGGCAGGAGATGTACACAATTGGCTGTCACAAAATGATCCACACTCATTCTGGCACGGCACTGCCGGCCTTCATCTGAGTTCATATCCCACGCAGGGGTGGGGGGCAAGGCTGTCCACTGCAGACTGCGGGAGGCAGTGTGGGTGTCTCCGGTTGGGGGGCGGGTGGGTGGATGAACCAGGTGCACACCACACAGGGCTGTGCAGTTGTCAGATGCAGTGAGTGAGATGCACACGCAGCAAAGTAACAGGAAGAAAAACTCAGGGCTGAGGACTGCCTCCATCTTTTAAGTGAGTGGGAGGGAATGTTTTGCCTTGAATAAGCCGTCAAGTTGCAGGTCTCTGAGGACCCACACGTAATTGATACTCTCAACACGTCTCAGAAAAAGAAGTTCAGCCAGGACTGCTTGGGCTTCTTTCCCACAAGCCACATCTCCCGGGAATCCTGCTGGGTCAAGGCGGAGGGCAGTCAGTCGGGCAGCGGACGCTCATCAGGAGCCGGGCTCTGTGCTCAGGCTGCTGGAGTCTGGAATCGGGCTCGTGGCTACTAGCTGTGCGACCCTGGGCCAGTTCTTCCCTGAGTCTCAGAACGGTGGTGACATGAGGACAAGGTGACACGTGGCAAGCACCAGCAGGTAGTAATCTCAGAACTCAAGGAAGAATCAGTGAGTCAAGAGACTCATCAAGGGACTCAGAGAAGGTGCTAGAACATCCTAGAGAATCAGGGCAAAACCAGTTCCTTTGAGATAACTTAGAGAAGATGAATGAGGGTGGGGGTCTCATGGGAGCAATCTCTGGAGACAAGAGAGTCCCAATAAACTCTGTGGGACTCAAGATGTGGCCAGTCTGCATTGGGATGTGTTGTTAAAGTGTAAATCACACACCAGATTGCCAAGGCTTATCAGGATAAAAAGAAAATCTCACTAACATTTTCATATTAATGACATGTTGAGATGACATATTTGGATATATCAAGTAAAATATATTATTAAAATTGATTTTTCCTGTTTCTTTGTCCTTCTATAAAAAAGAAGTGGTTACCAGAAAATTTAAAATTATATATGGAGCAGGCTAGTGCCGTGGCTCATGCTTGTAATCCCAGCACTTTGGGAGGCCGAGTAGGGCAGATCACGAGGTCAGGTGTTCAAGACTAGCCTGACCAATATGGTGAAACCCCGTCACTACTAAAAATACAAAAATTAGCTGGGCGTGGTGGCACTTGCCTGTAGTCCCAGATACTCAGGAGGTTGGGGCAGGACAATCACTTGAACCCAGGAGGTCAAGATTGCAATGAGCCCATATGGCGCCACTGCACTCCAGCCTGGGCGATTGAGTGAGACTCTGTCTCAAAAAAAAAAAAAAAAAAAGAAACGGTGGTTCCCCAATTCTGCAACAGGCAGTCACAGAGCCCATGGCTGTGGCCAGTGCAGTCCCAAGGTGCACGTGGCGGGAACGGACTGGTGGACAGAATGCGGGGCTGAGCTCCACCGGGCGACCCAACAATAGTCACACCCAGCTTGCTGTCGGGTGGCCAGAGGGAACTAGCTTTCACCAGGTTTCTGAGGCTTTGGGGGACAAAAAAATACCTCGCTAACATTTTTATATTAATTACATGCTGAGATGACATATTTTGGACATGTCGAGCTAAATATATTATTATAATCAATTTTGCCTGTTTCTTTGTCCTTTTTAAAAAAGGTATGGTTACCAGGAAATTTAAAATTATATTTGGGCTTTGAATTCTATTTCTGTTGGAAAGCATGGCTGCGGGAAGTAAGCTTTCAGGGGCGTGAATTTTTGTCATTTTTGTTCACTGCTCTCTCTAGTTCAAGAACAAGCCAGGCCAGAGGAGCTTAATAGATGTTTGTTGAAGGAAGGAACAGCACAGCACAGTGGTATAGTGGAATTTGTCAAGAGAATCCGTAGTTGACTTAGCAGTAGAGTGGAATATAGATGGATTTTGGAGTCTGTGGGATGTGGGTTTAATTCTATACATTCCTGGCAATGCACTTCACCTCCTCATCTGTTAAAAAGAAAATGCTGGCCAGGCACAGTGGTTCACACCTATAATACCAGCACTTTGGGAGGCCGAGGCGGATGAATCACTTGAGGTCAGGAGTTCAAGACCAGCCTGACCAACATGGTGAAACCCCGTCTCTACTAAAAAAAAGTATACAAAAATTAGCTGGGCATGGTGATGCGTACCTGTAATCCCAGCCACTCAGGAGGCTGAGGCAGGAGAATCGCTTGAACCCGGGAGGTGGAGGTTGCAGTGAGTTGAGATTGTGCCACTGCATTCTAGCTTGGGGGACAGAGTGAGGCTCTGTCTTACAATAAAAATAAAGATGAAAAGGCTGTCTACTTCCCCAGCCACTTCTGAGAGTCCAGGTCTGGCACAGGACAGGCACACTGCAAGTTGCTGCTGTCACTTGCTGTGGGAAACCTGGGGAGGCTGGGAGGCCGGAGAGCAGTGCCAGAGGGCTGCTGCCTTTCTGGGTGTGTGAATCATAACCCCAAGTTAGGCACCAGCCTGTGACCTCAAGCAGCTGCTGAGAGGTTATCCCAAGACAGAAGGGCCCATATCCCGACAGAAGGGCACATATCCCACTGCAGGAACCGCAGCCAGTTTCCTCACAAAGACAGGCAGTGGCAGCTTGGAGGAGGAGGCCGAGGGCTGGTCGAAGGTGCAATTGGGGACTAGGGGAGGTACCTCCATGGACCACCTGGAATGGCTCCGATTTAGAAACCCCCAGGGTAGGCCGGGTACGGTGGCTCACACCTATAATCCCAGCACTTTGGGAGGCCAAGGCAGGTGGATCATTTGAAGTCAGGAGTTTAAGACCAGCCTGGTCAACATGGTGAAACCCCATCTCTACTACAAATATAAAAATTAGCTGGGTGTGGTTGCGCACACCTGTAATCCCAGCTACTCGGGAGGCTGAGGCAGAAGAATTGCTTGAACCGGGGAGGTGGAGATGGCTGTGAGCTGAAATTGTGCTACTGAACTCCAGGTTGAGCAACAGAGCGAGACTCAATCTCAAAAAAAAAAAAAAGAAAGAAAAAAGAAACCACAGTGACAGTGCAGACTATTCTATGGGCTTCTCAGATTCCTCCCCAGAGGGGCCCTCTGCGGGCTGCTATGCTGGTGCTGTGCCTGGGCACCTCTGTGCTCTTGGCCAACGGCCTCTAAGAGTGCCAGCCTGAGCCTGGGGAGCCGGCGGTGGCGGCCTTTGCAGGGACCCTTCTGCGGGCCCAGGGGGACAAAAGTGGCTCTCAATCCAGCATATGCACATTGAAGCAAGTTAAAGAATTTAGTCCGAAGCACAGAAGCCGATAGGGCCAAGTAGCGAGCAGTAGCCGGTACACATTTGGTGAGTGGGGGCAGCGTCTCCTTCTCCCACTGCCGCTGAGATGCAGAAATCAGTCGAATTCAGTACGAAATGGAATAGACGGAAGGCATGAGTCAGCCAATGAGGGTTCCAGAAAAGTGAAAAGTAGCACCGCCCAATGCTGACCTGGAACAAGGAGTCCAAGAAGGAGTTCCAGATGCTGGTGTGATCATGCAGGTTCCAACCAGGATTGTCGAGGCAGGGAACAATGAAGATGTCCCATTTTCAAGACCAGCAGATCTTGATCTTATTCAATCAACTGTCTTTAAACCCTTGGCGCTAAAAACACCACATTGTGTACCTACACTAAGTGAAAGACCCCTAGATTTTCTGGATTTAGAAAGACCTGTGGCTGGGTCTCATGCCTGTAATCCCGGCATTTTGGGAGGCCAAGGTGGGCAGATCATGAGGTCAGGAATCTGAGACCAGCCTCGCCAACATAGTGAAACCCCGTCTCTACTAAAAATACAAAAAATTAGCCGGGCATGGTGGCAGGCACCTGTAATCCCAGCTACTCGGGAGGCTGAGGCAGGAGAATTGCTTGAACTCAGGAGGCAGAGGTTGCAGTGAGCTGAGATTGCGCCACTGCACTCCAGTCTGGGCGACAAAAAAAGAAAGAAAAAGACTTCTTAAACAATCCCTGAAAATGAAGAAATCTGTGCAGTTGGCAGACTAGAGACAGCGCGGTCTATGGGTGAAATGCTGTTTGCTAAAACGGACAGTTGGTCAGAAATGATCCTCTCCATGTCATGTGGTGGGTGGGTCTGCTGCCGCCACTTCTGACCCTCAACGTGACAACGTCGGGTATGACATTTCAAATACAGACACGACAACTGAAGGAACGTCGGATGACCTGACTGCTGTAGATGCCGCTTCAGAAAGCTACAGTAATCTGCTTTGGGCAGATTACGGAATCTCTCTGGGCCTGAGCGTCGCATGGGAATGGCAGTGGTGGCTGCCCTTCCCAGCAGGGGTTTCTAGGGGCCAGGTGGGGTGACCTGGACCAGTGGCTGTTCCTCAGCAGACTTGATGTGGGTGAAAACCTGATAAATGGCTACCCACCTCTGCAAGAAGAGATGTGTTAATTTCATGTTGTTAATTTCAATATAGCAAATGCCACCAACTTAGTGGCTTCAAGCCACACAAATGTATCCTCTTGTGGTTCTGGAGGTCGGAGGTCTACAATCAAGGTGACCAAAGGCTGTGTTCCTTCTGGAGTCTTCAGGGGAGAAATCCATTTCCTCACCTCTTCCAGCTTCTAGAGGCTACCTGCCCTTTTTGGCTGCTGGAACCTTCTTCCATCTTCAAAGTCCATCCCTCCGACTTCTGCTTTGCTCATCACGTCTCCGGCTCTGACTCCAGCCTGCCTGTCTCCTCCTTCTAAGAACTTTTGGGACTACATCATGCTCACTTGGATAAATCGGCATCATCTTCCTGTCTCAAAGTCCTACTTCAATCACACCAGCAAAGGCCCTTTTACCATATAATGTAAATAACCACAGATTCTAAGATTAGAATGTAGATATTTTGGGGGTGGGACTGGGAGGCATTATTTAGCCTACTACAAGGGCCGCAGCCACAATCCTGTATAATTTAAAGGAAATTCACTGGCTTTTCACGGACCGTCCCCCAGGATAAGATTTCCTACCCTGGTATCTGGCAGCATGGCTCTTGCAGCTTCAGGTGGATCTAGACAATGTGTGTCAGATTCCAAACTGGAGTACACATTTTCAGGGGGCCCTTTGTTTTTAAAAGCATGCATCAGGAGGCTGAGGCAAGAGAATCTCTTGAACCCAGGAGGTGGAGGTTTTGGTGAGCCAAGATTGCGCCATTGCACTCCAGCCTAGGCAATAAGAGCGAAACTCCATCTCAAAAAAAAAAAAAAAAAAAAAAAGCATGTATGCATCTCAGATCATCTTCAGAAGAGCTAATACGCACCAAATGCCTCCTCTGAGCCTGGATGATCATCTCATGTCATCATGTAACAACCACCACTGCCATTCCCATGCTAGAGTCACAGATAGTCAGGCCCAGAGATGTTCCTTAATCTGCCCAAAGCCTCATGTTAATAAGTAGCAGGGCATGGCTGTGAGACAGATAGTGAGTCCAGAGTCCATCCTCTCAACCCCTCTAAAATCCTGTCTCTCACCTGCCCCCAAGCCCCGCTCTAAAAGAAGGAGTTTTTAATCTATGCACCAGTTCCATGAACAAGGTACTCCTTTATCTAAGGTCAGAAGCAGAGGTTTGCTAATGACAGAGAGAGGGAAGGGGACGAGGGGTTGTCTCAGGCCGTCAGTAGCAAAGATGAATGCCAATGTGTTAAGTAATCTGCCTTGAAGACAAGGGTCAAGGCTGAATGCTAAAAGGGCCTCTCTGACACCTTGGTTCAGCCCCTGCAATCCAGGGCTCACGGGGCTGCCCGAAGCTTTATGTCCGGGAACTCTGCCCTCTCTGGGCTACACAGATGAATCTGAACCCACAGGCCTAGAGCCCTGACCCGGTACCAGGCTCGGAGCTGGACATTTTGGACGTCATCTTTGTGACTGGAATCATCCCAGCACTCCCTGGCTGCTACCTAATCCCTGCTGTAAGAGGAGGGAAGGGAGCTGAGGTCACAAGCTCATAACCAGCGCTGTGCAGATTCAAACCCAGATCCTCCTCCTGAAAGCCTCATGGTAGGTGTCCCGGCCTCTGGTGCATGGGTGAGTGTTCCCTCAGGCCCGGAGCTACGCCAGCATCAACTCTATCCTCTGGGGTGTTTGGATCCAAAGATGAGCTAAGGAATTGTAATTCCACATGTTTAGGCATGGAATGGAGGCAGCCAGAGGGGTGAAGGCCAGCAAGGGTCAAGACTTCCTCCTGGGCCTGGAGAAACCTCCAGGCTGAACAACAACCACAATAACAATAGTAATGACAATGGCCGGGCGTCGTGGCTCATGACTGTAATCCCAGCACTTTGGGGGGCCGAGGTGGGTGGATCACCTGAGGTCAGGAGTTTGAGACCAGCCTGGCTAACATGGTGAAAACCTGTCTCTATTAAAAAAAAAAAAAAAAGGATAATTAGCCAGGCCTGGTGAAGGGCACCTGTAATCCCAGTTACTCAGGAGGCTGAGGTGGGAGAATCACTTGACCTGGGAGGCAGAGGTTGCAGTGACCGTAGATCACACCACAGCCTGGGCAACACAGCAAGATTCTGTCTCCAAAAAAATATATATCATGACCAAATAACAGCCGCTATTTCCTGAGTGCCCCCTATGAACCGGGCATGGATGGCAGGATGGTGCTGCCAGGGAGGGTGGGCCCTGGAGGGGCAGGAGCAAAGCTGCTGACCTCTGGCTGCTCTCTCTCCAGACATCCATTCAGCAAACATCAACATGAAGCAGCAGTCATCCAGGTGTTGGGGAACATGGCAATGCCATCTAGGGGAAATGACCCAGTGCCAGGTCCCCCACAGGTATGCCCTCTCTTTATAAAAGCCTAATACCAAATAGGAATGTCCCAAACAGGTAAACTGAGGGATGCTTCTTGTTATCAGAAAAGAAGTCACTGCAGGGACCCTTCACGTAGAATGCTGTTGTCTTTCCCCGGAATGTAAAGCTATCCAGGCCGTTACACAAGTGATTCCCAACAAGGGTCTTTGGAGGCCCCAGGGTTTGGCCATGCTGGGCTGGGGGAGCCAGGCTGCCCAGGGTTACCTTGATGAGCACTCACATGATGTGGTGGCCATGCCATGTGCCTGCATACCAGGCAGGGCCTCTTTCTTGCAGATTCTAAGGCTGGGCGTGGTCAGGCCTAGCCAATCAGTTATTCTCTGTCCCAGGGGGCGGGGCTATGGCCCAGGCAGAACCAGTGAGGCTCAGTTCTTTGCTTTGGAGGAAGCACTGAGACTCCCATCCCTCTGGGTTTGCGGGAAGCAGCCTGGAGCTGCTGGTGGCCCTCTTGTCTTTGCAAGGGGAGAGGCTGCCTGAGGAGGGGACCAGCAGGGAGGTTAAGTGAGCTGAGGTGGAGATCAAGAGAAACTCCAGAGGATACCACTGGACCCAGAAATCCAGCTGGACCTGACAATGTTTCCACTGTATGAACCAAAAACATTCTTTTGCCTAATAAAAATTTTTTAATCAAATAAATGACAAAACAGTAAAACGAAACAGGTCAGCCGCCACCCCCTACCCTGCTTTTCTGAGGCCAGCTTGGTGCCAACAGTGTGAGCAGCCAATGCCACCTGCGCCCATGCATCCTCTCAGCTTGCAGTCAGGCCACTTGCACCTGCAAAAGTGGGGGTTTGGGAATGGAGGCTGAGAGTCAGGGCCTGAGGGTTATCAGAGCTCTTTCCTTGGCTGGGCTGTTTTGAGGATGGCTGCTAAAGTCACTCACTAAGAGAGGGCTGTGGCCCCGGCAGTGAGGGAAGAAGGACAGAGTCCCAGGGCTGCAAGTGGGAAATGTCTCCTAGGCCACTGCCCTAGAAGATGCCAGGCCATAGAGAGGATCATAAATCACTGGGTGGGAATGCCTCTGGGCTGTTAGCAGGAAATACAGGGTGGAAGAACCAGGCCTGTCCTTGAAAACGTTATTGTCAGGGTTATGATACACATCCAGCAAATGGATACAGGAGAAAAGAAAGGAAGCAGAGATGGATTGAAGGGCACATCAGAGCAGGCGGACAGCCCCTGGGCTCCATCTCCTCCCCGTGGCTGGGTACGGCGCTGGCACCCACAGGCATCACCAGCCTCTGCCCTCAGCCTCCTGCATGCCCAAGATGGGCAAAGAGAAGAAGCCACAGTGAGACCAAGGGCAGGAAGGAACAGAGAGTCATGGACAGCACAAAGGAGGGAAAAGCGAGCAGAAGCGCAGGGGACCTGTGAAAGCTCAGAGGAGGAAGAGATGAGGGCAGGGCGATGGGGGCAGGGTGAATTAAGATCCAGTCCCTGAGGAGGCAAGCAGGCATGGAGATCCGCTGGGGGAGGGGGGCACCGGGGGCTGGGGGCTGGGGGGTGGGGATGCTGTGTTGGAAGGAGGGTGACTGGCTGCAGCTGTGTGCTCCCACTGAATACTTGTGGACCCTCTGGTCAAACAGCCCAGCCTCTGCTAGGCCTGCAGCTGCTGGAGGGGCCGGCCCAGTGCAGGGTTTGGGTAGAGATGGGCCATCAGTCACACACACACACCCACAGTGGGGCTGCCCCACAAGCTGGCCACTTGCATTCCTCACAGTGTTTTCCCCAAGGACAAAGGGCAGGAGGAGTGCAAGGCAGCCAGCCCGCTTCAGGACAGCCACCCACTTCCTGCTTAGTCCGGATCAACCCCACACCTCACCAGGATACAGACTGCGAAGGCCTCCCCCGTGATCTCTCTGCCCCCTGGCCTGCCCTCTCTCCACTGCTCTCAGAGGGGTCCTTCCAAAAGGCAAATGTGACCATCTCACCCTTGGGCATGATCCCTCCATGGCTCCCTATGGCTGCTCCCAGAATTAAGCCCTGCTCATAAGGCTCTTCATGGTCCTAGTGCCTGCACTCCTCTCAGGCCTGAGTTAATTTCCATGCACAATCTCATTAAATCCTCCCCACCACTCAATACAGAACCCCATTCTACAGCTGTCTTAAGTGAAGCTAGGAGAGGCTAAGTAACCTTTGCCCATTTCCAGATCAGCAGAGTCACCATCTTCCTCATCTGGGCTCAAAACCAAGGTCAGCCATGACCCCTGGCTCTCGCTCATTCAGGGGCAAGTCACAAACATCCATTAGTCACAAATGCCCATCTCACCCACCTTTTCTGTTTTCACTGCTGCCATTCTGGAGTAGACACTTATTCCTCACTGTACCTAACGGGCTTCGTTCCCCGTCTTTCCTGTCCATCCAATTCACCCAGCATACTACTACCATTTTGATCCTCCTGGAAGAGCCGTTTTCTATCTGGTTACTCCCGGCTCAAGAACATTCAGTGGCTCCCCAGTGCCAAACTATCAAAGACCAGACTCTTCACGCCCTTTACCCCCAACCTGCGGAGTCTGGGAAAACAAGTGGGGAGGTTTCCCAGGGTGCCTTCCTAAGCCTCTCTCCACTGGCTGAGTGGGAGGAGGGGGCAGCGTCCCTCCCTTGGGCTCAGGGCACAGGTAGCTGGAGAGCAGGGCTGGATTCCAGCTGCTGGGGCCCTCACTGCTGCCATGGAGTCGGCCTCCCTGAGCTGCAGAGTCCTTGCTTGGGGTTCTACAGGGGGTAGACACAGTTCTTTCCACTTGGGGGCTTCTGTGAGGCCTTTAAAGGGATGACAGCATGGATAACAGGAGGATGACCAGGGGCTGCAGCACTCCACGTGTGAGCTTGCACTCAAAACTGACCTCTGAGTAGCTCAGGTACCCGCGGATGGACATGTGAATATGATGCTCAGTTCAGCCCGTGAAAAGAGATTCAACCGGTCTTCCCAGACTACAGAGTTCAAGTTCACAGACTGGTAAAATTCCTCCCATTTTTGGAGATCACTGTCACGGCATTTAGGAAGTACAAGGCTAAGAATGTCCGCTTTGTCAGCCATTGTAACCAACCTCACATATAGACGTGGCCAAGAAAAATAAATCAGAAACACAAGCCGTAACTCTGCGTTACACCAAAAATCTGAAATTAATATCCCAGCAGATGAAGAAGGGACTATTTATTATAAGGGGATTTCTCCACTTCCAAGAAGCCTTGGGCCTCCGTTTCCCTCCTCTCCAGTAAAAACATGGGTAGGACTATGTTATCCCAACATTTCTTCCTGCACTGAAATTCTCAGGTTTCATGAGTTAGTCCCAGTTACAGAAGTCTGCCCAGGTCCCAAGGATGGCAGTTTTTGGAGAGTTCTTTGGAGAAAAGAAAGAATATCACAGCTGATGGAATAGATAAAGTTTTAGGCAACATGGCAGTCACCTTCTGCACGGGGAAGGAACAGAAGAGATTTGACAAAATGAACAGGCGTCTTTTCCCGTGGCGGGCTCAGGGCTCCTAAATTTTGAGCATCTCCCAAGCATGACTTTGCCGCTGAAGCAGCTTACAGGAAATCTGCGTATATGGAAGAACGAAGTCTGGACCATCATGCACACTGGGAACAACAGATATCTTTGGGGCATGGGGGTCAGGCGGTGGTGGGGCAGGCAGGACACTTCTGCCTTCCTTTACTTCTACCCCAGGTTTCTTTACTTTGGCTTCACTGACATGTTGGCAGATAATTCTTTGTTGGGGGCGCCGTGCTGTGCAATTAAGGTAGTGTAACAACATCTCTGGTCTCTACCTACTAGATACCAGTATCATCTCCCCAGCTGGGGCAACCATGAATGTTTCGAGATATTGCCAAATGTCCCGTGGGAGGGCAAAATCACCCATGCTTTGAGAACTGCTACTCTATACTATTGAGTTTTAAAAACTTAAGATAAGCACATATGCTGATGTATACTATGAAGGATAGCTATATTTAACCCCTCAGCAAGTGTGGCTGATTTTACCTGTTCAAAGGTCTCAGATGCACCTACTTCCTGCTTCTGCCATCACTGCCACCTTTGCCTAAGCCACCGTCACCTGGACAATGATATCAGTTTCCAACCTGGTCTCTCTGCGGCTGCCCTGGCCCCAGTGAATCTTCACGCAGCAGCCAAAATGAGCTTCTAGAAGCATCCTTCAGTCATGTCACTCCTCCGCCCGGCTTCCTACTATCCTGAGAATAAAATGCAAACACCCCACTTGCCTTCAAGGTACCCTGCCGTCTGGACCTGGATCCACCCTCTGCCCTCTGCCTTGGCCACCCACAGTGCGGTCCTGCAGTGCCAGCAGCTCTGGGAGCTGGTTAGAAATACAAGGCCAGGCGCGGTGGCTCACACCTGCAATCCCAGCACGTTGGGAGGCTGAGGTGAGCAGATCACAAGGTCAAGAGATCGAGACCATCCTGGCCAACATGGTGAAAACCCGTCTTTACTGAAAATACAAAAATTAGCCGGGTGTGGTAGCGCACACCTGTAATCCCAGTTACTCAGGAGGCTGAGGCAGGAAAATCGCTTGAACCCAGGAGGTGGAGGTTGTAGTGAGCTGAGATCACCCCACTGCACGCCAGCCTGGGCGACAGAGTGAGACTCTGTGCCCCCTTCAATCCTCCAAAAAAGAAGCAGTCGATATTTCTGTGTCCCGTCAGGCTGAGCTTCTCTCCTCACAGCCACCCGGTAAATAACCTTTCAGCGTTGGAGATCTGGTACTTCCCTTCTATGGCCTTTCTTGCCTGTCCTCTTTCTTGCTCCAAGCTACCTTAGGTAGTTATTTCCAGAATTTAATATTCAGGACAATCCATTCTAGATAGAACAGGGGGCCTCAATTTTGCAAATGAGGAACCTGAAGCTCAGAGAGGTGAAGTAATTTGCTCAAGGTCACACAGCCAGTAGGCAAGAGCCCCAGAGCTTGAACAGTTCAACTCGGAGTGGTCCTGGAATACTGATGATCATGTAAGCTGAGGCTTGCTGACGCTGTGCTAAGAGCTTGCCTGCTTGATCTTACAACAGTCCCATCGGGCAGGCGCCATGACCATGCCCACTTTACAGATGAGGAAACTGAGGCTCACAGAGGAAGAGTGACACATTCTCAAGGTCATGCAGCCAAGAAGAGGACAGGAGATTTGACTCTAGAAGGGATGCCCTATTATGTACTGCCATTCTGCTTTCAGCCTAGTGCAGTCACACATTTTTATTAATTAAATAAATAAATAATTAAATCATTCATTTATTTATTTGAGACAAAGTTTCACTTTTGTTGCCCAGGCTGGAGTGCAATGGTGCAATCTCAGCTCTCCGCAACCTCCGCCTCCCGGGTTCAAGCAATTCTCCAGCTTCAGTCTCCCGAGTAGCTGGGATTACAAGCGCCCACCACCACGCCCAGGTAATTTTTGTATTTTTAGTAGAGTCAGGGTTTCACCATGTGTCAGGCTCGTCTTGAACTCCTGACCTCAGGTGTTCCACTCACCTCAGCCTCCCAAAGTGCTGGGATTACAGACAGGAGCCACCACGCCCAGCCAGTCACATTTTTTTTTT